>NC_080539.1:164739235-165058401 GCF_028640845.1 Ahaetulla prasina
ACCAAATAGGGAAGACTGTATATGGTCCTTCATGAGATCAATATTCTCATATCCATACCTCCTAAAAGGAGAGGAATTAGGTCACTCACGGGAAGTATCTTGTCTCTCTTGTAGCCAAAGCAAAAATGTCCATGAAGATGTTGAGACCAGCAACCATATAGGAGGGGACTGTGTCACAGCTGATCTTCCTGGTCAATTGGAACCAAGCAGATTGTTGAACCTGAACATGATTCCCAAAGCTGCTTCTCTCTGTGCTTTAGCACAGGGGTCTCCAACCTTGGCACCTTTAAGACTTGTGACTTCAACTCCCAGAATTCCACAGCCAACTACCTTGGCACCTTTAAGACTTGTGGAATTCTGGAAGTTGAAGTCCACAAGTCTTAAAGGTGCCACGGTTGGAGACCCCTGCATTAGAATGTCCACTGGAGAGGTTCTGTGTCATTTTATGAGGGGAAACATTACTTTTCGGACCACAAATTTTACACCAATTTTAGTTTGGTTGTTCAGTGAGCTGGTGGTAAGATAGAAGGAACCTTGTGAGGATATGTCCATGAAACGTTATCAGTGGGGTGTCTTTGTATTAAGGCAAGCAACATGAGAATGAGCTGAAAGTTGGTTATCTTTGAAGGGGAAAGGCTATTTTGTTTTCATGGCTTAGGGAGCATGTTATAAAAATAGTGTGATTGATTATATACGGTACAGTGTATTCTATCACGCTCAGAAAATATTTTAATTAAATAATCAGGTAAAATATGTTATTTGAATGCAGTAATTGAGTTCTTTTAAGAACACTTATATGATTTAACTTTTTACTAAGTAAGATTTTGTGCTGCTTCTTGCTACCTTGAGTTTAATTTTTTTCTTTTTAAATCTATGTTTGTTATTTTTAAAAATCCATTTTACATTGTACATTTCACTTTCATTTAAAGTACATATTCCCTAAGACCAAACCCAAAAAACAGAACGTAAACAATATATTGAAACAGAGAAAATTAAGAAATAAGCAGCTAAGATTTTATTTCATTGATTCATAGACACATACACAAACACACTTTCTGAGATGCTTTGTAATTTCTGTGTAATTTCAATTCTGCTATAAATAGAGTGCACAATAGCTAATGAAACAGATGTTCAATTTCCCAGTGATGTAGTTCATAACTGATTTCAAAAAATATTAGTATATTAAAGACATCATCTGAAATCTTGATGCAGTGAATTCTCCTCTGAAAAAAGCAGTACAACAGATCACCAGTGTTAACTTTCTAATTTTAAATATCCTCTGAAAACTCTTTTCTATGTGTCAGAATGGAAAACAGTTACCAAATCCTGAAATACAGGATAAAATCAGAACATTTTACCACCATTATATTAGTGGTGGGTTTCTACCGGTTTGCCCTGGTTCGGGCAAACCGGTAGCAGTGGTGGCGCCAGGCTCCGCCCACCCACACGGACATCATCACAGACACTCTGCGCATGCGCAGAAGTGCCACATGTGAGCGCGCTCACAGTTCCGAAGCAGTAGTGAAGGTAAATGAAACCCAGTACTGCATTATATGCATATCAATATATCCATGACTTTTTGGCTAAATAATTTTGATAAGCCTCTAACTAAATCCATCAATATGAGAAACTTTTTAAAACTAACATTTACATAAGCTTTCCCATAGTTTGACGATGCAAATAATTTTAGAAATTCTTGATAAAACAGTCATGTCTTAAAGATGATGGGATAATTTGGTTATATAGGATTCAAGCTTGTTTATTTTAAAATGCCTCAAAAAGATTTTAAATGTTAAAAGATTTAACAAGTAAGTGATATTGGAATACCATTATAAAAGAACTACTACATTCACGCCTAAGCAGATATTCCTTACTTCTTTTTAATGGAATAGCAATGCCTTTCCCTATAGATGGTATTATTGCTAGAAATGGAAAAGATTTTCAGGTCTAACTGAAACTTTGAAATGCCAATATATTATGGATGGACAAGCTATGGTCTAGGGTCATAGACAGTTCTAAACCACAAAAGTGTGACCTCCTGGAATCTTAGGAACTTGGTTTGCTTTTCCTGCGGCCGACTAATCAGCGTGATCAGCTGGCCGGCAGGAAATGGATCATTGGTTTCCTGCTGCTGTTAAGGCAGGAAGCCCAACAATCTGGTGTCCCAACTGCCTCCTGATTACTTATTCAAAAGATTGGTGAGGATCAGACCACTGGTTTCCGGTTCCTAATAATCATTGAAAATCAACAACCTGTATTAAGCCATAGGGACCTCACTGGGTCAGATTTATCTCTGTAGAGCTCTCTGCTTCGAAATTTCAGAGCATCTCTCCTGTACACATATTTCAGGTAACAGGAAGGAGATGCTAGCTTTGCTGTGGATGGACATAAGTGGGCTTCTGAATGAACAGTAGATGGAAAATTAATGTATCTGATTTAGTGATCTGGGAACGTTGATCAAGATACAATGTGCTTCAAGTCCCACAAACATTTGGTAGAAAATTGCTAACAACAAAAAAATAAATATTACCCATATGAACAGCAATAGCACTTAGATTTATATACTGCTTCACAGTGTTTTAACAGCCCTCTCTAAGCTGTTTACAAAGTCAGCATATTGTCCCCAACAATCTGGGTCCTCATTTTACCGCCTTTGGAAGGATGGACGGCTGAGTCAAACTTGAGCCACTCAGGATCGAACTCCTGGAGTTAGCCCTGCAGTGTGTAATGCATTCTAACCACTGCGCCACCACAGAATAATATTTGAAAAGGATGGAAATAGTGAGAAGTCTTGTCTCTCATTCCCTGATTCAGCTGCACTTTGTGACATTGGAGAGGTACAAGAATTAGACGGAGGCATTTTTCCCATTCGGGAAAACAGCTGCCTGAACAGTTCCATCATTTAAACTCAGCGCTTTCTAGCAGATTTGACAGGCAAAGTTATAGGGTTCACAATTCCTGTAAAAAAAAACCTGTGCAGCTTGATTTGCAAAGTGGAGCCTTGAACTCAATTTAATCCTTCTCATCCATTTCACAATCTCAATAAATGCCTGGCATAGGTTTTTTTTTTTGGGGGGGGGTTGCATCAAATTCTTCTGTATCACATGTCCAAATGTCTGGATTCAAGCAAGCCATTGTTTTCTCTCTGGGGTTTAGGACAACTCGCCTTGGCCAATTCGCCATGGGACAATTCAACGCTGCATTAATCATTTCATTCAGTTACTTTTATTATTGATGACCCCATTTTCGTCAAAATTATTGTGACTCTTGTATTTCTGGATTGATTTTATTATTATTGGCCACGGTTCTGTTGAAATTAATTTAACTTTTGTATTTGTTGAATTGGCTGTGGAAAGTTGGCCGCGGCGAGTTGGCTGTGACAAATTGTCCCATTATGTTCTCTCTGCTTCCATACACTGTTCTACAGTGTGACCTATAAGTTTTGGGAAAGAGACCATAATTCTGTTATGCCTTCATCACAGGATTCAATGGGGATTTATTTGCAGAAAGTCTTAATGGCTAAACAATTTTCCATTATATCAAAAGCTTAGATCTGTCTTTCTGTGTATCACAGGTAGCCAGATACACATAGCATGGACTTGAAATGTGGGCTAAAAATTTTAATTTCCCCTTTCTCTGTGCAGAGGGGCTCAAGGGGAGTTTTATTACTGCAGGAATTGTTGTAGGTTGGGGAGGGATACAGGCTGCTAGTAGTTTTGATTTTCCATTTGGTTGACTGGAAAGGACACTGATTTGCTTAAGTTATATCCTGCCTGTTGCTTACTTTCTAAGCTGGGCAGGAGGAAAAAGCATCACACAGATCATCTTCCAAATATAATGGGGGCGAGGGGAAATCAGGGAATAGAAACATAGATGTATGAAAGTGGCAATAGACTAATTATGCCCACATGCAGAAATATTTTCAGAGTGAAGTTTGCAAAGTTAGAGAGAAACTTGGTGACTTCACTGAAGATTTATCGTGGATGAAGTTGCAATGAATCCTGCCAAGTAATAGAGCAATAAAATTTGACACACTGAATTGACGCATGCACTTTGAAGTGAAACTCCTTCTTAGTTTAGAAAAAAATGCCACCTTTCATTTTCAGTGTCACTCAAGTTCTTTCTAGGCATAAGGGACAGCCTCCAAATTCAGTCACTGCACTTGCTGTCCCAGTTGCCAAGTCCCAGTGTTTAAAATTGTACCATTATCAAGTCATGTCTGTGTTTGGCAAAGACTTGTAGACACAACATCAATAACTATGCTAAATATTTTTGCAATACTTATTTCTCTTCCACACTTTTTTCCAAGTAGTAAATCATACTGTAATTTCTTTAATCTCCCCTGGCTTGTGAAAAACAGGAATTCATGTAACAGGCGCTCTGCCGCAAACTTTTTCCTGTTTGGAACTTCTGTTGTTGTTGGCAAAATTTGGAGATGGCTTAGCTACTCCAAAAGTGACCTTACATGTCCTTTGTATAAGAATACTAGATTGTAACTTTTTGATGACTCAGGAGGCCTCTGCAGTTTCTGCAAAATACTAAATGATTCTTTTGTGGATGGAGTGAATAATTTGCACAGATAGATCTGCACACAGGATTACATTTTCAGTATAAACGTATTTTAAGCTTTGGTAAGGTGGGATATATGATTGCCACAAAACATCTCTGTATCAAATTGTTTTTTGAATGTGTTAATGGATTTTAGTCAGAACAATCCAGAGTGTTTTTGTAAAGTATTCCAACCTCATGTTCTTCTCCCACTGAATTATCTAAAGTTGCTTCAAAAGTTCTTAGCTGTCTATGTTGCCATGGAAAAGATGTAGCACTATCATTCTGTCTGACCCTCTTGAAGTTATTTTCAGTAGGAATACAGTATACTGAAGTAGGAAGTAGGAATATGCTTTTGCTCAGTAGAGGAGCAAAACTTGATGCTTCGAATTAGAAAGTGATAATCTCTGGATTTGACATTGGGTGAATGAAGCAAGTTTACAGAAGCCTTGGCTAGAAACATCATACAAGATAAAACAGACATGTAGAACAACGGTGTATTTCTCCCATTCGATTATGAAACGGAGGAAGGGTTGTACTTCTCACCCGAAAAAGTACATCATGCAAAGGAAGAATGTGAAAATTGACACCACACACCACCCTCCATTTCTCACTGGCTGCTTTAAACATTTTACCTATCTGTCTAACTGCATTATCAAAAATGAACCAGACAAGGAAGTTGAAATGCGAGAAAGTGGAAAAAGAGGTCAGGTTTCTGCTCCCTTGACACAAAGCCACAAAAGCCCCACACCAATTTGGCCTTTAACCTGTATCTTATGGACACACACACACACACACACACAAAACCTTTTTCGTATGGCATCTTGCAAAAAGGGGGATTCATAGCAAATTATGAAATTGATAACCATATGTTCCCCTAATATTTCTAATGGGCTTGCCATACTTGTTCAAATGAGACCTGAATACTTTTATTCTGGTTTTATCTTATTATCTCATTCTAATCCTATACATACGTACATATACATACATACTTTTAAACAAAAAGGTAAAAACTAACACCCAGGTAATTAATATAAAGTAAAGAAAAAGAAAAGAAAAAGAGAAACAAAAAAGAAAAAAAGTGCAAGAAAAGAAAAAAAGGACAACATTTATAATGAAGTGGCTTCCAATATTCTTCACAGCATTTATAAGTGTGTGTGTGTGTGTGTGTGTGTGTGTGTGTATTTTCTGAGATTTTTGCGGGTGTTTGCATGTAGGTCTTCGGCCATTCGGGTTGTCTCCCGCGTAAAATTGGAAGTGTCTTGGCGATGTTTCGACGAAATCCCATTCGTCATCTTCAGGCTAGGTGTTTACAGCGTCTGTAAACACCTAGCCTGAAGATGACAAATGGGATTTCGTCGAAACGTCGCCAAGACACTTCCAATTTTACGCGGGAGACAACCCGAATGGCCAAAGACCTACTCACACACACACACACACACACACACATCCTGTAATCTTAATTATCAGGTGGTCCTTGAGTTATGACCATGGCGGAGCCTGACCATGACGCTCATAAGACATAACTTCTATTTTATGACATTGTCTCAACCAGTTTTCAGCAAAAGCTTTGTAAGTGCAGCTGGGTGCATTATCCACCTGTTTCCATGCTGGATAAACCCATTGTCCATCATCTCTGGAAACATTAACAAGCTGTTTGAGCAGTGTGAAAGCTATCTGTGCCTTTGCTGCCAACCCACCTGATTCAAGTCCCTTCTAAGACTTCTATTAATAGAAAGACGTGCCCAGGAGTGCTGGGACAAGGCTTGTGTATTTTCCGCGGTCCTGAGCCCATTCCCTGTTTCTCAAAGGCCAGGAGATGAATGGCTTAGTGGGGATGGACTGTTGGCTTTCCGCTCCCTTAGCAGAGGTAAAATAGCTCCTCTGTTCAGACCAATTAGCTGGTCAATTGGCAAGTGAAGAAATTGTAGTGGGTTTAACCCTTTTGAAGCCAGGTGCCATCTGCACTGTTCTGTGTCCTTTGATTCCTTTAGGCAGCCTCTCCTCCGCCTCCTTTTTCTGCATTTGCATTAGTCTAGTCTGCTTCCTGAGAAGTTTGTCTTTGAGCTGACAGGATGGAATTATTGATGAATCCAGACTTTCCAGTTCCTCTTTGGGGGAAAAAAAACCCCCTAGCTTAGCAGATCCTGATTTTTTTTCCTCCAGCTATGCTCCCATGAGGAGGGCTTTTTACGTAGGAATCTGGCTGAAAGTCTAGTATCCAGACATTTGATAATCTATGGTGTTAATTTTCAGATGGAGCAGGTGTGGCTTCCTGCATGTTTGTAGTGCTTACTGACAACCACTGAGAATCCTGTTGATTCTAACAGTGAAGAGTGTTGTTATTTGGTATGGCAACCACTGTGATTTGTGATCTTGATTCACTCTCCTTGCATCCTATAAGTATGATAGGTTTTGTTGCTGATAGAAATACAATTTAAAAGTGAGTGTGCATGTGTGTTGTGGTCCACCAGCAGCCTGCGGAGCTGACAGCAGAGTCAGACAGTGAGGAGGCTGGGGAGGACAATGGGCCAGTCCTGGAGTCAGGGGAAGGCCCAGACGAGGGCTTTGCGTCAGAGGCAGAGATAGGGCCAGGGCCATCTGGGAGCGATGCGTGGACTCCAGAGGCAGACAGCAGAAAGGCAGAGGAACAGGAGGAGCCTGTTCCTAGTGCACGCATGCGAAGAACTGCCAGAAGGCAAGAGCAGCTAGAGCAAAAAGGACAACTGGGAGTAAGAGCAGGAGATGATTGGCCTCTCCCATAAGGCTTAAAAGAGCAGCAAAGGCTCTTGGGCTCTTTGTAGGAAAGCAACATTGCTACATTTGTTTCTAGTCGGCATCTCTTGTTTCTGAACTTTGTGCGACTTTGCCAAGAAAAGCCTTTGGCAGAGTGCCAAAGAAGACGAAGGTTTGTGATAAGGGCGAAGGACTTTTTCTGAAGGGCTTGCTTTGGAATTAATTGGGACTAAGCTGGGAATGAAGTAATTGCCAGCTGTTATAATAAAATAGGGTTGTTTAAGACTAATTGTGTCTTTTATGTCTAAGTGAGCCTAGGTCACAACAATGTGGAAGTAGAAATACTATTTTATGTTGATATTGCTATATTTCTCATTTGATGGACTTAATGGATTTGTGGGGGGGTGGTTTGGATGGGGAGAATCCAGGGTATATTACCGTGGCAGAGGAAATCAATATCTCTTACATTTTCCTTTTTTAGAACTCAATCCGTCACAACCTCTCTTTGCACAGCAAGTTCATAAGAGTACAGAATGAAGGAACGGGAAAAAGCTCTTGGTGGATGCTTAATCCAGAAGGAGGCAAAAGTGGCAAGTCACCCAGGAGAAGGGCTGCCTCCATGGACAACAGCAGCAAGTTTGCAAAAAGTAGAGGGAGAGCTGCAAAGAAAAAATCAGCTCTTCAGGCAGGTCAAGATGCAAATGGCGACAGTCCAGGGGTACAGTTCTCAAAATGGCCAGCAAGCCCCAGCAACCATAGCAACGATGACTTTGATAATAACTGGAGTACTTTCCGACCTCGAGCCAGTTCGAATGCTAGTACCATTAGTGGAAGACTTTCCCCAATTCTGCCAGAACAAGATGACCTTGGGGAAGGGGACGTGCATTCCATGGTCTATCCTCCATCAGCAACCAAAATGGCCTCAACCCTACCGAGCCTTTCTGAAATGAGTAGTTCTGAAAATATGGAAAACCTACTGGATAATCTCAATCTTTTGTCTCCAAATACATCATTGACTGGGTCTACCCAGTCGCCACCTACTACCATGATGCAACAGTCTACTGGTTATTCATATACATCATCCAATACAAATATAGGCTCAACCAATGCAGACTACAGGAAGTACAGTTATGCTCAGCCTAGCATAAATTCTTTGTCCCAGATGCCAATGCCGACAATTCAGGACAATAAATCAAGCTTTAACCAATATAACTGTCCAGGACTTCTTAAGGAGTTGCTTACTTCTGATTCACCGCCACATAATGACGTCTTAGCCTCGGTAGATACTCATGTTTCCCAGCCTAGTAGCCGAGTGCTGGGACAAAATATATTAATGGTCTCTAACTCTGCAATATCACCCTATGGCAGCCAGCAGCCCCACAACAAAATCATTGCCCCCAGTGCTCACTCGCACCAAGGACACGTCCAACCCACAGCCGTAATAAACAGCCATACTTTGTCTCTCACCCTTAGCACTCTGTCTCATGCTTCAAATGTGACTCATTCAACCTCAGCAAAAACCTCAGTCCAGGGGCTCATGAGCCACCCGATGCAAGTGAATAGCATAAGCCCCTTCACCACAGTGAACAGCTGCAATGGGTATGGAAGAGTGGGAATTGTTTCTTTCCATCAGGAGAAGCTGCCTAGTGACTTAGATGATATGTTCATTGAACGATTGGACTGCGATATGGAATCAATAATCCGTAATGATCTGATGGATGGGGAAACGTTAGATTTTAACTTTGACAGTGTGTTACCTAACCAAAGTTTGCCGCACGGTGTTAAAACAACAACACACAGCTGGGTGTCAGGATAAGACTGGAAGGTTAGTTCTCTTTTTGTTATTTTATGACTATGTTGCAATACATTCATTATCTTAAAGCAATGGTATAAGGGCAAAATTGGGGTAGTCTCTTCCATTAGAATGAAAAACTGCTATAAATTCTCTTATTTTCATGAAGTTATCATGTACAGAACTGCTCCAAGCATGTTAATGGAACTTCTGCCCTAGAAGGAAATTAGACAAAGGGAAAAGGTGCAGTAGATATTACACATAAAATGTCATTAGCAAATGCCATTATATAATTTGGTTAATATGTTCAAAACACATATTCTAGATCAGAAAATTTATAAACACATACTTTGCCTTGTTGATGAACAATGATTTATAAATACATAGAGATAATCTTCGATTTACAGTCTTTCATTTATTGACCATTCGAAGTTAAAACAACAAAAAATGACTTGTGACTTTTTCACACTTACAACCGTTGCAATATCTCCATGGTCACGTGATCAAAATTGGGACTCTTGGCAACTGACTCATATTTATAACAGTTGCAGTGTCCCAGGATCATGTGATCATTTTTTGTTTGTGTTATATAAAATTGCAGTGATTTTACATAACAAGTGACAAGAAAAGTTGAAAGATGGGGCAAAACGCACTTAGCAACAGAAATTTTGGCCTCAATTGTGGTCGTAAGTCAAAAATTACCTGTACTTCAAAAATCATTATAGAAGCTATAAAAGTAATAAAAAGTTATGATAAAGGTTTAGTACTGTAGAATAAATTTAGGTGCAATTTGGCCAATAATCAGTGGAAAGGGCAACAAAAAATTGGAAGAGAAAGGAATACTTATTTTACCATTAATCTAGGCTTCATTTTGAAATTACCATCATGCTTTTCATTCTCAGTTAATGGTTTTGGCAGGACATTCTTGCATATTTGCTTTTGTTTTGTTATATGATGAAAGGATGGGGTGGAATTGCATTTTGAAAGTATCTAGATGATGAATCGCACTATGTGATCTTAGGCAAGGTGTCACAGAAGGGCAGCTCATCAAAAGGCAACAACAGACATCAAAGAGCAAGCTACCATGTGAAGTCAAACATAGCTTGATCCTTTACTTATTTTGAGTAAAACCACGGGAAAGTCAACACCACCAGTTTTTAAGGCATGGGTACCTCAATAGCCTCCCTGACAGACTTATGTCAAAGTAGCATAGTTTGCCAGATCCTGATGAAAAAGTCATTCATAAATGCATTTTTATATAGGGATCTGATCAATCAAGAATGCCTTTTATCATTGTATGTTTTCTTTCTATTATCCTAGGCTACAGTTTAAAGTGCTTCAAACATCTCTGACTACAAGAACTGCATATGCATAAAGAAGTCCAAAGATGTTCTTCATCTTCTTTCCAATTTCTTGTATAATTGTTTTTCTCTTGTCAGTCTTGGCTGCAGATCTCTCTCTCTCTCTCTGTCTCTCTCTTTTTGTACAAAATGTTTGCTGCCAGATACTTGCAGGTTATTTGCTGCTGTAAGTAAGGAATGTGCCATTGGAAGTGTCTTTATTTGGAAGTGCCAAACTCACTATTATGTCGTAGAAAAGCAGAAGGTATTTGACTTTCTGCTGCAGCTTTCCCCAAATAGATGGCTTCCAGATGTATTAAATTTCAAATCCCATAATCCCTGCTAACATGGCAGCAGTATGGGCAAAGTGGTGTATAGAATAAGCTGTAGAAGTAAACTTCATTTCTGTAAGAACGTATTAAACTAAAATCATGGAACACGGTGAGCAGCTTGACTAATTTACTTTTGGTGTGTTAAAGTTGCTGTAAATTTTATATGCGACAAACCATTGACTATAACCCAACCAAAGTTTTGGTATTCAGATTTCTACATTAGAGAGTATATTAAGAAGCTTTGTTTGCATATGGAGTAGATTTATTGTAGAGCTCATTTCCAGATTGATTAATTTTATTAATAAAACATAAAATTTGTAATACATCTATAACTATTTTCTTACATTTGCTGTTTTACAAGCTTCTTAAAAATATGCAGAATCCAATACTTTAAAAACATTCAGCATATTTTATACACAGTATTTTAACAATATAAGAGGAGAGAATTTTTATTAGCACTCTGTAAGATTTATTTTTACATATAAAATTTCTGGTTTTTATCTGGCATGAAGATGATCTGTATTCTTAGTACTATATTGACTGTCCAAAAGTCTTAAATGTTGTTAAATACTTTGTACATACAGATCATATTTGTATTTATTTTATGAAGTTTTATAAAGATTGTTAGGCATTTGTGTTCATATTTTCATTAATAATCCATTTTAATTTGCCTTTTTTAATTGCATGGTCCCTCATTTCTTTTTTATTACTGCCTTATTTTGATTTGAAGAGATCATACAGCTAGAAACCGGTCTATGCTAATTATGATGTAATAATGTATTTTGTAGAAATAAATCTTGATCATAATAATGTAACTATAGTTTTGCCGGGGTTTACCGATCATTGGTTTCAACTTCTTACAATGATCAAGAAAAGTTCCAATAATGTACTCTTAGATTGATAAGAGCAGGCTTGCAATATATAAATAAATATAAATATCATTGAAATTGTGAGCTATATGTTATGTCTGTTTGATATAATAGCCGTGTGGTGCATCTTTCTTTTATATGATATTGAACCTCCTCCCTCCAAAATCCAAGCAAAGAAAATATTTATTCAAAAAAGTCTTTAAATCCTAGCAAATTGAATTTTCAGTTCTCTGAAGTAGATTTCAGGGGCATCTGAGGAAAAGGCAGGGAGGCCGGCCCCTCAAAATTGCCAAATCATTTTGTTTCAATGTTTTGGAGAGTGAGGTCATGAGGAATAGCCATGGGTGATTTAGTGGACATTAGGTGAGATACAGCCCCTGAGGGATATTTAAGCTTTAACCCTCCTCCAATGATTTAATATATCATGTGGTTCAACTGCACATGTCTCATGGAAGACACATGCAAGGTATTCTTTGAATACCTTATTTTCATATAATACCGCATAGTGTATTATACCACAGGCATATATGTTAACTATCATCAGAATACCCCTAAGAGGAGAAAGTTTCCATGAGCATATTATAACCTAAGAATATTCTAATAATGCTGGCAAAAAATCCTGGGAAAAACTGTTAAATATTTTCGTGTCTCTGTGTATGTTTCAATTCAGTATGAATATTAGTTGAATATTGCTTGCCCAGGTAAGGAACACCTCTGCTCATTTTAAACAACTGACAATTAGTGTTACCTCGATCCAATGCTCAGTAATGCTATTATGGGGCAGGAGGACAGGGAAATTAAAAACGTAATGGAGTGTGGTGTTATAAAAATCAATGTGAAGATTGATCATACATGTTTTTGCATATATCTTTATATTCTGTAATTTTAAATAATAGCAAACGATGGCTTTGTGAATTGTGTCAGTTGCTTTTCCAAACAACCAAGCTATTCTCTGTCTCAGTCTGTAAAAGAAATATGTAAAAGAACTGTTCCAATTTAATGTATTGTTTTCTAATTATGTATTAATAACTGCATTAATGAGACCTCTGCTTTGATAAACTGACAAGTTCTATGAAATGATAAGCTAATGTTACAATGTTGAATGGTGACAACTCAACAGAGCATCTGTTAAAAAAAAGAGATGATTATTAATATGGACCAGTTCCTTAAAAGTCTTACAGTGCAATTTTGCACATGCTTGCTGTGATATAATCCTGACCATTCAGTGGGTCTGACATCCTAGCAAGCATATTTCAGGATTGCAATCTTAAGTTTGCACTTGTTCCAAAAAATTAGATGTTGCTACAACTTTTAAACAAGGTTAAGATCATGAGATGAAAAGTTTAGGCATATTAATTTATAATGAATATTTCAAAAAAATGATTTTGTGTTTTATATGGTCTGAAATTAATGATGTGGTTTAAGATAACAGAGAAATGTAACCGCATTATAAATAGATCTTTTAAGAAAAGAATCATCCTCCATTTTGGTTTCCTTTGTATCTCCCTCACCAACATGTTGACATCCAAATATTTCAGATCATTTTTGTTATTTGTAAAGAGAAGGCAATTTGATTGCTGAACATCTTTTGGATATTTGTGGGAAAGTGCCTGATGTTTTTCCAAACAGAAAACAATCCTTTGTATAAACCCATACATGTATATGCATTACTTTAATGATCTTGTCCTTCATATGGCTATCTGTATGCTGATAAAGGATTCTGTTTATTTGTTATTGTTTGTACTTTATTTGTTATTATTTGTATTATTTGAAATGCAAAGGCATTTAAAATCTTTCTAATCTGTCTTTAGAGTAATATCATGAGAAGAGGCTTTTTAAAACAACTTCTTGGGCATTTTTTTATTGGAAAGATAATATATTTTATAAATAAATAAATAAATACTATTTTCCTTTTTAATATATGGGGACCTGAGACTAAGAGGGTATTGATTTGCTTCAGGAAGTCATTGCCTGAGGCCCTGTTTGCATCCAAATCCCCTGGCTTTGATTCCCAATTCTGCATTCACTCAGTTATGTATGGGAGTAGTTGTGTTCCTTATCTGCTAATTTTCTCAACAAACACTTGTTTCAGGCTGTAACATTTACCATCCACAACCAAAAGTCAGCAATAAAACAATGCCACTGCAGATTTTATTTTAACTGCTGTACTGACTTCTACAGCTGGAATCTTGGTCTATGTTAATTTGGTGTTCTTATTCCCAAAAGTGTCACTGCTGTAGCCTCACTTGAAAAAGAAAAAAAAGAGAAGTTAGAGATGCCTAAATAGAGGTAGCAAGTTGTTCCCATGAACATTGAATTAAGTTGACTTAAACTCTGTTCACTTCTCCTCTGGTATATTCAGTGGCAGAACAGACTTCCTTTTTCTAAATTATCCTCCCCATGGCATTTAAACCAGGAAATTGGGTTTAGTGCCACTCTAAAGCAAGATATATTTAAACTGAGATTTCAGAAACCATTCTGTGGAATGTGACTCCAACAGACCATTTAAAATCACAAGCCTTATCTCCCCACCAGCCTTAGATATCTAATTGGGAGGAATTCAAAAACTCATGTTAAAGAAAATATAACAGATATGACTTTGTACTTGCTGTTTTGCAACCCAAAAATGTTTATCACGATTAATGGGAGATTCCATATTATAGAGCTCAATCTGACCTAAGCATAGTACATAAATTATCTATCACAATGTTCTACCTGTCAATGACTACTTCAGCTTCAACCATAACAATACACGAGCAAATAATAGATACAAACTCAAGGTAAACTGCTCCAAACTCGATTGCAGAAAATATGACTTCAGCAAGAGTCGTTAATGCCTGGAATGCACTACCTGACTCTGTAGTTTCTTCCCCAAACTCCCAAAACTTTTAAGTTTAAACTGTCTACTGTTGACCTCACCCCATTCCTAAGAGGTCTGTAAGGGGCATGCATAAGTGCACCCGCGTGCCTACCGTTCCTATCCTAATATTCCTTTTTTACTTACTCTTTTCATGTATCCAAATTATATTTATACTTTTACCTGTTATCTTATATATGATTGACAAATAAATAAAATAAATAATAAATAGAGTTGGGTTTCCCAACCTTTGCTACTTTGAGAGTTCCCTAACCAACATAGCATTGCTGAAAATTCTCGGAATTGATGGCTATTCAATCTGAAAGTTGTCAAGAAGATTGAGAATCACTGATTCATAGGAAGATATAATTAGTATTAATGACACCTTTCTAATAAGTATACTACAGGCTACAAAAACAGTACAATATATACAACAAGCATTGACTATAATACGGTGATATTGTCTACTTGCTTATCTGGTAGTCTGGGTTACTGAGAATATTTTATTACATATTTAATACATATGTATTTAACACAATTATTTTATAATTGTACATGTACATTTTTAGGAAAAAGAAACACATTCAGTCAGGAGTTTAATGATTTCACCAAAAGTAAAGGCATATGGTCATCTATTAATTAATTTGATTGCTTAATTCAAGTCAGTGTGCAACTGGAACATCAACTCCATTGCATTCCAGGTCACAGAATTGCTCTAGCAGCAGAAACTATCAACAGCAGTATTCTCTCGCACTGGCAGTATATCTTCTAGGAGTGGGAAGTGGATACAAATCTAGCTCCAGAGAACTCAGGCCTTTTCCTACACAAGCAATCCTTTTAGCACATAAAAAGGCAATGCCAAAAATGGCACACCACAAAGTAATCAGAAACTGACTTAATTGGGATTAAAATAAAAATGGAGTTAGTGAGATGGAGAAGTTCCAATGTCCTATAGTAGTTAAGAAGTTGGTATAGGACTTGTGTCCATCTGGGCCACTGGATCAACTTTGGTCCTGTTACACCGTTTGTCTCAGCTCAGCCTGCATCTCACAATGTTATTGAGCAAATAAAATGAAGGAAGATCCCCATGTAAGTGGCCTTGAGCTCCTGCAGAAAAGGAAACTTCCTAACAGCGAGAACAATTAACCAGTGAAACAGCTTGCCATCAGAAGTTTTTAAGACAAGGCCGGACAGCCACCTGTCTGAAATGGTATAGGGCCTTGATGGCGAACCTTTGATGTTTCCGCATGCCGGCTTGCATGCCGGAAGTGGCACACAAAACCATCCTGCGAGGTATGCGCAGCCCTGTTGGCCTTCGCACGCGCAGGAGCGCTGATAGGGGCTGTCCATCACGCATGCATGAACCGGCACCCAAACACCTGGATGCCAGCATGGAAGCGTGCCCAATGAACAGCTGGCCATTGCGCCTGTGAGCAACGGCAATCCGGAAGGTCAGGTGCCAGCGTGCGCATGTGTGCCGTAATGCCACTTTTCTGGGTTCTGCTGCTCCCGCATGCGTGACGGCCAGCTGACTGGTGCGTGTGTGATCACAGGAACGTGGAAGAGGAGCCAGCAAGGCCGCGCATTCTTTGCGGGATGGTTTCGGGTGCCGCTTCCAGCACGCGTGCCATAGGTTCGCTGAAACTGGTATAGGGTCTCTTGCATGAGCAGGGGATTGGACTAGAATACCTCCGAAGTCCCTTCAAGCTCCATTCTGATTTAACTGAAAAATCTAAGAAATATCAGAAAACTGACTGGAGGGAGCCCCTAGTAGGGAAATCAAAAATTAAGTGCCCTCCAAAAGAAGTGGCGAAGGTGGGCATCAGCCATTCTCCCAGTCGGGGAAAACGGCCGTCAGGATTGGGTAGAATCTCCTCGTTGCTAATTGGACCGAGTCTTTAATTTGTTGTTTGTGGTCCCCGCCTACTCCTCTTTCTTTCCAGCTTTTTCGACTCGGTTAGCTTTGGACCGGTTGTGTAATCTTTACCTCAGGCTTAGGAAAGGGAGTTTGAGGTTTTTTCAGGGTTATAATATATTTTTTTTACAATTTTGTTTGTTTGTGGTTTGTTTTTGAATGTTTTGAATGTTTTGAATTTTTTTTTTAAATCCAGCGAAGAAGGGACTGGCTCCCGAGCCCGCTGAGGATGGCTTCGGCAAATTTTTTTCCTTTTAACTTTTTGCCGGCCAGCCAAACAGCTGAGAAGCGCTCACGGGCGGGTCCCCGCAGCGCGGAGAGCCGCATTTGGATCCGGAACGGTGAGGAGGCAATCGGCAGGCTCACGGGTTAGTCCCCGACGCGATCCCGGCTAGCGGCTCTCCCGGCCTCTCTCTCTCTCTCTCGCAGCCCACGGCCACCAACGCCGCAGTGAGTTCACGGCCTTGCCCACTGCCACCAACGCCTCACGGAGCTTCTGGCCTTACTCCCACTACCACCAACGTTCAGGGAGTTTTTTAAAATAAGCCGCGCTTGATGCCTACAGGCTAGCGGCTCGCTCTATCTCACTGGCATTCGAGCGGCGGCCTCTGGGGCGTGCGGCCGATATAAAAACGGAGAGAGACATTTTACCTTTGGCCGCTTGGATCCTGCTCTCAATTAATCAATCCAGCTGGACGTTAGTGGGCCGATTCTCCTCCAGCCTCCACAGGA
Source organism: Ahaetulla prasina (assembly GCF_028640845.1). Lineage (NCBI taxonomy): Eukaryota > Metazoa > Chordata > Lepidosauria > Squamata > Colubridae > Ahaetulla > Ahaetulla prasina. The sequence goes on from NC_080539.1 coordinate 164,756,357, forward strand.
TTCTACAGTCTGTAAGTAGGCCGAGGCGGTCCTAAATTGGCGGGAAAAAATTTCAAGATGGCGGACGCCAGTAACTCCCAGCCAGAGTTGCCTGCTTCAACCCCAGAAGCTATTATTCAGGATGATCCTGGGGAGAGCACATCTTCTGAACCTCGGGTTTCCCCTCCCAGGGGTAGGAAAGTAACCAGGGCAAAAAAGGGGGCTAGGGCAGAGGAGAGGCGTCATAAGGCTCTGGAGAGGGTGTTTACTAAGGCCTCCAAAAGGGCCCACAGATCCCCTTCTCCAAGAGGAAGAGGATAAGGCAGACCTCCCTGACCCTCCAAGCCCAAGTTTCATGACACAATCAACCCAGGGTCTGGATCCTGGTCTCCAGACAGGACATCTCCTGGCCTTGGCCCAGGCTGGAGTGGCCCCATTGTTCCGCACTCTCTGAGTCGGAAATTCAACATACTCAGGCCCTTTTCCTAGCCAGTCAGGCAACGTGGCCCAGGGCGCAGGAGCCCCTATGCGACATCCAGAGGCCGCATTACCACAACTGCCAGTTTTTCAACTTCCTGATTCCTTTGGGCTGATGATTCAGCAGGCTATACGCCAGGAACTGGCTTTGTCTCTGCATAGGGGATCTGCTCCCAGTTCTGCCCCCAAATCACGTAAGGGTGAAGGAGCACGTAAAACTTCCACTTCAGAATCAGTCTTGTTTAGGCCTCATAGGGAGGAATCCACCGAGGAGGACAGTCAGGCCTCATTATCAGAGGAGGAAGACGCCGGAGAGGCATTGTCGGAGGACGAGGGGCTAGGGCCGGATCAACCATCGTTCATGGGGCTCTTCAAACCCCATCTGTTTCGGTCCCTTCTGTTCAAGGCTTTAGCAACCACGGGTTTAGGTGCTGTCCAAAGCCCTCCGACAGATCCTCAGTCCCTGCCTAGCACCTCAACTAGCCTCTTTGTGGAACCCTCAGTGGTGACAGAGACCATCCCGGCGCCCAAAATGTTCGTGGATGTGGTCCAGCGGCAGTGGTCTCATCCGGGCTCAGGTTCTAACCCTAATACCACGGACAAAAAATTCTACAATTGCGCTCCGGATCTCGAAAATATCTTACAGGTTCCCACTGTGGATGCTCCAGTAGTCGCCTTAACAACGGCATCACATGTCACGGGTCCGGAGAATGAGGCCCTGCGCCCGGAGGATAAGAGAGCGGACCAATCCCTTGTCAAGTCCCATCAAGCCTCGGCCTGGGCCGTCAGGTCCTCCATAGCGTCCTCATTTTTCAACAGAGCTTCTATTATGTGGCTCAAGCAGCTTCAAGCCCGCATATCAACAGCAGACGTGAGAGCTCATCAGGACCTTAACAAGGTCATCGCAGCCTTAGAATTTTCGGCCGATTCCACTCTGAATGCTGCCCGCTTTTCAGCGAAATCTATCGGGTCTACGATTACATCTCGCCGGCTCCTCTGGCTCCGTCATTGGCGTGCGGATACCCGGAATAAGTGGCGTCTGGCATCCTCCCCTTATGCAGGCTCGCACTTATTTGGGGCCTCTCTGGACCCGATTCTAGTAGAAACCAAGGACAAGAAGAAGGTGTTGCCATCTTTATCGCGGCGAGGGGAACTACGTCAACAGCCTTATTTTCATCCCACGACTTCCTCTTCTTCGTCTTCCTTTCGTGGCCAGGAATTTGGACGTTCGGGGTTTCGAAGACAACGATTCTCACCGTTCAGAGGAAATTCCCAGCGAGCCGACCAGGTTAGAACAGGGTCTAAATTCACCGCCCGCAATCCATTCAGAGGGGGTCGGGGCAAACCGTTCAGCCGTTTCAAATAATCCCGTAGGGAATCTTCCCATTGGAGGCCGGCTGGCTTATTTTTCTTCCCAATGGGGTTCTTCCACTTCAGACAGGTGGGTCCTAGATACCGTTCGGCTAGGTCTGTCCTTAGAGTTCATCTCCACTCCTCCGACGGTTTTCTTACCTTGCCCGGTTTCCAACCGTAGCTCGAGCGTCTCCCTCGTGGAGTCTGCGGTCAACCATCTTCTAGCTATCCGGGCTATTCAATTGGTTCCCTCGGATCAACTAAACAGGGTTTTTACTCCAGGCTCTTCGTAGTAAGTAAACCGTCGGGGGGCTGGAGAGCCATTCTAGACCTTAAGGCCCTTAACAAATACATCGTGTACCGCCGTTTTAAAATGCACTCATTACGTTCCATCTTAGAGTGCATACGGCCGGAGGATTATATGGCTTCCATTGATTTGACGGAAGCCTACCTGCATATTCCCATTAGACGAGAGCACCGTAAATTCCTCCGGTTTTGCTTTAGGGGCATTCACTATCAATACAGGGCCTTGCCCTTCGGGTTGTCCTCGGCCCCCAGAGTTTTCACTAAGGTAATGGCAGCATTAATGGCCCACATTCGGGGGATACCCGTTAGGCTTCAGGCCTACCTAGATGATATTCTCATTCTGTCAACATCTCAAGAACGGGCTAACAGGGATATCTCCCTTACCTTAGATGTACTACAGTCACACGGGTTCTCGATTAATTGGGATAAAAGTCATCTTTTTCCATCTACCACCATCGTCCATTTAGGGGCTCAGATAGATTCACAGAAGTCAATGGTCTACCTGTCGGCTGAACGTCAGGTTAGTTTAACTGAGTTAGCTAGCATCTCTATGTCTTCACAGTCAGTCCCTTTAGACCAACTTTCCCAGCTACTAGGGAAGATGGTATCATCATACGATATTATCCCTTGGTCTCGCCTCCACAGTCGGCCCCTGCAGTGGTTTCTCTTGCCACACCAGAGGAGCCGACTCTGTCCTTCCAGGCGACGGGTAACTCTTCCGCGGGAAGTGGTCAACTCTTTGGCTTGGTGGAACCCAGAGATGGTAGCCAGAGGATCTATCTTCAGGGAACCAGTGAGAGTGGTCATCACTACCGACGCCAGTCTGTCAGGATGGGGAGCCCACCTCGATCAACACCTGGCTCAGGGCAAGTGGTCCCCAGCAGATATCCGCCACGGCATCAACTTTCTGGAGCTACGTGCCATCCGTCTGGCTCTCATGGCCTTCAAGTTTCATCCGGGACGGGAATGTCCTTATCCTCACGGACAACGTGACAGCGAAGGCGCATATAAACAGATGGGGAGGCACTCACTCTCGCTCGTTGATGACGGAAACGCTTACGCTAGGTCATTGGGCCGAATCCCATCTGAGTTCAATAAGAGCAGAACATATTGCGGGGACGGAAAATTGCACGGCGGACTCCCTCAGCCGTCAGACTATCGACCAGTCGGAATGGTCCTTGTCCCCAGAGAATTTCCAAGAGTTGTCATCCCGTTTCGGGCTACCGGTGGTGGACTTATTCTCCTCCGAGACCAACAATCAGGTGCCTCGGTTCTTTTCGAGGTTCCCTTCTCGGGGAGCGGAATCAGTGGACGCCCTACGCAGCAACTGGCCTCGGGGCCTACTATATGCCTTTCCACCAATCCCACTGATCCCCAGAGTAATACGGAAGCTCCTCTTGGAGAAGTCAGAATTGATACTGGTCGCTCCCTTCTGGCCCAGGAGACCCTGGTTTGCGGACCTGATGACTCTGTCAATCCGAGAACCTTGGAGGATTCCGGACAACCAGGTGTCTCTCTTCCAGGGACCAGTTCGACATCCCGATCCGCAATGGCTAAGCCTAGCCGTGTGGAGATTGAGCGGAGCGTCTTAACGAGGGCAAAAGTTCCAAGTCAGGTGATTCCCACCATGCTAGCCTCTCGCCGAGACTCGACCAAAAGGATTTACGAGGCCACGTGGCGCACGTTCGAAGGATGGTGTGCTCCTCAAGGTATAGTGGCCTCATCAGCTTCTGTCTTAGATATTCTAGCCTTTCTGCAACGAGGGCTCGATTCAGGGTTGGCGACCAATACACTCAAGAGACAAGTTGCGGCAATCTCGTCAGTCCTGAGGTGTGGTTCGCTTATATCGCTTTCAAAAGAGCCTCTCATTCAACAATTCTTCCGGGGGGCTAACAATGTCAACCCTCCTGTGGTGCACCGCTTCCCATCTTGGCGATTAAACGCTGTGCTCAATGCCCTGACCAAGACACCGTTTGAACCACTTAGAGACGCCTCCCTCCGTGTTCTGTCGCTGAAGGTGTCCTTTCTGATAGCCATCACCTCGGCCCGTAGGATTTCGGAACTGTCGGCTTTATCAATTCGGCAGGACCTCTGCACGTTCTTCAATGATAGAGTGGTGCTACGTCTGGACCCTACCTTCCTCCCGAAGGTTAATAGTCAATTCCATAGAACACAAGAAATCGTACTGCCTAATTTCTGCCCAAATCCTAGGCACCATTTAGAAAAGGTGTGGCACACTCTAGACGTTAGGAGGGCATTAAAGATTTACATTGATCGAACATCGACCTTCCGCAAGACGGAGGCTCTCTTCGTTTCGTTCCAACCACTTTCTCTGGGTCAGAAGGTGACCAAGTCGGTTTTGGCCAGGTGGATCAGGGCAGCAATAGCCACAGCTTATGAAAGTCAGTCTCTCCCGGTGCCGCGCAAGATTACGGCACACTCTACCAGGAGCGCAGCATCTTCTGCCGCTTGGGGAGCCCAGGCGTCAATTGAGGAGATATGCAGAGCGGCGACGTGGTCCAACCCCTCTTCGTTCATTCGACACTACCGGGTGGACTCCTATGCGTCGGCTGATGCGGCGTTTGGCAGACGTGTCCTACAGACGGTTTTTTCACAACAACAATGACTAGCCGCCATCGACCCTCCCGGTAAGACATAGGGCTTTGGTATGTCCCAATCCTGACGGCCGTTTTCCCCGACTGGGAGAAGGGAACGTTGTCTTACCTGAACGTCCCTTCTTGGAGAGGGGAAAACGGCCGTCAGCCCCACCCAAGGCGACTGTCAAATCTGGGTTCAGGGGCGGGAGGGCGCTAATTCTCTCTCATTTCAGTACAACACGACGACCTGCAGTTAAATCCTCGCCGAAAAAGCTGGAAAGAAAGAGGAGTAGGCGGGGACCACAAACAACAAATTAAAGACTCGGTCCAATTAGCAACGAGGAGATTCTACCCAATCCTGACGGCCGTTTTCCCCTCTCCAAGAAGGGACGTTCAGGTAAGACAACGTTCCCATCTATACAAAAGGGTTTTTGTGGATTTTAAAATAATATATACTATTGGTGTCTGATTTTGAAAAATATCTCAAGCAAGCGGCCATAGCACAAAATGAAATACTTGGCAGACGGCATGAATATAAATATGTTCCCAATTTCCTGATTTTAGATTTTAAAAATACATCTTATTTAGTTCAACTGATCAATCATGGTTTGTATGACAATAATACACATCCAGATATATATCCTTGCAGTAGATTTTTGCTGAAATTCACATTCCTCCCTGACGCTTTGCCCTAAAGTTAGTTTTTGGGACATCTTTGGAAATGAGAAGCAGCCGGTGATGGAGTTCTAGCAGGAAGCTGCTGAGACTTCTTCCTGGTTGGGTTTAGAGCACTTTCTAAAATGGTAGCTACCTGTTTAAAACAAAAGTGGCCTGTTGAAACATCTAGAAAGTAAGGATATTCTTAATTCCTATTTAAAATATACTTTCTGGAGTGGAGCTTAAGGAACCAGAAGAAAGGCAAATGGAAAGATGGAATGGAGATAGAAGGTTGGAGGGGGGAAAAAAGGACTTCCAGTTGGCAAGCATGCCACACATATGGTTCTACTCTTCTGCTACCTAAAGGGATGTGCCAGACTTAAGGGAGCTCTCCAAAGATGCCCTTTCTCTTTGCTAAATGTTTAGTAAGGACTGTGAAGAATCTACTACCATATCTTCATTCTGATTCTCCAGGTGGTTACTGAGCTTAGAAGCCCTCTGGGAAGATATTGGAGAAAGAGTGCTGTGTGGGTCCATGGTGGCAGAAAGTCAGGAGGAGCTTGGTACTATCTTTTCTGCCCAAACAATTTCATTAAATGGTGTAAGCTTGTATCAGTTGCAGCTCTGAAGAAGTAAATGGCAACTCACAAAAGCTTATGCCTTTTAATAAAGTAGGTTAGCTGGAAAAGATGCACCAGATTCCTGATTTTTGGTGGAAGGTGTGAATGACTAGCTGGCTGACACTTAGAAATAGACACTCCATCACAAAGCACATCTGCTCTAAGGAAGGTTAAAGGGAGAAAGGTGTGATGAAGGCATTGGGCCCTGGAGACAGTTGCCTATTTGAAGTGCACATACAACATCAGTTAACCCTTGCTTCTCCAGTCAGTTTTACAGCATATACCCGTGATGGTGAACCTATGGCACCTGGCATTGCCCGTTCCTCATCCAGCTTTCTGGTGCGCATGTGCACGCGATGATCAACTGGCCTTTGTGCGTGCAGCAGTGCCAGAAACTGGAAGAGCTGGTTTTCCATTTTCCGGTGTGAGCACGAATGCCAGCCAGCTGATCGGCATGTGTGCATGCACGGCAGTAACCAGAAGACTTGCTTGCTGGCGTGCATGGGTGCACCGGAAACTGGAAGTACCTTATCTGGTGCGCACATGCCCCCTGGGCAGATCCTGGTCGCGGCTGGTGCAAAGTGTTCCCTTTTCAGCACTTGGTGCCTCGCACACATGTGCATGCATCATCATCACTGGCATATAGAATCATGTGCACTGTTCTGTATAATTTACTTGAGAAAGTGTTTCAGGGCATTTTACTCCCTGCTCTCATAAGGAGAACAGATTCATAGTTTGGGGTTGCTCCTTGACCCCTAGCTGTGGTTAGGCTCATGTTCGCATGGTTATATGGAGAGTACTGTGACTTAGCCCTGACTGTCTCAGAGACCAGATCTACCACTCAAGCCTACCTGATTTTATTTTTTTTTAGTAGGAGGGGTAGCTCTTTGGAAGTTGTCCCTGCGACCTGAAGTTCAGCTCATGACTATATAGCAGAGGACCTTCTCCTAAACGGGACTATCCAAACATTGAATATATTCCACAAGGAGATGTATCTGATCCTGACTATCTCATCTCCACAGTGTTTGGGGATATGGTGACAAGCTTTCAAAAAAAAAAAAAGAATCGAAGAATTTGCTGAATTTATTTTTCATTTAATGATACTCATGGCAATTTTGCCTTTTACTGTATTGCCTTTTTAATTTGTGTTTTGCCATGAGTGCTGTATAAAAGGACAAACATGATATCAATTATATGCATAGATATGTGCATGTTGAGTGAAAAGAAAACCATCATTCAGTATGATTTACATCTTATGAATACTTTTAGACACAGCAGAACATGAGCTGCTACTACAGTACCACCAATCACAAGCAATGCCCCGGAGGGACAGTATCAAAATGAGAAGATTTGCTTTGGCAAGGAGTTAGGGATTTATATACATAAATAGACAGCAGCAACTTATTTTAAAAACTAGATTTGCAGATTATGGAAATTGATTCCATTTGTTTGGCTTCATACTGCCTTTGGCATTGCTTTATACAGGTTTGCCTTGCTTGGAATACCTCCTACTTCTCAACATCCCCAAAATTATGAGGACTACTACAGTTAGGATTTATTTAGTCATGAAATCTTTTTTCTCAACCGCCTTCATCAAAAGGATGGACAAAATTATCCATTCCTCCATATCCCTATTAAAATGACAAATAATCAGAGCTAGCTGGAAGGAGAAGGAACATTGGCAAAAGGAATAGAGGAGGTATTTGCAGAATAAAACAGTTAAGATGGTGGCCATGATCCAAGTCCTGCTTTGCCCCCTTTTTAGGTGCATCTTGTCTATAACCCATGTAAACGGAGGCAGGGCTTTGATCACCTGATTGAAGGACTCCATCTTCAGCAGTTTGCTCTTTTCTCACAGATGCCCCTGAGTTGAAAGAGAAAGGAGAATTGAAAGGCAAAATCAGAAATAGGGTAAATGGAAAAAAGAAGCAGCAACCCATAAGGCCTCGGCGAAGAACCAACATTAATTTAATTAGGTTTCCCTCAGATTGAACCCTTGTGTGTTTGTTCATTTAGTCTTATTTCAGAAATGTGCCGAGAATATGCTATAGTTTATGTCATTAACTGTCATGTTAAAATTGCTTTAACCATTGTCATAATAAACATTCAGCATTCTTCCAAATAAGAGACAGGAGGAAAACTCAGGGGTTAAGAGAAATTACATTTCATAAAAACGATTGAACAATAATAGAATATAAAACCAATTAAACAAACAAATCAAAGAATGATTTTGTTGTTGTTAGTTGCGAAGTTGTGTCCGACCCATCGCACCCCATGGACAACTTTCCTCCAGGCCTTCCTGTCCTCTACCATCCCCTGGAGACCATTTAAGCTCATGCATGTCAGCTTCTCCAGTACCTGGATGAAACTGTCTATCTAAACCCGTTCCAATCCGGCTTCCGACCTTGGTACAGCACAGAGTCGGCTTTGGTCGCATTAGTAGATGATCTCTGGAGGGCTCGGGATAGGGGTTGTTCCTCTGTCCTGGTCCTGTTAGACCTCTCAGCGGCTTTTGATACCATCGACCATGGTATCCTGCTGCGACAGCTGGGGAGAGTGGGAGTGGGGTTTTTTTCGGTGGTTCTCATCCTATCTCTCTGACCGGTCGCAGACGGTGTTGGCAGGGGGGCAGAGGTCGGCCGCGAGGCGCCTCACGTGTGGGGTATCACAGGGGTCGGTTCTCTCGCCTCTCCTGTTCAACATCTATATGAAGCCACTGGGTGAGATCATCCATGGTTTTGGGGTGCATGATACTCAGCTGTACATTTCCACCCCTGACCACCCCAACGAGGCTGTTGACGTGATGTCCCAGTGTCTGGAGGCCATGCGGGTTTGGATGGGGAGAAACGGGCTCCGACTCAATCCCTCCAAGACTGAGTGGCTGTGGGTGCCGGCGTCCCAGTACAGTCAGCTGGTTCCATCGCTGACTGTTGGAGCCGAGTCATTGGCCCCTATGGAAAGGGTCCGCAACTTGGGCGTTCTCCTGCCTGCTCGGCTGTCATTAGAAGAACACATGATGGCCGTCGCCAGGGGAGCTTTTTATCAGGTGCACCTGATACGCCAGTTGCGCCCCTTCATAGACCGGGATTCCTTATGCACGGTCACTCATGCCCTCGTCACTTCCCGCCTGGACTACTGTAACGCTCTCTACATGGGGCTCCCCTTGAAGGGCACCTTGAGGCTTCAACTGGTCCAGAATGTGGCTGCGCAGGTGATAGAGGGAGCTACTCGTGGCTCCCATATAACACCCCTCCTGCGTAGGCTGCACTGGTTGCCGGTGGTCTTCCGGGTGCAATTCAAGGTGTTGGTAACCACCTTTAAAGCGCTCCATGGCACAGGACCGGGCTATTTACGGGACCACATGCTGCCACCAATAGCCTCCCATTGACCTGTGCGCTCCCACAGGGAGGATCTCCTCAGGGTGCCGTCAGCCAAACAATGCCGGCTGGCGACCCCCAGGGGGAGAGCCTTCTCTGTGGGGGCACCTACCCTCTGGAATGAGCTTTCTCTGGGGTTATGATTATTCTCCGACCTCCGGACCTTCCGACGCGAGCTCAAGACTTTTTTATTTCATCGCGCAGGGTTGGCCTAATGTACTACTGTTTTAAGTAGGGTTTTATCATTGTTCTTTGAATAATTTTAATAGGTGCTAGCCAATTTGAATTAGATTTTTATATTGTCTTTTAATTGTATTTATAAATATTGTTTTATGCTGGCTGTAAACCGCCCTGAGTCCTTCGGGAGAAGGGCGGTATAGAAATTTTAATAATAATAATAATAATAATAATAATAATAATAATAATAATGATGATGATGATGATGATGATGATGATGATGATGATGATGATGATGATGCTGACTGCTTCAGTGACTCCATCCCAGCCACCTCATTCTCTGTCGTCCCTTTCTTCTTTTGCCCTCAATCATTCCCGGCATTAGGCTCTTCTCTAGTGAGTCCTTCCTTCTCATTAGGTGGCCAAAATATTTGAGTTTCATCTTCAGGATCTGGCCTTCTAAAGAGCAGTCAAGGTTGATCTCCTCTAGGACTGACCGATTTGATTGCCTTGCAGTCCAAGGGACTCGCAGGAGCCTTCTCCAGCGAGTCCCACTTCAAAGGCCTAAATGCTTTGGTGCTCAGCCTTCCTTATGGTCCAACTTTCACAGCCGTACATTGCAACTGGGAAAACCATAACCTTGACTATACACACTTCTGTTGGCAGGGTGATGTCTCTGCTTTTTAGTATGTAGTCCAGATTTGCCATAGCTTTCCTCCCCAGGAGCAAGCGTCTTTTAATTTCTTGGCTGTAGTTCACATGTGCAGTGATCTTGGAGCCCAGGAAAATAAAATCTGTCACTACCTCCATTTCTTCCCCATCTATTTGCCAGGGATTGAGAGGACCGGATGCCATGATCTTAGTTTTCTTAATGTTGAGTTTCAAGCCAACTTTTGCACTCTCCTCCTTCACCCACATCAAGAGGCTCTTTAGTTCCTCTTCACTTTTTACCATTAGAGTAGTATCATCTGCATATCTGAGTTTGTTGGTATTTCTCCTGGCAATCTTAATTACAACTTCTGATTCATCTAGCTCTGCCTTCTTCATGATGTGCTCTGCATAAAAGTTAAATAGGCAGGGCTACAATGTTAAGTACCATGTAAGGAGTGAGCTATAGGCTTCACTCAGGTCCTTATTCTTCTGATCCCATCCTCGTCGCCAGTGCTATATCAGATGATGGAAGAGACAGTCACAGCTCTTTCAGTAACAACAGCTCTTTATTAGTAGACCAGCGCAACCGAACAAAACTGCTTGTCCGGCAGCCTCCTCTTTTATAGAGGGCTGTCAGACGACTTAACCAATGAGCTTTAAGTATTTTCCCGCCATTTTGGAGGAACTGAGTGAAACCTATAGCTCACTCCTTATATGGTACATATCAGACAGTATACAGTCTTGCCGAACTCCTTTCTCAATTTTGAACCAATCAGTGGTTCCATGTCCAGTTCTCACTGTTGCTTCTTGACTTGCATATAGGTTTCTCAAGAGACAAATAAGATAGTCTGGTACTCCCATCTCTTTGAGAACTTGCCACAATTTGATTCACACAATCAAAGGCTTTAGCATAGTCAATGAAGCAGAAATAGATGTTTTTCTGGAACTCCCTAGTTTTTTCCATGATCCAGCATATGTTAGCAGTTTGATCTCTAGTTCCTCTGCCTCTTCGAAATCCTGCCTGCACTTCTGGTAGTTTTCAGTCCACATACTGCTGGAGCCTAGCTTGTAGGATTTTGAGCAAAGAATGATAGAGACCATAAAAAACCCTCAGTGATTCTTTAATCGCCTTTCCATGTCTTATTAATTAGCAGCTTGAGTAATTAGAGACTCGGCCAAGGAGGTCAGATCCAATTTTCCCTTGTTTCCAGAAGGGTTTGTAGTCAGTAATAAGACTGGGCAATTATTTATAATGTCAGATTTGTAAGCCTCATCTGGCAAATGCTTTACTTGGGGAAAAGAACCCCGTGAAAACCAAAAACCACTGACAAAATGCTGATCAGAATGAAGATGTACTTGGCCATTCTGCTCTCAAGTTAAATCCCTTAATGCTAATTAAAGCCATGCTCTTAGACTGGGAATTTTCACCTTACAATTAAGCATGCCGATTGCAGCAGGTAATCACCATGTGATTAAGATGGGAGAAAGAACGCTAACATCATCCTGAGTGAGCAGCTGAAGTCATTTCTGTGGGTCTAAGTTTTATGTCTTTCCGAATAAAGCACTCTCTTCTCAGCATCAGTACCAAAGTACAAATGATTAGTCTTCTGCTTTCTCACTTCATGCCTTGAATGTGCCATCAAGTCAATGTCAGCTCTTGGTGACCATGTAGATAGGCCTCTTCTAGGGTGACTCGATGCACTGCAGCTAACTTATAAATCAAGATGAGAAAAGATGCTTGAAAATGTGCTTTTGCTCTACAGCCGGAAAACTGGGACTGGAACATGTTTATATCTAATGCTGTAGCCCCTATATTTTGTAAACTTTGAAGTTAAGCCCTGACTGCCATTGGGGCATCTCGGGGGCAGGGGGCATGCATGCTGTGCGAATTTGAAGGTTATATTTATTCTGATTTTATGGAAGGAGTAATGTAGAATTATTACATATAAAATGGATAACTGCCTTCTCTTGACCCTTGAATTCAACTCATCCTCCCAATAAGCTCTTTGTCCTGCCTTTACAACAGGTCTTTCACATAAGCGTGACTTATGCTCTTGGGTATGGTGTGAACCACTCGCTTTTTCTAGTTCAGTGCTCCTAAAGCTGCATGCTACTTATATAACCAAGACAGTCTAGCTTGGCATTCTATCATTATCTAAGTGATAAAAACACTAGCTCTATTGGATCCAGTGTTAATACTGGAATGTGTACATCTAATAAACAGGCAAAATCTAAAGCTATGACTCCCCCCGCCCATGGAATAGTGGTGTCGTGTCCCACTCCTCCGCTGACGGCCGGGTCAGGGAAATCCGAATCAGGCGTGCCTCTGCAGCTCTGCCAAAGTCCTAGCAAAGTCCTCAAGGCAGGCAGGAGACCAGAAAGTGACTTCAGCAAGATATATTAGACTTTGCCTGACTCAGAGAATGCCAGAAAACAGATCCTTTATATAGGCCATGGGGTGTGGCTCCATGACTCAGCACTTATCCAGGCCTGCCCCTCCCTTCCTTCTGACGCTGCCGCCTATCAATTCTTCTGAAGCGAGGGTCACTCCAGTCGGCAGCTGTTGGTAATTGAACTCCCTCAGGCTCACATGCTGTGGGGGAGGCGGAGGGGTCTAGTTGCTCCGTTTGCCTAGGCATGGAGCCAGGGCTGGGGCCGGGAGGTGCTTCCTCCTCCTCAGCCTGTCTGGGCATGGAGCCAGGGCTGGGGCCGGGAGGCATACTAGGACATTCCTCAGCGTTCGGAAGCAGATAAGAAGGCCCTGGCTGCGGTGAGAACGGGCAAGACACAACAAGTGGATAGGTAGACTCTCTTATTGATTTCTTGAAGGAAACAGTGCATGTATGCAAATAAATAAAAGGATTGTGTCTGAATATGTTCACCACCTGAGAAATAGATTATCCCCCTTCCCCTCATTATAACCGCTATTGCTTTTCAGAAAACATTTGACTTTGCACCTTCCTATTTCTCTGGTGACACCAGCCTGAACACAGGAAAACTCAAAAAAATAGTGCAAGATCAGAAGATGTGGAGAGACCTGGCCCATAGAATTGCCAAGAGTTGGACTCGACTGAATGGATAAGATCATCATCAAGAACATTTCTCTGATGCTTGCCTTTGCTTCCATGGGAGCCTTTATTACATGCATGTTAATATTCATTGCATTTTGGAACACTGTTCCAGCTGCAGTATCTCCTCTCTGTAAGAAGCACATGTATAGTTCCTGTCTATAAGAAAAGAACAAATGATGGGGGAGAATGAGAAAAAAGCAACTTAAATGGTAGATATCTATGGAGATTCTCAGTCCTCCAGATCATGGTTGGACCAAAGGCAACTGGACTTTTTTTTGTTTTGCTTGAAGATGTTTCGCTTCTCCTCCAAGAAGCTTCTTCAGTTATGACTGAATTATTTTAAATAATTATTTATTATTTTAAATTCTTGGACGAGAAGCGAAACATCTTCAAGCAAAACAAAGAAAATCCCAGTTGCCTTTTGAAACAGCACCTTTGAGTCAGTTCAAATTATTTTACTACCGGTTCTGTGGGTGTAGCTTGGTGGGCATGACATGATTTGGTGGGTGTAGCTTGGTGGGTGTGGCAGGGGAAGGGTACTGTAATATCTCCATTCCCTCCCCAATCCAGGGGAAGGTTACTGCAAAATCCCCATTTCAGCTGGGACATGGGAGGCAGAGAATAGATGGGGGCGGGGCTAGTTAGAGGTGGTATTTACCTGTTCTCCAAACTACTCAAAGTTTCTGCTACCGGTTCTCCAGAACTGGTCAGAACCTGCTGAAACCCACCTCTGCTTTGAGTTAAATGGTAGACAAGACCATCAGTGTTAATTATGGTCATGTACAGGCTCACCTAACTTCCCAACCCACCATGCTTTTTCTACTATGCCCCCAATATGTTGCCTTCATCTAATTCCCCAGCCTATACTTGAGGCACTATTAAGTTCCTTTAGTTAATCTGGTTTCAAAGTCTTTAAGCCAACAGCAACCAACGTCAGTTTCAAGATGTGCAAAATCATCATCATCATCACCCTTATTACTACAGGCATGCAAATGACTGTGGGGGCTGGGATCAACCTGGCTCCTACTGGTTATGTCAGGCTGGAGTGTCACACCCTTCAGTACCCAGATCACCTCCCTTAGGGTCCTTCTAATTTAAAGATATAGGGCCTCTGGTGGCTCAGACTGCTAAGACAGTCTGTTATTAACAGCAGCTGCTTGCAATTACTGCAGGTTCAAGGTTGACTCAGCCTTCCATCCTTTATAAGGTAGGTAAAATGAGGACCCAGATTGTTGGGGGCAATTAAGTTGACTTTGTATATAATATACAAATGGATGGAGACTATTGCTTGACATAGTGTAAGCCGTCCTGAGTCTTCGGAGAAGGGCGGGATATAAATGCAAATAAAATAAAATAAAAAGATATGAAGAATCTGTCTCTTTCCAACTGGGCCTTCCTACACTTTCCACTTCCTGGAGCCTGCAAGTTTGAGAGGTGATAGATTTGAAACAGCCATATTCTTTTACTCTACCCACTACCTTCCCAGACTGTAAATCAGCTTTCCTGCAGATCCAGGGGGAGGGACAGCTAAACCCACATTTACAATAAGATTGTAAAGCAGGTGATAATCATGCTGAGGGGAGGGAGGAGGGAGAGTTCCTCCCGATCAGATGCTGCTGGGTGGAGTTGCTTTGACAGCAGACTAATCCCTCGCTCAAAGAAAGAAAGGAAACCCAACCAGTAGTGGATTGTCAGAGGTGTCCAGTAAAGAGGAGCCCCAGTCTGCGGGTGAGTTGCCTGCCAGGCTTAAGGAGTTAAGAGGGCATTGACAGATGGCTAAACCCATAGGTCTCCCCCTTTGTCAATGCTGCATGCCCGGTTCATAGTTTCCTCCCAGTTGGTGAAGTCCAGAAAGGAGAGGGCAGTACTGTAAAGCCAAAGGATTTAATCAATGCCTTTGCTTAACGCACCCTGCCCTTAGGAAATCAGAATACCACCCATCTGGTAGTAAGCTAAAACAGAGGCAGAATTAAGGTTGGTCGCTAGGACAGCAAATTTTACACTGTGGCAGTTTTCTGCCAATGGAAAGGTGGGTAAATAATGAGCCATGAGGAAAGGCCTTTAAAGAAGCAATTGTTTTGATAATATTAAATAGATGTTAAGAAGTTATTGTGAGTCTCTGGAAGCAGCTGCTAAATCCCTGGACATGAATTGTAGAGCTGGAAGGGACTTTGAAGGTTTTCTAGTCCAACACCCTGTTCACATAGCTATTTCTTATCTCCACCACAACCCTGACAGGCATGAGGGCAAGCAGCCAAAGAGAAGAAAATGCTTGCTCCTGGTGTAGATGTGTACGTGGATCTTTACTTCTCCCCCAAGATTCCTAACTACAGTATATCTACCTATCTACCTACCAATCATCTATCTACCTACCTACCATCCATCCATCCATCTATCTATCTATCTATCTATCTATCTATCTATCTATCTATCTATCTATCTATCTATCTATCTATCTCTCTATCTCTATCTCTATCATCATCTGCCTGCCTGCCTGCCTGCCCCACCCTCTCATCTATCTATCTCTCATCTATCTCTCATCTATCATGTATCTATCTAGCAATATTCTATCATCTATCAATCTATTTCTATCCACCATCATCTATTTGTATCTATGTATCTTTCAACTATCTTATCTTTCTCTATCCAATCTATATCTATCATCTATTTGTCTATCTGTCTGTCTGTCTGTCTATCTATCTATCTATCTATCTATCTATCTATCTATCTATCTATCTATCTATCTATCTATCTATCTATCTATCAAAACAGCTTATATGGCGCCCATCTCACAGAGTTTATCCCTGTAGTCCATCATCTCCAGGGAGCCTTTTCCTCCCCACTTTGTTTTTCCATTCTCTTATTCCTCTCTCCCTCCTTTCCATCCTTCTTGGAGAGAACTCCCCCATTTCCCCGGGGTGACCCAGCTCCTGTTCCTGGTTCCTTCCCCATCTCATTGTCCTCCCTTGGAGCTGCTGGGCCTGAGAGGCTGAGCTGGGCTGGATCTTTTCTGCCAGGCAGCCAATCACAGGGTCTCCAGCAGGAGGATGTGAATCCCAGAGGAGCCAAAAGCATCCCACATTATCTCTGTGGTTGCCTTAGAAGGATTTTGGCGACTAATGCCCCATCCCCCACAACACAGGGGTGAAATCCAGCAGGTTCTGACAGGTTCTGTTGAACCGGTAGCGGAAACTTTGAGCAATTCGGAGAACCGGCAAATGCCACCTCTGGCTGGCCCCACAGTGGGGTGGGAATGGAGATTTTGCACTATCCTTCCCCCAGGAGTGGGGAGGGAATGGAGATTTTACAGTATCCTTCCCCTGCCATGCCCGCCATGCCACGCCCACCATGCCACACCATGTTCACCAAGCCACGCCCACAGAACCGGTAGTTTAAAAAAATTGGATTTCACCACTGCCCCAACACCTTAACAGTCTTGGCTCTTGGATGTTTTCCAACCCCGGAGTTTTGTGTCTTAAATAGACAGCAACAGTCAGACTCAGAATATGAAGCTGGAATTAAGAGAGATCCCACAATCAATCCCCCCCCTCGTGTTTAAGTAGAGCAGGATATTTCTAGAGATTCCTTTTGTTCCTGAGGAACTGCTACAATAGATCTCCCCCCTACCCCCAAATGCAGGAAACGTTCGGTGAGTTCATTCAGTGAATGAAATCACTCTAGCATTCATGGAATGTATACTGAAATCCTGTGTCTGGTCTTCTAATTACAAGAGAAACACAAGAAAGATTGGATTTTATTACTTGAGTGTGTGAGCGCATGCCACGAGCACAGTGACTGTGGAAGAAAATCAACCTGTTATTTCAGATTACTTAAGACTCAGGTATCCATGAGTAGCTACATAGAAATCTTGGTTGCCTTGATATGAACTCATGGATTTAGTTTCCTTCCAATTTTTTTAAGCTACTGTACGTCAAATGGCTAGTTTTTCCTTAGGTTGCGTAACTATATGTGTAACTCTATAACTGCACAGTAATGTCGATTTTAAAATACAGAAGGTCTGATTATTCACCACTGTGCAATGATGAAGTCTTGTGCATTGAAAAATAGCCCTGCACACACCCAACATGGATTTCCTGCCTGCAAAATCCCTTTCCCTCTCATTGAGGTCAACAGAGAGATGGTCAGGAAATGTTGCAAAACAGGTTCTGAGACTTTTCCTGTAGTCCCACACACTGCGAGTTAACAATATTGCGGGATTGGAGCTCATCTGATTTGGTAATTCAGAGAAGCCAAAAAACTACAAGACATGGTCGCCTGGGAAAATATAGAAGGGAGCAAGACTATAAAGGAGACAAGACATGAACAATTCTTTGAAAACATTTGAAATGCCTTTGTAACTTAATTATCAGTCCATACCATGTCTTTAGGAAAATGGCCTTCAGCCATTTTTCCTACGTCTTCCTAATTTCTTTTCTTGTCAAGGTTAAAAATGCCCATTCTTTCAAAGTCATCTTGTAGGAGTCTTGCTTTCCCTAAATGGCTGCCCATCTCTAGACTCATTCAGATTATTTTCTGACCGGGATCTAACCAGCATAAAATAGAATGAAACAACTTCCCATTTTGGAGATTTTCATTCATACAGGCTAATATGTACCCATTATCCATGGTTGTTATGGTCATATTTGGGCTATGTACAACTTCAAGTGCTTTGTTGTTTATTTTTAATGTGGGATACAATTTTTTGGTGGGGGTCGAAGAGGCACACTTGACTGAATAGATTGATTAAACACCTGGGGATTGGTATATGGACACTCATGTTGAAGATGACGACTGGAGACCAAGAATTATAAGCTACCCACTGACACTTGGTTGAATTGGGCAGCTGTAGAAACTGAATAAATAAAAATTAATAGTCCTCCATTTTCTTGTTTATAATTGTTTTATTATATTATAAAATGCAAGTAATACATTAAAGAATACAAATAGCTGGGTACAATGATATTTGTTTGTTAAATTTATTTGCTGCCTATCCCACTCTAGGTGGTTTACAATAATAAAAAGGAAGAAACGGAAAGAGTGTAAACAAAACCAGAAATAAAATCATACAATTAAATAAACAATGAAAAAGAAAATAACTCGAATACATCAATATGATAACAAAAAGATGGATGGGTGAAGCACAGAGAGCAAGTTTGCCTTCAATTCAGCAGTCACCTCCGTATTTATACAACATGAACTAAAATGGTTAATATTATAACAATTACACGTTAAAGGTTTTTCTTAAAGGTAAGGAAAACAGTTAATGTCAATGTTAACTATAATTCTGAGATGTTATCAGCAAAAATTGCTTGAAATGTACGGTTTAAGTGTAGCATTGATAGATTATTTTATATATATTGAGTTTGAAGATTGCCCATCTCACTCACAGAACGACTGAGTGGTGAAAATAAAAATCGTATCAAGAATAAAACAATTAAAGTTAAACATACTGAATTATTTTGTAGTATAATAAGAATTTCTATCTTGTGCTTTACTGTATTGTTATTTATCGTTCATGAAAACAAAACAAAAATAAAAATAAAAAAGCTGCTTGGTAAAATAGATAACTTTTCCGTTCTTTATATTCCAGCTGAGTTACAGTATTTATAAACTTTCAAACCACCTTAGACAACATACTATAAGTGTATTTGCTTTTCTGCATGACGCATTGTACATATGGAAGCCATTTTTGTTTAAACTTCACTGTGGATATATATTGTTAATTTTGCCACTGCTATGTATTCTTCAGGTTTAAGTTCCTAATCAGATATTGCCAATGTTGTATTTTATTTTCAATATTGGCGAAGTTTATTCTTACAAAGCTGTAAGTCTGTATCTTAGTAAGATGTAACATTCCTTGTTGATGTATTCTGGAATTTCACCTAGTTAAAAATGTGATTTCATTTCAAATTTAATTTCCAAATTTTCTAAATAGTGCCATGTATATCTTACCAACACTTTTGCGGGTGGTTGTTTTTTTTTTTAATGTCTACTACCTATAGTAAAATGTTCTAATTCTAATTCCATGTCATTTCCAATGTTTATTACTGAATGATTTAACTATCTTGGAAATTATTGCCAGAGTAAATTTTATTATTTTGGTCCCTATTTCTTTCTGTTGTTGTGCTGTGACTGTTCCTTTAAAGTTTTACATTCTTTTTATCATGATGTTTTTGTGGTCTATCCATGAATGCTACTTTATATCTGTTCCTCTAACTGAGGATATTGGTTTTGTAGGAGCATTTCAAATGTTTTTTTTTCTTACCGTCCCTTATTCATTCTTAAGATTAAAGTTTATGATTTGGGCAATTTATAAGTACAATGACCATGGTATATTCTGGCTCTCCCTAAGTCATTCTTCTTGTATCTTTAATCTGTTTATGGAGTCTAGGTGAACAATTTCTGCATATTGATTACATTTTTCTTGCTATTCCTTTAATCAACATGGAAAGCATTCGAAGGAGAGGCTAACGGTGAAATTGTTGGGCTTATATTTTTCCTTATGGAATTCCATGCTTTTGTCAGATTTGGCCTGATAAGATGTCCTTTCAGATTCTTGTCCTTATTTATTTATTCAGTTGGTTTGCTGCTCAGCTTGCCATGAGGCGACTTTGGTCAGCCTACAAAGTTAAAAGCAGTAAAAACATTGTGTGTGTGTGTGTGTGTGTTTGGGGAGGTTACATGCAACTACGTGTTTACTGGACCCGTGCCCTTCCTGGTTAGTGCTGGCTGCTCAGGAAGTGACACGAGGCTGGCTCCAGGGGATAATAAACGCTTCTTTGATGGAAGGGGTTTTCCCCGCCGCCTTGAAGGAGGCGGTGGTGAGACCTCTCCTCAAGAAGCCTTCCCTGGACCCAGCTATTTTGGGTAATTATCGTCCAGTCTCCAACCTTCGCTTTGTGGCGAAGGTTGTAGAGAGTGTGGTTGCATGGCAGCTCCCCTGGCACCTGGAGGAAACTGTCTATCTAGACCCGTTCCAGTCCGGCTTCCGACCCGGTTATAGCACGGAGACGGCTTTGGTCGCGTTGGTGGATGACCTCTGGAGGGCCAGGGACAGGGGTTGCTCCTCTGCCTTGGTCCTATTAGATCTCTCAGCGGCTTTCGATACCATCGACCATGGTATCCTGCTGCGCCGGTTGGAGGGATTGGGAGTGGGGGCACCGTTTATCGGTGGTTCTCCTCCTATCTCTCTGACGATGCATGAGCAGTGTTGACAGGGGGCAGAGGTCGTCCTCGAGGCGCCTCACTTGTGGGGTGCCTCAGGGTCGATTCTCTCGCCTACCCTGTTCAACATCTATATGAAGCCGCTGGGTGAGGTCATCAGTGGTTTCGGGTGAGTTATCATCTGTCGCTGATGATACTCAGCTGTACTTCTCCACCCGGACCACCCCAGCAGGCGGTCAGTGCTGTCCCGGTGCCTGGAAGCTGTACGGGTCTGGATGGGGAGAAACAGACTCAAGCTCAATCCCTCCAAGGCGGAGTGGCTGTGGATGCGGCATCCCGGTACAGTCAGCTGCATCCGCAGCTGACTGTTGAAGCAGTTAGTGGCCCCAAAGGAGGTGGTTCGCAACTTGGGCGTCCTCCTGGATGGACGGCTGTCTTTGATGAACACCTGGCGGCCGTCGCCAGGAGGGCCTTTACCAGGTTCGCCTGGTTCGCCAGTTCGTCCTTCCTTGACCGGGATGCCTTATGCACGGTCACTCACGCTCTGGTTACGTCTAGGCTGGATTATTGCAATGCTCTCTACATGGGGCTGCCCTTGAGGTGCACCGGAGGCTGCAGTTAGTCCAGAATGCGGCTGCGCGAGTAGTAACGGAGCCGCTCGTGGCTCCCACGTGACATCGCTGCTCCGTAGCTTGCACTGGCTTCCTGTGGTCTTTCGGGTGCGCTTCAAGATTTTGGTAACTATCTTTAAAGCGCTCCATGGCTTAGGACCCGGGTACTTACGAGACCGCCTGCTGTTACCTTTGCCTCCCACCGACCCGTGCGCTCTCACAGAGGGTCTCCTCAGGTGCCGTCCGCCAAACAGTGTCGGCTGGCGGCCCCAGGAGTAGGGCCTTCTCTGTGGGGGCAGTGGCGCTCTGGAATGAACTTCCCCGGCCTCGTCAAGTGCCTGATCTTCGGACCTTCCGTCGTGAGCTCAAAACATATTTATTCATTAAAGCGGGACTGGCATAATTAGTGATGTATTTTAATTGGGTTTTAATATTTTTAACTTTTTAACTTAAATTTTAATAATCAGCCTTTAAAATTTGCTCTTTTTAAATGTTGTTTTAAATTGTATATATCTTTGTTTTTATTCTGGCTGTACACCGCCCTGAGTCCTTTGGGAGAAGGGCGGTATAAAAATTTAATAAATAAATAAATAAATAAATAAATACAAATTACGATTAAAAATACAAATTATGATTAAAAGATGGGGAGAGAGGGTGCAGGATGGTTGGGGGAAGGTGGGGTCTACTATTGGTCCATCAACCATCTTCCAGCATGATACCCCCCAAGCCAACTGGTGGAATCATATCTTCAGGCTCTTATGGAAGGTGAGGAGCGGGGTGGGGGAGCAGATCTCACCCTAGGAGCAAGGGGTTGGAGCCACAGCAGAGAAGGCTCTTTTCCTGGACCCCACCAGCTGGAATTCTTTTACTGACGGGATCTGAAGCATGCCTCCTCTGCCAGCACAGGTGCAGCGGGCCTGTCTTATTGGGGTGAAACGGTTCCTTTTGTACCATATCTGTGGAGTCCATTAGCTAAGACAGCTTCTTCCAGTATTGATGTTCTACTGTCCTGGAGTCCTCCAGCTTCTGAATTTCAGAGGAAAAGAAAGGAATGGGATGGACACACACAGACATAAAAGTAATTTATGCTCTGCTTTATATCAGTAGCCCCCTAAGCCTTATCTTGATTTAGGATCCTGTGCATTTGCACAGAATTAAAATATCAAAGCCATAGAAGGCTGGAATATATGCAGTGGCCTAAGCTTTGAGTTCTTGAAGACTCTTTTGTAAGACTTACAGGGGAAAATCCGATAATATCAAAAAGGAAGAAAGGATATATTATGTTGGAAATTTATTCACCATCTGTTTGTTTACCATCTTCATCACCAATTTCTTGCACAGCTGACTTTTGTATTGAAACATGGTGGTCTTTTAAACTAAGCAAGGTTAAATCTGGTTAGTACTTAATTGGGTACTAGCAGGAAATCCCAGGGATGAAGGCTAGACCGGGCAGGCAAATTTCCATTATCAGGACAAAAAGTACATGGATGTCGCCATGAAGTGGCTAAGGATCTAGCTCAACATGAACGAGATTTATTTTAACAAAGCCACAAAAGAGCACCTCCATCATCCTCTGCCACAGTCATTTCCTCTTCTTATGTGGCGGTGTGTGGTAATAGGTATAGAACAGGTTGGATCACCAAAGCCACCTGAGAATTGCACCTCTTACTCTTTTTACTAAGTATAGGCAAACATTCAGGTGTTGATGTATATATGCTAAAATATTTTGATCTAGACTAATGGAATGTGCCAAAGATTGATGGCCATAGGCTCATTCAGAATTTGTGCAATTATTTTGCCTTTCTGGAATACCTGTATTTTCAGTGTTTTAATGGCACATGTATTAAGAAATAGGAGATTTGGGTCAGCCTTGTGTCTTCCTGGAACCTTCTAGATGTGTTGAACTGCCCCATCATCCCTAGCCAGCATATGAAGATGATTAGATCTGTAATTCCACATACCTGGAGACAATAGTTAGGGGAAGTTCCACTGCCAGAATACTCCAGTCAACTTGGTCACTGCCAAGCATTCCAGGTGGGAGTTGAAGTCCATATATATGAAGAGTACCCTATTTGAGAAAGGCTGATGTAAATGGTGACTAGCTTGGCTGAGTCCAAAACAAGACTCTTCTATAATTTTCTAGATGAATATTTAGTGCTGAAATCTGTTCAGAAATAACATTAAGGACCGACTTGGCTAAGAATTTGCTGCGATTGCTTTGATTACTTTCTATAAATTAATTAAAATATAGTTAGATAAACTTCCTTAATGATTTGGTTGGGAATATTTCTATGAAAATGGAAAATAATTATATGTGCTTTTCAACTATAAGCATTCTTACATGCTGGAATGCTAGAAGGTCCCAGAAACTTGAGAAATATGGAATGTGTTTGTGTGGGTAGGACAGGGTCAATAAATAGAGGGGAAAATATGCTTGATTTTGAAAAGCTTTTGCAGAGAACATGTGCCTACTTTGATAGGTGGGATTGGATACCACAAATCACCTTTTGTGACACCTTTTAATCACGAGGATTTGTCCTTGCCTTATTTGACTTTTTCTCAAGAAGTTCAAGACACTGTACCTAAAACTCAGTTGTCTAACTTTTCCTCATAACTGTCAGATAGTTTAGACTGAGTAACAGAGAACATACATGGTGAAAACTGGATTTAAACTTGCACCTTCCCACTATTGATACCTAAATCCACTATTTTCCAATCAACAACTTTAAGATATGTGGACTTCAAACTCTCACAATTCCCCAATTACCACATCTTAAAATTGCCAAGGTTGAAAAACACTGCCTTGATCACTGTCTTGCTGGCATAGTTTGGCCTCTAGATAGGCTTATCTGACCGTTTGTTTATATGTGCCACAAACTGAGTTTTTTAAAAATGCCAGGGTAAAAGACATGTTGATAGTGCTACCCAAACATTGAAAATGCGAACTTTCAGACTCAGCAAGGTGTTAGGACTGGGTGAGAAAAACCATCTCCAGATGCTGGGTGTAGTAGGCCAATGAAGAGTCTTCTGAAGGGAAAGAGGACAAATTGATTTAAGCTAGGGAATGCAGTAATAAAAGAAATTGGGAACAAGAAGGTAGATGTACTGCCTATTGCCTGCATACATCAGGTATCCTAATGTGTTTGTAAGAGAATGAGTGACATGATCCTTTGGCTCAAATTGCGGTGGGTTCTTCCAGGTCAACAGCCCCGTCATTCCCTTTCCATTAGGCATTACTTTCATGCAATTAAAGAGAACATACCTTCTGCTGGACCATGAATGTAATCTGAAGTCATGGTATTGATTGTCCTCAAGGCCAAAACAACATCTGCCATGTATGGTAATAGTTCACTATCGGAAGGAATCTGGAAACATCTTTTCTACCTAACCAATAAAAAACAGACACTTTTTGGGATCTGAAAGTCATTTTATCAGGTGCATAGATTGGGTAGGCCAAGGTAGGAATTAAAATGGGATGTGGGTGGGGAAGAAGGATAGTTATGTGTCTGATTAGTACCTGGATGGGAGGCCAAGAAATCCCAGGGCTGTAAACTACAAAAATGGACAACAAACATATTCGTAGATGATAAATCACTTCTAGATAATTGCCAAGAAAACATAAAGTCCATGACATTATCAGAAGTTAAACTTGATTCAGATGCATCTTTATTTTTCATCAGGATCACGTCTACCTTTTGAAGCTTCCAAAAGAGAAGACTTTGCAGAATTGTTATTGAAATTATCAAGTTATCTTAACAGAATCTATCAATGCCCCCTTTTACTGTCCCTTTATTTGTCTTTACCAACCAAATCCTACCATTTAAAATGGCATGGACTACCATTTTGCACAAAGGACTTTGCCTTGCCATGTCTCTACTATCCCCTATTTAATCCACTTAGCCATTCATCTACCCTGTTTCTGTGAAAATAAGACATCCCCTGATAAGCCCAATTGGGCTTTTGAGCTCATGTGCTAAAATAAGCCCCCTCCCCCCAAAATAAGCCCTCCCTGAAAATATTTAACCGCATGCGCAGCCTGTCCCCGCCATATTCTCTGGTTAGGTTTAAGAAGACAGAGCTGGAAATCTGGTTAGATGGCAAGAGGAGCCCTGTCTTGCTTCATGCACCCCAAAATAATAAGACCTCCATGAAAATAAGGCCAAGCACTTATTTCGGGGTTCAAAAAAATATAAGACAGGGCCTTATTTTCTGGGAAACATTGTAATTAAATCTCTTTGCTACTGATTCTAACAAACACATCATCACACTGTATAATTGACAGACATACTTTGTTAGCCATTTTAGAATTACCACAATAACAGGTGTCATAGGATTATGACAGTTTGGGGACTGTTTTCAGCTAAATCATAACTATTGGTTACTTCCCTTGACCAGGAGACCTCTTTTGGGGGTTTTCAAGAATAAGGATGGATAGTCAATAAATCTCAGCTACACCATTAGAGTACTATAAAACATTCCATGACCAATTTCTAATCAAAATGTTTCTGTTAAACATTTGTTTAGCACAATTGGAATCAGTAAGTAAAATAGGAATAACAATACATTAAGAAAATAATCTAGACTGCATGTTAAATTTAGATACAATTTTTAAAGCATGTAAAATGTTTCAGATAGGATATAAATTATTGCATGCATAACTAAAGGGCCTCTTTGCATGAGTCTCTTTTATTATTATGTCATTGCTCTAACTGGCTACAAGAGCTATTATATATTTGGGAATAAAGCTGCTACTAACACCTACTAGAGAGACAGTTTGGTATAGTGGTTAAGACAGCAGACTAGAAACTGGGAGACTAAGAGTCTTAGTCCCATCTGAGTTATGAAGCCAGCTGGGTGACCTTGGGCCAGTCCCTCTCCCTCAGCCCGGGGAAGAAGGCAATGGCAACCCACTTCTCAATATCTTGGCAAAAAACCTGAAGGGACTAATTAATTCAATTGCCAGGGGTTAAAGGCACACCCACACAAACTATGTCAATGCATCAGATAAGTTAAAAATAGTATGACCAAATCTGTTTGTTTTTTTAATGCTTAAGTGGAAGAAAAATAGGGATTAGTTTTTGTGTTAGCATTCCACTTTTCTTGGTAGTCTGAACATGACAAATTATTATTCCATATTAGTGTCTGTTAGGTTGAAACTTGTGTAAGTTTTATTTTTCACCCAGTCAGAATCTTATACAACTATGAAATCAAAGGAAGAGCTGCACACTGTAGACAGCTGTGATTCTAATAGATCTTTGGTGTGTGTGTGTGTGTGTGTGTGTGTGAGAGAGAGAGAGAGAGAGAGAGAGAGAGAGAATGGAGGGTGTAGACTTGTGTATGCAGAGAAAAGCTGCCTCAAGGGATTGAGGAGATGGTGAAGAGAAAATTACCACCTAGTTCCCAGGAGATTCTCAAAAAATGCTCTAGAATTTCCAGCTCTTTTCCCTCCTACCCACCTGTTTAAAATGAATACATTTGCAAAAATAATTTAAAAAAACTTTATCCACCCTAGAGCTTTTTGACGAACTCGATGAATTGAAGGGACAAGAGAAATAAGTTTTTAA
This sequence comes from Ahaetulla prasina, assembly GCF_028640845.1. NCBI lineage: Eukaryota > Metazoa > Chordata > Lepidosauria > Squamata > Colubridae > Ahaetulla > Ahaetulla prasina. The sequence goes on from NC_080539.1 coordinate 164,782,961, forward strand.
GGGGTATGGGGGTGTAAGTGTGGGACATGGAATTTAGCCTCTGGACAAGATATTTGTTACCTTGATTCTGGTGTGTTCTGAATTCAGGGCAGAGTTTACGGGCACAGGCATGTTGCAGCATGGATAGGTCAGGCCTTGAACAAAGTTTCTCGTGCTTAGTGCAGCTTTTGGTGAGTGAGTTTATTGTGAAGCTTTTGGCGAGTGAGTTTATTGTGGACTCGCTCTTGCAAACTACTTTGCAGAAGCGTAGGGCCACATCTCCCATAAGGCCCATCTTGGCCAACATTTTCTGGAAGACACCATATTGAAGAAGGTTGGGGAATAAAACCACTTCAAAGCAGCAGTTTCAATATGTAGGTAGCATTTTCAGGTTTGTGGCTAATAATAGATTTTGCCGGAATTCTAGAATGTGGAGGCTTTATACATTCCTCAAACATTGTATGCAAAAATGGTTTATGGATAAGATAATTGGGTTTCAATAAAGCCTGGCATGAAACGGCTTTTAGAGAAAGCACACATTGGGAAAGCAGCATTTTAAAAACATCTAGTTCCATAAAGGAAGCAAAAAATGTTGTGCTTAATTGTACCTTTGGAAAGGGAGAAGTAGTCCCATGTTCTCAGACCTTGCATTACAGTAAGGGAGGGGCAATTTCACTCCTCCAGCCCTTTCCCCAAGGATAAATCCAACCCATCGTCTTTCCAATGCTGCTTTTTCCCCATGGAGTACCCCCCCACACACACACACGCACACAAACACACCTGTGACACGGGGATCCTCTTTATCATTTGCATCAGGAAAGCCCAGTGTGACAAAGATACTGTCACCGTGTCTCTTTCGAAATCGCAGTTTTGGTGCCCTAGTTCACTTTTGAATGTGGAAACTTTTGGCTCTGTGCAAAACATTAAAAAAAAAAAAAACCCCAACAGAATGAAAAATGCTGTGCTGCTTTTGTCCGATTAATCTTGAATCACAGCCACGCAAGCCCTGGGGCAATTCTTTGAAGCAGGTCATGGTTTTCCTGCTTTTACTTGAACCACCTCCCCCCTCAGAGAAAATGTCATCCTCATGACGCAATGAAAAAAAAATGTTTTTTATCTTTGGCATGAGTGGCATGTAAGGAAGATTCTGGACCTATCACGGGGTTCTTTTGATTGTACCCAATTTGGTGGGTTGAAGACCCAAAAGAGCCAACAACACAGTTCTCTAGATAGTACGCACAAACACTCACAACTATTACTCTCTACTCACTCTTTTCAACTCTATCTCGTAGCTACTATTAATCCTATTACTGCTACTCCAACTACTACTCCTTGTGACTACTACTGGAGAACATTATCCCCTTCTGCACTGCTTCAGGCTGCTATACTGCTTTACTTACCTTCTTGTCTCCCTTACACAAACCACCACAAAGCTGGTTTACCGCACAGCTTTTATAGCCAACGATGCTGTATTGCCTGGGGGAGAGGCCTTAAAGAGACAGGACAAAAGGAGCACAGCTGCTGGCCATTTTCTGGGCAGCTTGCTCTCTCAGTGGGCCCAAGAAAGAAAATACCTCCTTTTTTGGTCAATGGGGAGAGAGTCCATAATGGGCCACTGAATCTACAGTAGCTTCTGATTGTCAACCGGCAAAGCCAAGATGGGCTTCACCAGGTGGGAGATGAAGGCAGCACCTGACCTCTGGCTTCAGGTGCAGGACCAGAAATGACAAAGCAATGTGTGCTACCAGTGAAGTTCTTTGCTCTCTAAGGCAGGGGTCTGCAACCTTGGTCCCTTTAAGACTTGTGGACTTCAACTCCCAGAGTTCCTCAGCCAGCTTTGCTGGCTGAGGGACTCTGGGAGTTGAAGTCCACAAGTCTTAAAGGGACCAAGGTTGGAGACCCCTGCTCTAAGGTGCCTTCAGGTGCCACACAGAATATTTCCCCATCATCACTCTTCTTCCTTAGGATCTATAGAAGAGGGGAGGTCTTATTTCGTCCTTTGTGTTAGGCCCAAAATGACTTGTATTGGCCTTGACCAAAACTTGGGCTCTCTGTGGTCCAACTTTTGTGACTGCTTCATCCATACATTTTCAACCTAGTCTTTGCTAGTACAGGAAAAAAAGGGAGCTGCTGTTTTCCCCCAGACTTATTGATAAATTTGGGCTCTTCCCTTTTAGCTTCCATACTTGGAAAATTATATGTATCTTAATGGTGGATACATGGCTGGTTATACAAATGAGAAATGTTCTTCCTTAAATATTCTTCTTTCAGTTTTGTCGTATCCCACTCCTCCGCTGACGGCTGGGTCGGGGAAGTCCGTATCAAGCGTGCCTCTGCAGCTCTGCCAAAGTCCTATCAGAGTTCTCAAGGCAGGCAGGAGACCAGGAAGTGACTTCAGCAATCCAAGTTAGACTTTGCCTGACTCAGAGAATGCCAGAAAGCAGATCCTTTATATAGGCCATGGGGTGTGGCTCCATGACTCAGCACTTATCCAGGCCTGCCACTCCCTTCCTTTTGCTGACGTCGCCTCTCAATTCTCCGGAAGCGAGGATCTCTCCAGCCTCCAGCTGTTGGTAATCTGGCTTCACATTCTTCAGACTCATATGCTGTGGGGGAGGGGTTTAGTTGCTCCGTTTGCCTGGGCATGGTGCCAGGACTGGGGGCTGAAGGCACGTGAGGCCCTTCGTCTTGCTCGGCCTGTCCGGGCATGGTGCCAGGGCTGGGGCCTGGAGGCATGCCAGGACATTCTTCCGAACTATCAGCGTCCGGCAGGAGATAAGAGGGGCCTGGCTGTGGCAGGGGGAGCGGGCGAGACACAACAAGTTTGGAAAAATATACTTTTTTTTTTCTGGGGACTAACATGAAATAAACGAGGTAGGTGTGAGTGTAGTTCTCAAATAAAGGCAACTCTTGGGATGTTGGTGTTTGTTGAGTTTTGTTTTCTTCTTGGAAAATATATCATCAACAAACAAGGCAATATTGTCTGTGTTTTAATACAGGGATGGATTTATGGGGTAGCTTGTCCCACCTGTTTTGATGAGGGCTGTTCTAGTTCAGTGATCTCCAACCTTGGCAACTTTAAGACTTGTGGACTTCAACTCCCAGAATTCCTCAGCCAGCAAAGCAAAGCTGGCTGAGGAATTCTGGGAGTTGAAGTCCACAAGTCTTAATGTTGCCAAGGTTGGAGACCACTGAACTAGTTGGCTTAGTTTGTAACTAACCTTTCAACCTGAGCTACACATAGTCCCCACTAAAGGCAACTCTTCCAAAGTAGTCTATGCTAATGCTGTCATAAAATCATAATCTGATGACAGAGTAGATATTATTTCACCGTTTATCTCCACCATTCTTTATTAGTCATAAAAACTAACCCCCACTTCAGAGAAGCAAGAAGGCAGGAGTGAAATTGCAATATTTAATTAATTGCAGATGTAACATATTCTAGTGTGATCCTCAGCAATATCCATTGTGTAAAATCCATCGTGCTTTTAAATTCCCCAAGGGAAGATTTCTTTCTCTCCATCCCATTTAGTTTCTTCTCTTCCTTGATACGCAGAATGTACAGACTAGATGGGAATATGCATATAGTGGTTCTAGTATGCTTGTAGAATACATAGATGACTTGGTGGGTCATGATCAACATGAGTAATAGACAAATTGTCAACTCAAGCTCAGCTGGGAATAGGTAAAATAAAGTCCTACTTTAATTGCTCAGGGGTATGAAAGAATCAGAGCAGATTCTCTTATTTGTTTGTTTGTTTGTTTGTTTGTTTGTTTCCAACAGAAGCTCACAAGTATGGTATAGAAAGCAATGGCTATCTAGATATTGCTCCTGGATTTCCTCACATGATGCGTGTCAGACATCTAGGCAAACACTCAGTCCCCATAGCTAGCAGGGACCCTCCTCCCCCACACCCTCTGGATATACCACAGAAGGAAATATGTAATATTATTTAAAGAGATAAAAGGGGGGGTCATAAAACAACTTGAAGTATTGTCCACTGTACTATATTTATTATTCAGATTCTAAAATGACCTTGGTACATCATATTGGTGCATCTATATTGAGAAGACAATTACCTCCCATATGTAGAAGCTGTATTTGACCATTCATACAGGTAAAATGGAGAAAACAAAAGGATCCACGAAGGAGAATTTCAATCCATTTAGGAGCCACTGTCACAGTTTTTGGACACTGCCTGTCATTGGTTAATTAATTCTATAAGTTATATGAAAAAGGTTTGTCTTTTGCCTGCTTTGCGAACTCGTATTTGCCACTTTCTAGAGATTCTAGATTGAAGAAGGGTGGAGTTGGAAAAGCTCACTCCATTCTTTTTTCCAAAGCAATCATAAATTGCGTTGCTCCTCAGGACTCCAGCCAGCCAGCCACTCGGGGTTGTCCAGAAAACATGTCCCCCCATTCCTCCCTCCCTCCAATTTTCAACTTTCAGTTCCCCAGAGCTACCTAGAAATCCATTTCAACTGAGCATATTTTGGTCTCTTGTGAAATTTGTTTGTTTGTTTGGTGTTTCTTCCTCTCCCCACCTTTTCCAAAAGACTCCGGAGCTGTCATGAACTCTCTGACTCCTCTCTCTCTCTCTCTGTCTCTTATGTGAAGGTAGTATTTGGATAGCATTACACAGGGGAGAAATTGATGACGTTCTCCTTAGAGGCTGGCGATCCCCATTAAACTGCTTGCAGGCCAGAATGTCTAGCTAAGCTTATCTCAGGCTTTCCACACCTAAGCTGCCCCTGCAAGCTTGAAGGTTTCCCTGACTTCTTGCCACTCCTGTGCTGCTGGGAAGGAGGTCGCTATTTTTTACTCATCCTTGCCAAACATCTGCTTGCCTGTCTTGGCTCTGATTCGATGATACCAGATGGCAATTCTGCCCAAGCTTTTGAGAACACGCCACACAGAGGACCATAATTTATTTACTCCGTTTGTTTGCTTGTTTTCTAAAAGGGTGATTCTTAAACGCTGGTGAGAGCTTTGGTCATTAATCAAATTAAATACAGATCCTTATAGAAGCCTGGTTTCTCCTAACCTCTGTGGTGTGGTTTCATCTTAGCTGGGTTTTTCCCCCCCTCGAGGCTTAACGCAACTAGAGCAGGAGTTAGCGCTCGGGTGCCTGAAGGCTCCAAAGTACTCTAATCGTGCAAGATTTCATGCAAGAATGCTGAAACCTTGCAAGTTCTTGACTGACTGCCAACATATTACGTAGGTCCACCAAAAGCTTGCTTCTAAAGAGAGAGCAAAGCAAAGAGCAAAGTTTTCTCCTTCAGTGAAAGAATGAAAGCCTAAAAAGAGAGGCGTAGCGGGGGATGGGGTGGGGAAAGCATTGTTGAGAGAGCAAGGCAACAATGCCAATGCACATTGGTGTGTCAATGACACAAGAATATCTGGCTGGACACAGGCCGATATCCATTCTGGCTCAAATAGTAGAAATGACCTAAGTGAGTTTTGACAACTTCCAACTAACTGGCAATTTCAATGTCCAGCTCCTTCGAAGTGTTAGTCCTTGACTTATGACCATAATGGAGCCTGCCTATTATGATCGTAAGTGGTGAGAGTTGTAAAGCAGGTCAGCATACGATCGGACCCATTTTTGTGACTTTTTGTGTCATTAAAGTGAATGCTGCAGTCATTAAGCAAACCTATTGTTCACTTTGGGGCAGTTTTGCTGAAACCAAGAGGTCCGTGCCTATTTTCAGAAACAGTCAGTCATGTGACTGTGGGATGCTGCAAACCGCCATAAATGAGGACTGGTTGCTGAGCGCTTGACATGTGGTCATGTGACTCTGGGAGTGGGGCCACTGTCATCAGAACTGTGGAATCAGGTCATAAGTACCTTTGGGACGGTTTATTCTATTGGAACTTCAAACGACTGGCAAGCAACCAATCATAAATCAAGGACGGGGTGGGCTGGTGGTGGTTCAGAGGTTCGGGAGAATCTCTAGCTAAGATTCTGTGCAGTCCGGAGAACCCCCAAATCCCACTCCTGGTTGGCCCCGCCTACCCCTCTCCTCCCAGGAGTCCCCAGGTGGCCTGTTTTGGATGCAGGTAAGTGCAGGGTACGTGGGGAGGCTCAGGGAGGGTGAAAAATGGGCCTAGTTGGGAAGAGGACCTCCAGAGCCTGGGGAGGCCATTTCCACCCTCTTTCTTCAAGCCTCCAGACCCTGGGGAGGGCAAAAACGCCCCCCCCACTCACCATGGTGCAGGAGGCTAACTAGGCCACGCCCACCATTGCCACATCCACCCAGCAACCAGGCAGAGAATCTCTTGCTAAAAATTTTGAAGCCCACCCCTGGTCAAGGACTACTGTGTTTTAAAATTGGCTTGCAGATGTTTTCAATCCCCAAAATGCTGAGAACCTGCTGAGATTAGGGGAAGCCTCACAGTGTTTCCTGCACTTGAACAGGAACCAGTGTGGTACTATATATAGTGGTATATATCACACCCCACTATTGAATTGTTGTGTCTAGACTAGCACCGGGGAGTCAGAATTTCTAATCCTTCCTCAGGCACAGAAGCTCAGACTGGTGACTTTGCACCAGTAATTTTTGCTCAAATCAAACACTTCAGAGAGTTGCTTGGAAAATAATAGGAGGCCACATTGTGGTCTAAGAGAAAAGCAGATAGACACCTAGCAAATAATTAAAATTGATCATTTGATCATCCCGAACTCTTAAAAAAAATGGGTGTCTTGCCTACAACACATAAGCATCCATGTTGCTATGATGGTTTGGTTTTTTTTAAAATCACCATGCTGCACATTACAGTGTTTGAAAGTGCAACCAAACCTTTTTTACAAAGAGATTTTGAAAAAAGGAAGAAGAACTTAAAAATCCCCAGAGAGGACAACCGTTAACCCATCAAATTAAACTTCTGCAGAGGCAATTATTTGTGTTAACTGTAAAAGAAATGGAAATAAAGATGACTTATACAAAACAAAGAAATTCTGAAATTACAAATAAAGTGGACAAATTATAGTAGGCTTATAAATTGTTAAAAGAAAAAGAAAAGAAAGTGATGTTAAAGTTGCAAGAAGGAAATACAGTAATAACTGATAATGCAAAAAGTGTTTCCCCAATATTATTCTAATTTATATAAGGGTCAAGGAATTTCCCTTGGAATAAGTGAAGGAATATTTACACAAACAGAATCTACCAAAGATTACAGAGAATCAAAGGCACATTTTGAATGGACTTATAACAATAAGGGAACTGTGTGGAGCTATTAAAAAGACTAAAACAGGAAAGGCACCTGGTCCAGATGGTCCTGCCAGCCTCCTATTAGAAATGCTTTGAGGATGAACTTTTACAACCTTTACAACAAGTGATAAATATTATTGCAGAGGATAGAAAGATTTCTAAAAGCTAGAAAGAGATTAATATGGCATTAAAACCTAAAGAAGCCCAGAATCTGACTTTAACAAGGAATTACCAACCAGTATATTTACTGAATAATGATTATAAGTTGTTTTGGGTTAAAAGGTTGAAAACAAATTAAGGACTTTATTCATGAAGACCAATATGGAATTTTTTTTTTACCCAAAAGATTACCCAAGGTAATATTACAAATGGTATTTCTGGAGTGTTTGGAGCAGCACATGAAAAACAAGCTGTATTGGTCTACTCAGATGCAGGGAAGGCCTTGGATAATTTGATAATTTCCTTGATTAGAGTTTTGGAATGTATGAGCCTTGGAGATAATTTTATTAAGTGGGTACAATTAATATCTCATAGAAAGCACAAATAATTAATGGAAAATTAATAAAATCTTGTTGTTATTATTATTATTAATTTATTAATTTAATTAAAACCTTGATTCAAAAAGGGACAAGAGAAGGATGCCTGCTGTCTCCAATCTTGTTCTTGAGGTACTAAATGGAGACATAAGACAAGATGAAGGAATCGTGGGAGTTAAGATAGAAACTTATAACTTAAGGGCTTCTGCAGATGACTTGGTGATAGTTGTGGAGGATCTGTTAGAGTATGCGCCTCAAACTTTTTCTTCATTAACCAAAAGTGCTTATGAGAAAATCCATTTTACCCAATCTAAGTAAAATGCTTGAAGTCCACTTAAATGTCCTTGTGATTGGGTAATGGATTTGGGTGTTGCTACCCAAAGAAAAACCACTTTTGTCCATTGCCCAATCTTGGGAAATTTACTCAGGTTTGGGAAGCACTGTATTAGAAAAAGTAGAAACATTAATGGGAACATTAAAGGACTTTGATATGCCAGCAGATTTTAAGGTTGCTAATCAGAAGATGAAGATGTTAACATAAGTATGAAAACAGAAGACCAAATAGAACTGATAGAGAAAACTGGTTTTAAGATTGAGGAAAAGGTAAAATATTTGGGCATTATGACAAATGTGAACAGTATGTGATTTCACAATAATTATGTTAAGACGTGGAATGAAATTAAGAAGGTTATGTTAAGATGGGAGAAATTAAAATTGTAACTGTAAGGAAGAATTTCTATGAAAAAATTAATACTTTGCTTAGAATGTTTTTGTTTTAGACAACACCTGATAAGACCATATACCATTCAACCGATGCCAAAAAGATACATCAAAATCTGTATGTCAAGGGAAAAAGCCCCACCAATTAAAGTATTTCATGATGCAAAGGAAGATTGGGTTTACTAGATTTAAAATTGTTCTTTGTTAAGTTTGGAAGGAAAAATGGGTGTTGCTGAGGAACAAAACATTTTACAATTAGGTCATGACCTGAGGTTTGGAAGCATGGATGCCTTACAGATCTCAGCACAAGAAGCATTTTATAAAAGAGAAACAACAAACAAAGGCAAATAATTAATGAACCAGGAATTATTGGTGAATTATAAGGAGAGTATAAAATTAAATCAAGAGAGCAATTATGGCAGAAAGATATAGTTGTCAATATATATTTTCTTTTCTTTTTTTCTCTTTTTCACACTTTACTTTTTTTTCTTTGAATGTATTTCTTATTCTCCCTGTAAAATCTTTTAATAAAAGTTATTCTTAAAAAAAAGAAAATGCAATGAAATGCTTACTCTTCTGCAAAGAAGCAATATTCCTAACCGCGATTTCATGCTGCTAGATGATGCAGGAGAGAAAATCATGAAAAGAAGCTTCAGAACTTCCACTTTAAAATATATTCGGACTTGATTTGGACTATTCTGACAGTTTTCAGATCCTTGCAAGTCTTCCTCCATGCACAGTAGTCCAGGCAAAGTCAGCAGATTGAAATTAATTAACAAGAATCTGGCTGGGGGCCAGGCATGTAAAGTGTCAGTTTTCTTGAATGACTGCCTTGAAATGACATAGCTTACTTGAGCTTGGGAGCCAGAAGGTGGGGAGTGGTAGGAGTTCCCACCCATGCAAGAATGGACCACCCACAATTCTCACTGTTAACAAGGCCGGCTTTGTTCTAGCTATAATAAACCAGCATGAAGCCAGAAAAATGCTGACTCTGCTTTCAAAATGAGCCGAGATCATTTGATCATTTAAAGTCCAGAGCCGATTTGGAACTTGCATGGAAGTCTTTAAGCCCTAGGAATAGAGGAAAGCATTTATCACTCCAGTTAATGTTGCCATCATCAGGTGAATGGCTGTTGAAGAATGGAGAATATAGCTTCTCCAAATAATTAAAACAGAAATAGGGGTAGACTTGTCTCTCCTTGTAATGATCTTCAGGTTCTGTGTGAAGATGCAGCAGATTCAGTGGTCTTTGAATCCTGATGGATGGTAATCCATGGTTCCTTTTTTAATTCAATGTTGGTTTTTGAATCGGCCACTTGGTTCCTTCCTGCCAGTGAAAGAGTTAGCTAACCTCTGGTATGTTTTCAAAAATAAGAGACTGAAATTATAATTATACATCACTCCAGAGAGGAAAAAAAAAATAGATGGCAAATCAGTTGCTCATGGAACTTTTGAGTACATAAATTAAAAAGGATGTGTTTTAGAAATGGAAAAATGGGGGTAAGGATCAAGGCAGTGTACTACCAAGTAGCTAATATCCACAGAAGGGAAATCCAAAAGATTAGAATGCAAAAGGAATGTAGGCTTAGGAACTAGAGCTATAGATAAAGGCAGAGGTGGGTTTCAGCAGGTTCTGACCAGTTCTGGAGAACTGGTAGCGGAAATTTTGAGTAGTTCGGAGAACCGGTAATAAAAATTCTGACTGGCCCTGCCCCATCTATTCTCTGCCTCCTGAGTCCCAGCTGATCAGGAGGGAATGGTGATTTTACAGTATCCTTCCCCTGCCATTCCCACCAAGCCACGCCCACCAAGCCACACCCACAGAACCGGTAGTAAAATTTTTGAAACCCACCACTGGATAAAGGGATGGTGGGGGGGGGAGAGAAAGGGCTGAAACTGCCACTAAGAGAAGTAAGTGAGAGGACAGAGCTTTTCAAGCTTCAGTCTTCTCTCTAAATGAGACCTTTGTTCAAATGGACCCAACCAAGTGAGTAAAGGAGCGAGCACCAAGTGAAGATAATTAAATAGAGAGGTTTTGAGAGCATCGGGCTACTATGAATGAGTAGTCTCCAGGATCAAACCACCTTGGTCTGAGAGTCTTGCAGGAGCTTATGAATGTCAGCTTGGAGTCTCTACTGTAACCTCTGGGAAATCATGGAGAAAGGTCATAATGTTCAAGGCCTGGAGAAGAACAAGTCCCCAAAAGTTTCTTAACTTCAAAAAGGTAACAAAAAAGGACCCATGTAACCACAAAACCATCAGCTTGACGTTGATAATCAACAAAATTTTGAAACAAATGATTAGACCCAGCATGGGTCTTTCTTTTTTATTTAAATGGTATAATGACAACTGGAGGGATTCAAACAACTATTGGATAACCATTTGTTGAGGATGCTGTAGTGCCATGATGGCAAACCTATGGCAGGCATGCCAGGGGTAGCACACAGCGCCCTTTCTGTGGGCACACGAGCCATCACCCCAGTTCAGCTCTGCTGCGCATGCGCCTCCCACCAGCCAGCTGGTCTTTGGGTCTCTGCCACGCATGCGTGAGGGGTGCATGCATGGAGGTCACACCCGCATAAGCAGGGGCAGGACATGTGCAGGGAAGTGGCGCATGCATGCTTGGGGAGGGCGGGGTGCACGCATATGCACGGGAGGCACAGTGTATGCACAGGGGTTGCACGTGCATTGGATTTTGGGGGTTCGGCACATGCATGCTTTGGGCACTCGAGCCTGAAAAGGTTAGCCATCACTGCTATAGTGGATGTCTCTACTGGACAAGGAGTTGTGTGAGATGTTCTCCAGGATGTCGTCCAATTTTTCCATATCTTGATTCTATAATTCTATAAGGTTTATCACTTCATACATGATCAAATTATAGTGTCATTATAATTATCCTTACCTATGATGTGCAAATCTGTATTTCGGATTTATCCCTCCTAAACAGGCCAGGAAGCATATTCAGGAGCAAAAAGGAAGATTCTTACATTTCCAATTTGTTCAATTAACAAACCATGGAACGAGTATCTGTGATTCTTCAGCTGAGAGAATCTTAGTACCGTTCCTGTGGTTGAAAGCAGAATGATGTGATGATTTTGCTTTTTCCGTCACTTTTAGAAGTACATTGTGTCTAATGGAGACTTAACATTACACTTAAGCCTAGTGTATTTAATTTACCGCCAACAATTGGCTGAAGATGTGCATTTTTGCAATTATTGCAGATGTTATTTTTATGGGCTGTTGAAAACTGGAAGGTCATTTGTCACTACTGTATGTGCTTCATGGAAAAACACACTGTATTTCCGGTATAACCAGTCTGCCCTCATGGATGCAAGTGAAATGCTGACATAATCACTATGGTATGTAGGTCAGGATAGTAAATGAATATTTAGCATTGGAGCATTTAGTAACAAATATGACCAAAAAATGGGCCAACACAATTTCATATTTCTTAAGCCCATTCATCGAAATGAAACAGCTAGGATGTAAATCTGTAAAGTGGCAACTACCTGTTGACCATTCAATCCCTGATGCAAACTTTGGGATTTTTAGTCCATGAATATTAATTAGTTTCACGCCACATTTTAATGTGTCCCTTGTTCCAGTTTTGTTAATTAGAATTAATTACTTGAGCTTTTTCTATTGCAAAGGGAAACCGACTTGCATTTGGCATCATTTCCTCCTAGTAGTCTTTATTCCGTGGATCTGATTCCAAAGAAGACTTACACAATGTGCCCATTGGAGACCCAAACTCTAAATGATCTGGTTGTCTTGGATTGTCTGGACAATCTGGGCAATGAAGCAGAGAAAAAGCAAACAAGACATACCTTGCTTGATCCTCAAGAGAACAATATTCTGATTTAAACAGGTTCTTTTCCTGATTGTATATGTGGGCATGTAATAAAAACATAATATGCATTTAATAAAACGCCATCAGCAAATAAGCTCATTTTGCATACGCTGCTTGCTTGTTTTACTTCTAAACCGCCTCTGGGATTTAAAAGCAGAAGTAAAGCCAAGGGTGGCGCTCGATTTGGGGGTGTCATGAAAGGAGGGACACAAACTTCCAAAGTAGGCAGGGCATAGAAGTGCGTGAATCTAGACCAAGACTAGATGTAGCTCAGTGGTGGGATTCAAAATTTTTTACTAGCGGTTCTGTGGCTTGGTGGGCGTGGCATGGCTTGGTGGGCGTGGCAGGAGACGGATACTATAAAATCTCCATTCCCACCCACTCCAGGGGAAGGATACTGTAAAATCTCCATTCCCACCCCATTCCAGGGGAAGGTTACTGCAAAATCCCCATTTCCTCCCAATCAGCTGGGGCTCAGGAGGCAGAGAATAGATGGGGGTGGGGCCAGTCAGAAGTGGTATTTACCGGTTCTCCGAACTACTCAAAATTTCCACTGCCGGTTTTCCAGAACTGGTCAGAACCTGCTAAATATCACCTCTGATGTAGTTGATGTAATTTATTTAAATGGCCATCTAATTAAAATTAAATTAATTCAGTGCAGTTAATATGATTGATTCCTCCTCTAGTATTTAATCATCACTCTCTTTTATCACCTTAAAAAAATACCTGTTTATCTTTTGGAAGAACCACAGGGGGAATAACTCTTGAGGCTCTAAAGCAGGGATGTCCAAACTTGGCAACTATAAGACTTGTGGACTTCAACTCCCATAATTCCTCAGCCAGCTGCTGGCTGAGGAATTCTGGGAGTTGAAGTCCACAAGTCTTAAAGTTACCAAGTTTGGACACCCCTGCTCTAAAGGTTGCACACGGCCCAGGGCTCGTGGATGACAGCCTGTTTGAAGGAAAGAAACAGTACTTTCGAAATGAGCTTCACAAGGGCCATTTCTAAGCAGTTTTCAGCCTAACATAAGAGATATTCCCAGACATAGAGAAATGAGACAAGGCTCCCGCTGTGTAGCTTATTAGTTTCAGCTGCTCCAGCCCATATACTTCTCCTGGGCCTCCAGTGACAAAGCTGGATCTACCAAGACACTATCCTGATCCTTTAAGAGGGCAGGCTAGGCCCTGCCTAAAAAGTAAAATCCTCACTACTTGGACAAACAAGTCACCTACTAATTAAATTGCCAGAGAGTACTACTTGAAGGGATATATTAAAGGGCAAACTGGGAGCAGTCTCCTTTAAAAAAAGAGAGAGAGGCAATGGTTGTTGTTTTCAAATAAAAGCCTTCTGGATAAATAATTAAATCTTTGGTAGTTATGGATTCTTTTTAACCACTTTAAAGTCAGTTTTAATTGATGCCAAATATTAAAACTAAGAAAGGGTGAGCATGATTGCCTCATGCATCAATGCAATGCTTTTGGGGCGTGCAGCCACAAGAGATTTGTATTATTTATTTAATTTATTTATTTGTCAAGTACCTAGTAGGTAATATATATAAGTATAAGCATGAATTGAATATATAAAATAGATACAAACAGAGGAACATTAGGACAGGGAGAGTAGGCATGCTGGTTCTCTTATGCACGCCCCTTACAGACCTCTTAGGAATGGAGGGATGATGCTAACTTTGGTTGCTGTTCAAATTAATCAGCCAGTTTGTTATGTAAACTAAATAGAACAGAGTTGGAAGGGACCTTGTAGATCATCTAGTCCAACCCCCTGCTCAAGCAGGAAACCCTATACCATTTCTGACAAGTGGCTATCCAGTCTCTTCTTGAAAGTCTCCATTGATGAAGCACCCACAATTTCTGAAGGCAACTTCTGTCCCATTGGTTGATTGTTCTCACTGTCAGAAAATTTCTCCTTATTTCTAGGTTGAATCTCTTGAACTGCTTTCAGGATTCACATCCTTTCATCCTAGCAGTGATGTACTTAGATGCTGAAGGTAAGGCTGCAAAGTCAGACAACCCCCATCTCAGAGAGGTTATAGGTATTACACTGCTTACTTCAAAATGTGGGTGGTTTTTTTTTTGTGATCTTCCTCCTCCTCAGTTAAATAGGGCTATGAATCTTTGTCTCCAGGACTAGGTCTAATCATGCCACGAGGCATATATATTTTTATTTAAAACATTTTCAGGGCCCTCTTAACCAAAGGAGGTTGGGTTTAATTTTTTATGTCATCAGTTTTATCAGCTTCTTTTACTTTTTTCTGTTTCAAACATTTTCATACATTTATTATCATTTTTATTACATATCAACCATCCTGTTCATTTTTGTGTGAGGGGCAGGATTAAAATAAGCCATAAAATGTTTAATGCTAGTCAATGGAAATTGAATTAATGTTTTTATTGTTTTTATTGTTTCAATGTTTTTAAGTAAATGATCTTAAATACTAATCAGAGGAAGGAAGGAAAGAAGGAAAGAAAGAAAGAAAGAAGGCCTTCCCAGATTTGAGGTGCAAGTGAAGAATTTCTTGGCCCCCCCACCTCACAAAGCCTATCAACCAATCAATGAATTAATTAGCCTATTTTAGGATAGATATTACTATGTGCCTGAATTTCCCACTTCAAACTGGTGAATATTTATGTCACCAACTTTTAGTGATAAGGTCAGAGAGGTCTCCCAGGATCAGAAAAGGGTAGTTTGCAAGCCATCGGCTGCCTTTCTCTTACATACATACTGGGAAACTGGTAACATTTATCTTTTTTTAGCATATTTTAACTGTTCTGAATTAGGCAGAGGGAATTAGAAAACACATTCATGGAATATCTCTTGGGAATCCATGGGTTAATCCTGTGGGTAAATTGCAGGTGCTTTCTCCTGGAACAATGCAAGCCTGCACTTGCATTTGAGTGTGCACTGTTATTGCTTCTATCCCATATCAGGTAGCTCATTCTTAACAAGGTTGCTATTACTATAATTGCTTAATATATCCTCTCCCCTTGTTATAATCTTAGGTGACTTAACTATATGCTCTGCTGACACAAGCTGTAAGGTGTAACAAAATAAGGTTTCTCTTCTCAAACCTCCTGGGAAGCATCCATTTAAATTTTCTATCAGTATTTCCCCATTCATTTGACAGCATTCCACATTAAACCTTGCAAAATACAGAAGAGGAGGAGAAGGAGGAAGAAGAAAGCAGGGAGAAGACTTTGAATGAAAGATAGAAGGCAAAGAGAGAGAGAGAGAGAGAGAGAGTGTTTTGGGGAAATCAAATCAATAAAAATGGAGCCAAACCATTTTCCTCGGGGAGTAGAAATTAACATGATTGATGTTGAACTTGTAGAAAGTTAGCACTCACCCCTCTTCTAGAAGAATGAAATATTTTAGAAAATATTAAAAAGGACAGAATATTATATTTCCCTGGATGAGAAATGGAGAAACACATTTTAAGGACAAAGCAGCTCCCTGCAGCTTCCTGCCTCCCCCCCACCCACTTTGTCAATGGGCCAGAGGCAGAAATTCCTTCTCCCCACCTTTGTCAATGGACCATCATCTGCAACACAATAGGACCCATCTAGCAACAGAAACTCACCACATGGCACCTGGGAAGATTACATCAGCCAGCAAGGCTAGCTAAGGCCCCCACCCCCTGGGAGTCTGACAACGAATCAGGGTACTCTTCCTGTGCCCCAGGAAGTTCAAAGCTCAGAGAGGGCATAAAACCAAGGCACGCTCAGTATCTCAGCTCTTTTCTGTTCAGGAACTCAAACCATCCTCCATTAAACCATCTTTCCAAGCAGTCTCCATGTTTCCAGTATCTTTTTCCCCACTTGGAACTGAACCCAGAGGGACATTTCTTCCATCAAACTAAAGCAGTTAGCACAGCATCCAGGAAATTAGGGAACCTAGGAATCTGAGCATTGGGCCTTCAGCTCTGCTGAATTAAAATGCTACCCATCCAACCTTCAACTGGAAGAAAATTAGCCAACATAACAGTTGCTATCCCCATTGCTGATTGATTGATTGATTCTCTTTTGGTTTTCTGTCAAATCATAGCATTGTGTGTGCAGAATAAGTTAAACAAACTGATTTGTTAAACTATCTAGCTTTGCTAGCCTCTCACTTTTAGAACCTCCCTCATCTGACCAACAGGATACCAAGATAGGGCAGGGCTGAATCTCAGGGAGGTGCCAAGTTTTGATAAGCAGTTGATCTGCTTCCCCTGCTTTACAGTACCTATCAAAATTGGGGGAGCCACAGAGTAAAGTGCAAGTGTCAGGCCTAGAAGCCATCTTTTTCCTTGGATCTTCAGGCCTGCCACATTTACTGCTGTGGAAAACTGGGAGGGGGGATTGTATGGAGCATGGGTGATATATAGTCATAATAACATTCCTTTCTCAGAAAGTCAAGGACATCTTGCCTGGCACCTGGACGGCTGGAACTGGGAGGCATCTCCAGCTGGGACAGTGTTTTGATTGGACCATGTGATGGACATGTGGGTGTTGGGCAGGGATTTGAACTTTCCTTTAGGTGGGGAAAACCTGGAAGCTTTCAGATTCGGGTTTTCCCAGATGTGCCAATATGTCATCTCTAATAAAATGGAACTTTGAGGAAACTCAAGCCTCAGAGTTTTCTTTTGTTAGGGGTGTTACTTGGAACCCTGACAGCCAGAACTGGATGTCTCAAAGCCTAATAGCACCCTCTGTGGACCACCAACGAGTTTGTGGGAAGAATAGGGGAATGAATATAAAGGGGGAGATTTGGCTGTCTCAAAGCCCAGCAGCGCAAGCTACATTTGTGCTTAAATTTATCTAGCCAAAATCAACTAAAAACATAAAAACAGCCTGGTTTCTTTGCCACATAGTACAGCCCGCTCAATAGCTGTTCAGAAGGCTGTGAGGAGTTGTTGGTACAGTGGATGATAGCTGTGCCAAGCTCTTCCCCCCCCCTGCCAAAAAAAGGGAATGCCAAGAAAGAAGAGCACTTGAGATTTGAGTCTCCATCAGTCTGAAGTGGCCAATAAGTACCAAGGATGTTCCCACCCCTTTCAGTAGTGTCAGCACTACTGAAAAAACAGTTGTGAAATATATCAGATTTTACATGCCTTGAAACTGCCAAAGGCTGCTGCTGGCTTAAGAGGGCAAAGATTCCTTTCAAACAGAAATGACTAAAGATAACTTAAATCTTTTTCACTCATGAGCTGAAAACAAGATGAAGGAAAATCTTGGGGCTGTAGCAGAATAAAAAGTTGACAGGGCAAGTTATAGATAAGATTTGAAAACGCCCCTTAAAAGGAGCATTTAGTGCTTGTTTGTGGGAGGAAAAATTCCTAAATTTATAATTTGGTAATATCTTTCATTGTCCCACGATCAGGATGACTTCAGCTTAGTACCAGTAGTCCTCAATTTATGACATTTGGGCCCAAAATTTCTGTAGCTAAGCGAGACAATCATTAAATGAATTTCTTGACACAGTTATTAAGTGAATCACTGCTTTTGTTAAGTTAGTAACACAGTTGTTAAGTGAATCTGGCTTCCCCATTGATTTTGCTTGTCAAAAGGTTGCAAAAGGTGATCATGTGACCCCAGGACGTTGCAGCCATCATAAATACACGCTAGTTGCCAAGCAGTTGAATTTTGATCACGTGACTAGGGATGCTGCCACAGTTATAAGTGTGAAAAATGGTCATGACATTTTTTTCGGTGCTGTTGTAATTGGGAACAATCAATAAATGAATGGTTGTAACTACCTGAAACACAATTGCTGTGGATGCTGTGTGAATAGGCCAAGTGTCAGAGTCCTCTAGAGACCAACTAATCTCAGCTGTCCTTCTCTTTCCTTTCAATTTTTAGAAGCATTTGATTCTGAGGTGGATACTTGCCATCCAGCTTTATAGATTATTGCAAATATTTATTTTTTTTAGTATTTTTTTTTTGAAACAGCACAGTATTGTTTATTGCTAAATAAATATATGTAACATCAGGTTTTGGAAATACATGCTATAACAATGTTTCTTAGCTTTGGAGCAGAGATGAAATCCAGCAGGTTCTGACAGTTCTGGAGAACCGGTAGCAGAAATTTTGAGTATTTCGGAGAATTGGCAAATACCACCTCTGGCTGGCCCCAGAGTGGGGTGGGAATGGAGATTTTGCAGTATCCTTCCCCTGCCACACCCACCAAGCCACACAGTGCCCACCAAGCCACACCCACAGTACTGGTAGTAAAAAAAATTGAATTTCACCACTGCTTTGGAGCCTCGGTGGACTTGAGCTCCTAGAATTCCCCAGCCTGTACAATCATTGCTAAGAATTCTGGGAGTTGAAGTCTACACATCTGGATGGAAGTTGGCAAGATTTGAAAAATCTATGGCATTCTTGCAGTCATGGTATTTTTGTCTTGGTCCTGCAATTTTTGGAGTGTGCGATCCTCATCTCTGCCCCTTATGTCCTTTCAAGGAAAAAATGCTGTCTTGGGCTGAAAAAGTTGGCCATCTCTAGTGTAAACTTATCAAGCTTTATATCACTATCTGAGAGACTTATATTTGTTTCAGTCAATCGGAATTTGATGCATTTTGATAGCTTTTGTATTTCAAATTGCTATATTTCTACTGTTACATTTTGGGATATGTTTAGCTGAAACACCCGAAATAATTTCAGCTTTGAGTGTTTTAGGCTGTGTTACTTATACTATATCCTGTTTTCAGTCCATAGTAAATTATTGGGGCTTCTGAAATATTGTATTGTATTTCTTACCATTTTTGAAACAATATCATTCACATATCTGATTTCTGTTTAATGTTCCCCAATACATACACTCATTCCTTTTCTAATAGTTTTTATGGCAAATGTTTGGTTCCCCCCCACAAAATTATTGTGGAAAATTTAAGCTTTTACTTTAGAGCATGGCAATGTTCTGTTGGAAGTTGGAACCACAATAGTTATATACTAAGAAATGTATGTTACTTTTACGTCAATTTCTCTGATGCACATACACACAACTGTAATTAGCTGACTACATCCATAGTGAAACAAGCATAGAGAATGTGTGGTTAACTATTGATTTGTGCAACTGAGGCCACTATTCCATCCTGCTTCACTGGTCTGTTACCTGCTCTTTTATTCAGCTTGATTAGATGCTCATATTTTTAGGAGTGAGTAGACTGCCTTGTTGCTCATTTCCTGACCAGTGAGGCTGAACGATGTATCAAAACAATTCCACAAGGGGCAAAATATAAATTCATCCGGAGCCTAAAAATCAGGGGTGGAAAGCTATCTGTGGACTTCAAGCCTCATAATTCTTGAGCCAGCATGGCTGGCTCAGGAATTCTGGGAGCTGAAGTCCACAAGTCATAAAGGGGCAATAGTTTCCCACCTCTGCTATAAATGAATAATATTGTCTGCCAAATGCAATACTAGTAATTTAATCAGGGATGAGAAATCGGGAACAGATTCAGATAGATAAAGTAATCTTGGGCCAAGTAATAATTGCAGGAATTCATTTTTGAAAAAGGGGGCATGATTGGATTGAGGCTAGCAGGCAGCAATGAGTATGAAACTGTTCAGTCAAAACCAGGAAATCTTGGCCTGGTTTTACAAAAGTACCTAATGGGTTTGATTTGGGAGCAGCATGTTTTGCAAATCTAGCTATTTATGGTTAATACAGCAAGCATGGTTAAACAATACGTAGTGGCTTAATGGATACACATATCTATTCTGTGAATCTCTCGGTTCACCTTCAGGGATAATCTAATCTACTAATAAGATCCTGACAGGATTTATATTGGAGTCTCTTTCATTTGTAAGGGAGCTCCTTCACAATCCTTGTGCCAGCTGCTGGTCATCCTAAATGAGTAATCTCAAATTACTGCCAAGGAGCAAATCTTGTAAATTCCCAGAGATCCTGCTTTATAGCACATAGACACACACAGACACACACTTCATACAGAATGTTCTTACTTGAGTCCATTTGTCTGGTTATAGGCAAAAAAATAAATATAACAAAATCCAAGCAGTATTTATGAACAGGAATTGTAAAGCCATCAAACCACCTTTCCCTTGGAAAAAATTGAAACCCAGAAACTAGCATAATTAAGCATAGATGAAGCATAAATGGAGCAATGAACTATCCATAGGACCTTTTTTAAAAATCACAAATGAAGATTAAAGGTGATGTAGATAGTTCATTGCCCCATTTATACTTGATCTATGTTTGTTTATGCTTGAATTATGCTTGATTATGCTAGTTTCTTGGTTTTATTTTTTTCAGGGGAAAGGTGGCTTGATGGCTTTACAACTCTACTTTGTAAGTACTGCTGAGATTTTTTTTTTTGAAAACACAATTACACCATAGTAATTGTTTTGTACATACTGCACCAGAAAACACTATATCATCAACCAAATTTTTAAAAAGTTGTGTCCGTTCTAATCTCCTCAATCCAAATTTTCCCTTGCTACATTGAGCTAATAATTAAAGTATGAGAAGGATGTATTTCTCTAGGTTTTTAAACATATGTCTCTAATCTTCATTTGTGATGATAGAGACATGAGTTTAAAAACCTGAGGAAATATACATATCCTTCTCATACTTTAATTATTAGCCCAGCATAGCAAGGGAAAACTTGGATTGAGGATATTAAAAATGGGCACAACTTTTTATAAGTGCGGTTGATGACATACTGTTTTCTGATGTAATATGTACAAAACAATTACCATGACATAGTTGTGTTTTCAGGGCTAAAATTGAAAATATGCAATAGCCTTGTTGGGTGGGTCTGATATATATATAGTTCTACTAAATTTCCTAGAAAAAAAATACTATTAAAACACAAACCATGTTGTCTGGAGAAATTCAAGGGGTGAAAGGTAAAGAGACGAGGGGGAAAATATGACCTAGGAGCACACGCTCAGGTTCATAAACTATCAACTGTAAACAGAATTCAGTAAATATTTTTAAAGCTATGTCCTTGACTTTCGGATGTAAGTCAGAAACCTCTGGTGTGTGTCTCTTCTCCCTGCCTCTGTCTGATTTTTCCCAGGTGCTTCGGTCCCAATATAGAAACCTGTATAACCAGGTGGGAGATAATCATGAGGACTGTCATAGAAAAGGATTAGACTCCTGCCCAGCAGTTCTAATCTTTCTTACTGATAACATACAAAGAACATTTGCAATGACCTGCTTTAACACTACATGAAATCTTAAGTTTTCTCTAACTTGGTCCCTCCCCCCACTACTGAATTTCAGCTGCATAAATTTGCTTTTATGCAGAGGTATTAGAGGAACCTGCATAGTTTAAAACTTAGCATAAATCCCTTCTCTACAATCTGCAAAATATAAGTTACAAAAAGGGATTAAACTTTTGCAGTAGGGTTCCATTGGAATTACTGGGAATGCAGTTCAAACACATCTGGATGGCATCTGTTTAGGGAAGGCAAGCTTAAGCAATGCCTTCCCACATTATGTAACATATTTAAAATTTCCAGCTCCTAGTATCTTGGGATGGGCCGGGGGATGGAGCATGTGACTACTCTAAGTGGGAATGGAGCCTAGGAAAGCATAGCTATTTTTTAAATCAGTCTGAGAATTGAGCCCATTGCCAGAACTGGCTGGCTGCTTTTACTTAAAATGGGGGTGGGTGGGTGTTTATGAGCAAAGAGACAGCACTGTCTTCCCTCCTTGTTTTTCTGGAAGTAGCCTGAGAGAAAAACAGCTGGTCCAGTTGTCACTGTTTTTCCTTTCCCAGTTTATTGGCTACCTTAAGCAACATGAGGTAGGAAAAAGCTGAGGTAATCAAACGTATTTCAGGCTGCAGGTGTCCTGCAGAATGTTCTTTTTTTAAAAAAAAAAATCTGAAAAGAGGAACCTAGCAACAGAAGGAAGCTTTTTTGCCTGCTGCACAAGCTGTTTTGGTTGTTTTATTTAGAATACTAGTTAAGAAACAAGACAGTGAGCAGGCCAATCTGGTCAAGTTCAGTAGATAACCTATAGATGATATTAACATCATAGTTAGGCTGGGTAATAAATTTAGGAGATGGCTCAATTTTTCTACCAACCGAATCCTAGAAAAGGGGCATGGTGTCTGAATTTAGTACCAATGGTAAATACAGACTGAATCAGATGGAGTGATCAGATGGATCACTCGTCCCTGATCATGCTATAAATGTGCCCTGGCCATATTGCCATGACATTGATGACTTTAATCTTATCCCAGTCCATAAGAGAGACAGACAATCTTGGCTATTCCAGTTCTAGAGAAATATTTTTCCTCTTCTTCTGGTTTCCTCCTAGGTATCTAAAATTTATTTGGTGTTATCACTTACTTTGGAAGGTGGTCAGGTAACAAGAGTGACCAGAAGCAGAAACCACAGGGACAGGATTGGAATCAACAATTTGATGCTGCTATATTTTTTGGCTGACTCAAGAATGGATCAGAGTCAGCGGAAAGGAAAGGCCCAGAGCGGAGTTGGAAACTTTTGGTCAATTAGTGAAAACACAGAGTTGGAAAGAGTCATTCAAGAGCACTGTGCACATTTTGTGGCGCTGGCTGTCAATGGAGACTTGCTGGCTTGTTAAATTAAATCTTGGAGGCCATAAGCCAACACATGCTTTCTGGGAGTAAGTCTTACTGAAACCAGAAGCTTTTGTAAAAAAAAGTTGATGAGATATCTTCCTAAACCCATACTGATTTATGCATGGCAGATCCCCACCTTATTAGGATTTTAATAGAATAGAATAGAATTTTATTGGCCAAGTGTGATTGGACGCACAAGGAATTTGTCTTGGTGCATATGCTCTCAGTGTACATAAAAGAAAAGATACGTTCATCAAGGTACAACATTTACAACACAATTGATGGTCAATATATCAATATAAATCATAAGGATTGCCAGCAACAAGTTATAGTCATACAGTCATAAGTGGAAAGAGATTGGTGATGGGAACTATGAAACGATTAATAGTAGTGCAGATTCAGTAAATAGTCTGACAGTGTTGAGGGAATTATTTGTTTAGCAGAGTGATGGCCTTCGGGAAAAAACTGTTCTTGTGTCTAGTTGTTCTGGTGTGCAGTGCTCTATAGCGTCGTTTTGAGGGTAGGAGTTGAAACAGTTTATGTCCAGGATGCGAGGGATCTGCAAATATTTTCACGGCCCTCTTCTTGATTCGTGCAGTATACAGGTCCTCAATGGAAGGCAAGTTGGTAGCAATTATTTTTTCTGCAGTTCTAATTATCCTCTGAAGTCTGTGTTTTTCTTGTTGGGTTGCAGAACCGAACCAGACAGTTATAGAGGTGCAAATGACAGACTCAATAATTCCTCTGTAGAACTGGATCAGCAGCTCCTTGGGCAGTTTGAGCTTACTGAGTTGGCGCAGAAAGAACATTCTTTGTTGTCCTTTTTTAATGATGTTTTGATGTTAGCTGTCCATTTGAGATCTTGCGATATGATAGAACCCAGAAATTTGAAGGTTTCTACTGTTGATACTGTGTTGTCAAGTATTGTGAGAGGTGGAAGTATGGAAGGGTTTTTCCTAAAATCTACCACCATTTCTACGGTTTTGAGTGTGTTCAGTTCCAGATTGTTTTGGTTGCACCACAAGGCTAGTCGTTCGACCTCTCGTCTATATGTGGATTCGTCATTGTCTCGAATGAGACCAATCACTGTTGTGTCATCTGCGAACTTCAGTAGCTTAACAAATGGATCATTGGAGATGCAGTCATTGGTATACAGAGAGAAGAGAAGTGGGGAGAGCACACAGCCTTGGTGGGCCCCTGTGCTAATTGTACAGGTATTTGATGTGATCTTGCTTAGCTTCACCTGCTGCTTCCTGTTTGTTAGGAAGCTTGTGATCCACTTACAAGTCTGTTCCGGTACCTGTAGCTGGTTTAGCTTAGTTAGAAGAATGTCTGGAATGATGGTATTGAATGCTGAACTAAAGTCTACAAAAAGGACCCTTGCATAGGTCTTTGGAGACTCAAGATGTTGTAGGATGTAGTGCAGAGCCATATTAACAGCATCATCTGTTGATCTATTTGCTCGGTATGCAAATTGCAAGGGGTCTAAAAGCGGATTCGTGATGGTTTTCAGGTAGGAAAGGAAATTTGAACATAATTACATCAAGTGCTTCCAGATTTTTAAAGGAGTTCCAAAAGACATCAGATCTTGTTGTAAGTTCCTCTTGGCTATCAGCCTTTTTTCTGTCCCTTTACATTTCCCAGAAATTCTGTTAAATAACCAAGGAAACCTCTGTGAAAGAAGAGAGAAGGGGTTAAAATGGGGCAAACATGTGATTATTTCAATAACATGTACTTTAGTTTAATTACAGTAGGATATTAGGCATTGAGGTATGTTTATGTCATTGCTTTCCCAGGCAGTAACTGGCTCCAAGGCAGAGTAAACCTTTTGCCTCAGACAATGAATCAGAAATAGTGGTAGATTCAGACTGAGGCCCACTGCTAAACCCTCCACTCAAAGTTCAACCACTAACACCACTCAAGGTTCCCCATTAGGCCTCAAAATGAAGTATCAGTGTGGACAGAAATACCAGCAAGCCACACCTGCCTCAAAGTCTTCTTCTGAGGCATCCTTACAGTGAGGGTCGGGCCAATTGAACAATTGTTGTGGAGTTCCCTGTGAACTGCAAGATTGAACACTAGGCGCAATAGCTTTAGTCCGAAAGATTTTTCCTTGAGACATTGTGGATGAGAAGACAACATGAATTAGCTGTGGGATCATCCATTTCCTCATTCTAGGAAGAGAGCTCATCCCCAAACTATACACCAAACTATAACTTACAGCCATTTGCACTGTCCTATGTGACATGACCACATTTTATGATAGTTTTGCCAAAAACCAGCACTTGTTTCCAGTTGCCACTGAAAATCACACCCATAGCAAATCATTGGTTCGTTTAATAACTGTGGTGCTTGCTTAATGATAATGGCAAAAAAACTCATAAAATCAAGTCAGTCACATGACCAACCAACTGTATTTTATAACCATTACAACTTATAATTGTAATGGGTAGACTTCATTATGGTCATAGGTCAAGAACTACCTGTCTGTGCTGTCACAGGATTTCTATGCTGTGAAATTCATTAACATAGCCTTCCCTGCGTGGCAAAAAAACCAGGTAGCCCCTTTCTCCAACTATTAAAAAGCATAACTGTAAGCTTTTGCTGAGCTGATGCCAATCAACACCAGAGCCTCTGCAGTAATGAGATGCAAATAGTTGCACCTACCCTCGATCATCAGAAGAGAGCAAGTTGCCTTACGACACACAAATCCGGACATTGGCAGTGAGACTACAGGGTTTCCGAGAGAGCTTACTGTGAGCGGCTGCAGCTGGACTTTCTATGTGAAATGTTCCTACTATAACCTAACTCGCTTCCCTAAATCCATAATAGCAGTTGATTAGATTACCTTAACCTTTACACCCTGCCTTTGTGTTCAAGGAAGAAAACAAAATGGGGGCTTCCCCCAATTCGTCCCAGACTATTGATAGGACATTCAATGGTTGCAGCTTCTCCATGTTTACAGTAGACCCGTCCCACCCCCACTGGTGTCCTTCCTGCCTCCCAGTCCAGAATGACAAGGAGCTCTGCTCTTTCCTTCCTTCTTTCTTTTTTTCCTTCCTTCCTTTCTTTAGGGGCCACGGTGGGGTGGATATGTGTTTTCTGCACATATTCCCTGCACTGCATCTGCCGCTGGGTTTTGTGGCCTCTTTCCAGGGATCAAAACAAAGTGGAAGATACAAATCTTAGAATAACATCTGAATCTTGGAATGGGCTCAGGAATAACACTTTAAACTCCTTTTGCGCCTACATTTGAAGGCAATTTTCTGCAAGATCCAGCTCCAACGGTAGTTAACAGTCCACAGTCAGCATAAAATATATCTTATTATATCAGTATGTCTGTTGAAGGAGTGGCAAGAACAGTACAGGTTTTGCATTTGAATTTCAGCAGTGTCCAGATGCATGTTTGGCTATGAGTCTATATCTCACAGACTCTGTATCTTCTTTAATTATCACTCATTTAGCTCCATCTTTTGTTATTTTTCTTTATCTAGGGGATAAGTTCCTTAATGAAAGTGAGCCAGGAACTTGGTTAGGCTTGTTTGTGGCTTAGCATATTGTGCAAACCTAGTCTGTTTCATTAGCCTGTGGTTTGGTGTAGCCAGCAAAACCAGAAAATGAACTAATTTAGCACTGTAATAAAGTTAGTCTGTTCCCGGAATGCAAACCTCTGAGTCTCAGAAACCCCCACCTACTTCTGACTTTCTTTTAAGGACAACCTATGTCAAGAAACTTTCCATTCCATCTCTTTCCATCCATTGATATCAATGGCCCTGACTGGAAGAGGGGGGGGGACACCCCAAAACTGCACGAACCCTTAGGATTTGTTGTAACTGATAATCAATTAAAAGAATGGATCCCTCCAAATCTAAACTCTATTATAGGAAGCTCACTTCCCTGTTATTCAGGATACTACTTATAAATGTAATGGGCTTAGAGTTTGAAGCATTGTTAGAGGCCCTACACACCCACTTTACGATCTGTGTCTGTTGCTCCCCTCTGGGAGGAGATTTCAAAGTATCTATAGCAGGACTACTAGATTCTGTAACAGCTTTGATCCTTGTGCCATCCATCTTGTAAACTTGGAGGATTTGTTGTTCTTGTTCTTATTGCCCTGTATATGTGTGCATTTGAATGAGACTGTGATGTTTCTCTATGTGATACATGCGTGTGTATGTGGGTATATGCATAATGGTTATCTTTTTGAGAGCTGAATGCAATGCAATTTTATTTTAATGTATGCTAATTAGTGTATATTTAAAGTGGCAATTAGGTTTTATCCTAGCCTATCCTATCCTGTCCTGTCCTGTCCTGTCCTGTCCTATCTTCTCCATTCTGTATATGAGACTGGGTTCTCCCCTTTTCCAAAAGGATCTGAATGAAGTCATTTTAGCCATCTGTGCCTCAAGATGAGGGTGGAGGTACCGGGGTTATCAATAGCAAAGGCAGGAGAGGCCCAGAAA
Source organism: Ahaetulla prasina (assembly GCF_028640845.1). NCBI lineage: Eukaryota > Metazoa > Chordata > Lepidosauria > Squamata > Colubridae > Ahaetulla > Ahaetulla prasina. The sequence goes on from NC_080539.1 coordinate 164,810,292, forward strand.
CCAACCCTTGTCCCACTCCTTCAGCCACCCTGATCCCACAGAACCCCAACAGGAGCCACAACGAGCACAGAAGCAAAGCGAGGGAGGGGGCTACCATTGCTACTGCGTCTATAACCCCTCCTCCTCTCTGTTGTTGCCTCAGACTGAAGCAGCCTCCTTGCCTTCTTCTATCCACTTGGGTGATCGTTGGGTGAGGAGAAGCCAGAGTCTGTGATTGTCAGCCCTTCAAGATAGCACTGGATCAAAACCATAACCATCAGTATCTTTTGAAAAAGCATATAGCGTACATAGCCAGGGAAGCCTATGCTGCTTTTTTTTTTTAATCACAGGGTAGTTCTGGCAGCCTAAGATTGCCAGTTTATTTTGTTTGTGCATGCGCACTATCGACAGTACACCACAGAGCGTGAAGTAGCTTTGCACTAGCTGGCTAGCAACGTTCAGAGAGTGTCGGGTAATCGATTTCCTTCTGCTGACCTCGCCTCACATCAGGCAGGTCTGGCATCAGCTCCCTCTTACTCTCAAGACGCTGCCCCCAGAGTGCTAACCAGTGGTGAAATCCAATTTTTTTTACTACCGGTTCTGTGGGTGTGGCTTGGTGGGCATGGCTTGGTGGGCGTGGCAGGGGAAGGATACTGCAAAATCTCCATTCCCACCCCACTCCTGGGAAAGGATACTGCAAAATCTCCATTCCCACTCCACTCTGGGGCCAGCCAGAGGTGGTATTTGCCAGTTTTCTGAACTACTCAATATTTCTGCTACCGGTTCTCCAGAACCTGTCAGAACCTGCTGGATTTCACCCCTGGTGCTAACCATCTCTGGCCCAGAAATCCAACTTCTTTAAATCACTGCACCACCAAAGCCCCCTTATCATGAATTGCTAATAATATCTTTATTGTAAAGTTACAGTAGCAGAATCTTGCAAGCACTTCTCCCCTTCCTTGACTTTACAATCTAAGAAACTAGGGAGGGTCCCTTCTGAGATGCTGTTCCTACCCCTCCTTTCCTTCTGTGGATTGAGATATCTCTTATCTGACTGTCGTCTAGACTATGGTTCTTTTTCCTCTCCAGTCCCCCAAGACTTTTCCCCTCCTGTCCCCTTATTCTTACAGACTATTACAGCGACTGAGGGACAACAGTTTTTCTAGCACTGGGGACCGGCTGTTCCTTTCTTCTGCTGCTAAGTTCTTCACAGGCACCCCCAATTATTGCAACAGAAAACTCCTGGGTGACTTTTTAAAAATTTCATCCTGTTTATTTTTCTTTCCCCAGGACTGGTTGACTGCAATAAAAAAAAAATCCATCTTGAAAAGTACAAATTATTGTCGATTAATGTAGCTCCACAATAGAACAATTTCCCATTAAAATTTCAAGGTAAATAGTGTAAGATGAAATGGAGCTCCTCTCCAGGTTTAAGGTCGTATCACTTTGAGAAAGAAGTAAAAGATCCTTCCAGGTTGGACCAAACACAATATGTCTCTAAACATATCATTTGCAAACAAAAGGCCCTATAAATTGGTTAGACCCTATTCGTTTGTTTGTTTGTTTGTTCGTCTGTTTGTTTGTTTGTTTAAATTTTATTCAATTTTTATACCATCCATCTCCCCTGTAAGATGACTCTTATTGTACTAGCATACCTGAAGGGTGCCAAGCTGAGGAAGGATCTTAAGGATTATGTTTGGCATTGCATTCCACAGTTTGACAGTAAAAAGAACAGTAACTCCCACAAACTATTTAAACTTGTTATAGGTTGAACAGTTTTTCACAACAGTATTTACATTTTAACCTCTTTCTCTAGTCTAAAGTTACATCGCTGCTCTCTTTCTTTTTATAGTATATTTTTTCTAATCATCAAAACCATAAATCACAAATGATTTTTTAATACACAAAAGGTCCGTAAGGTGTTTCTGGTTCCTGAAGATGAATCAGAAGTTTTTGACTGGTTATAATGAAGACCTATGAAATTCCACTGACTTATTTGCCCAGGTCAACTACAAACATTCTGGGAAGACAAAAGCATTTGAGGGCAACAAAATGCATGTCACCATCTGGGCTCCAGATCTCCAGCACTGATGTCTGATTACAGTTTGGAAGCTACAAGCATTCAGAAGGAATATCTAGAGCAGGAGAGGCTTTGAGTGCCATTCCTTCAAGATTCTGAGCTCACCAACCTCTCCTTGGTGACTCAGGAAGGACATAAATAAATTTCTAAGCCCCACTAGACAAATCCTCTTGCCTATTTCTTCTTTTGTGTTGCTACTATTTCTACTTCAGCAATTCTTCAAAAGGCAATCCTATTCCAGCAATTCCCCCAGTTGGGAAATGGAAGACAGGGCTGGGATTCCTGCCACTGGGGGAAAGAGAACTGCAGAATTTCAGTTCTGCACAGTAAGACTTCACATGAAAAAGCATAAGAGCTTGCTGCTTCCAGCCTCCTTCTGTGATGCAGCAATTGAACTGATGCTACAACTATTTGTATTTGGAGAGTATTTAGAGAGAAGACTTTTCACACAGCCACTTCTCCTGTCCCCACTTAGTTAAGAGGACGGCAAAGTCTGAAGAGGATCCTACTTCCATGATTTGAAAACAGTTCTCGATTGTCCAAGGAGCCTGAAAAAGTAAATCGCTCCTTCACAGACTGCTACTTGACATGAAAAAACGAGGATCTTCAGGGAATGGGGCCAGTAAATTCTCACAAATGAAGGCAAATATACATGTCCCAGGATAATGATGCGAGATCGAGTATATTCTTCCTTCCTCTGCCCTACTTATTTATTTTTTATTTTATTTATTTTATTTTGTCATTATTTATTTATTTTATTTTATTGAGGGCCTCATCATGATTGTGTATGACCTTGGGGGTGGAGGGGCATGGCCAGGATGGGCTTAGCCAGCTTGACATCACTCGTGTCAGGGGCAGATGTGGTGGCCTGGGTGGAGCTGGGGGATCTATTGTCTGCTTTGCTTTGCTTTGCTTTGCTTTGCTCTTCATTCTCTTTTCTTCTTCCTTCCCCTCTTTCCTTCTTTTTCCTCCTTGCTCTCTTCCCATCGGAGCCTCCCCGTCCCCAGCTCCATTTTCACTGGCAGAGGGCTGCAGGAGGCTGTTGCAGCCAAAAACGAGGCCCGGGGCAGCTGCACACAGACACCTCCCCACAAGCTCCGTTTTCACTGGCAGAGGCACTGCAGGCTGGCCCTTCGCTGTTTCCAGGGTGGCCCCACGCTCCAGATCTAAGCACCCCATGGGTCAGATTTGGCCCGCAGGCACCACTGCTGTAAGGTGAAAGGAGTACAGCATAATCACAGAGGGTGCTGCAGCACGCCAGACAATGCTGTGGCTTCTGTTGCATGGCGAAAGAAGGGGAAAAATCAGAATAACGTCATCACCGCCTAAAGACTAATTAGTTACAGAGCTGCTGGTTTTTTGTTTTTTTTTACAAAAACACAATATTTAAAACCCCAAGGCAAAGAGGATCTTGGGGTCAGACAACAGAACCCATGTCTTCCCTCCATGTAGCTTGCTTAATTCAGTTGTTGATTTTATCTGTTGGTTGCACTCCATTTCTCTTCCTACCTAGCTCTACACCACCTTTCCTCTGAGAAATCAAGATGACACACATTTTAACCTCAAAGAAAGAATCCTTTGAAATAGGTCAAGTTGACCAGGCAAAAGTTCTTCAAGTAGGAACTTGAGTCTGGATATAGCTCATCTTGTTAACCGCCAAGGCATTCTTGAAGTTTTTTCCAACTATCATTAGCTTTTTGGCTTGCTTTCTTGTACCACATGTAGGACATAGGCTTGATAAACCTATTTTAGCACCACATAGCTTACCATAGTCCTCTTTACCTAGTGCCCTCCAGAAGGATTAGACCATAATATCAGTAATTTCCAGAGATTGTGGGTGTTGTACTCCTAAACAGCAGGAGAACGAGCAAACATGCATCAGGCTGGGGAAGATAGTCTAAAGCAATCTCTTTGATCTAGACTGTACTTGCTGCTTTCCTGTTGCATCAAAGATTAATGTGCACTTAATGGATCACTGAAACAGAATAAATCAAAGCTAAACACTCTGTGGCCGTCTATAATTGTCCCCCATAGGAACATCAGAATGTGTAGCTTAAACAATATTATCATAAGCTCGCAGGGCCGGATAACAGAGAATTAACTGGCAGATCTATTAGCTACTATGGTTGGGTAAATCTTCTGCCCTTTTGGAAAGGCAAGAATGACGGCAGAAAAGGAGAACTAATTCTGAATGCTGCTACAACTTTGGAGAGGTAGTATTGGGAATGCTACCCGCTAAGTGTACTTTAAAGCAGCAGTCACCAACTGTTGGTCCGTGGACCACTGGTGGTACGTGAGAAAATTTTGGTGGTCCACAGAAAAATTATTTGCATTTTTTATATTGCACTAAATCAGGGGTCCTCAAACTATGGCCCCTGGGACGGATACATGCAATGAACATTTGTGTTTCTGCAGAGAGTCTCCCCCTTTGGGGTCTTCTTGTGTAGGTTGGGGGGACAGAAATTCTGACTTCGGGTCTGCTTCTGCCTCCTGGTGTGGGGCTTTGGGTGAAGGCTGGAGGGAAGCTTTGCTGGTGGTGAAGAGCTGGAGGGCCTTGTTCCAGTGGACTGCACCATGGCTTGGAACTGGCTGATCATCTCAGCCCGCTGAGCCTCCAGGCGCTGATACCTGGCCTTGCACTCCTGCAGGTCTTCCCTCTGCTTGGAAAGCCTATGCTTCTAGTCCTCAGTGAAGTGCTTCTGCTGAGCCTCCTTCTCAGTCAGATCCAATTTGAACTGAGCCAGCTGTTTTGGCAACTCTTTCTCATAGTGGCTGCTTAGCTCCAACAACTGCTTCCTGTTGGGGCCCTAAAGATCTCGGGTGGGAAGGCAAGGAATGGCTGGGAGGGGAGGGACAAGTAAAGGTCGGCGAGGCACCCCTCGTCGTGAGTGTCATCGAGTTGGCCGTGCTCACCCAGTCACATGACCACCTAGCCACGCCCACCCAGCCAGTCTTTAAGCAGATCATATTAGTGGTCTGCGGGATTTAAAATTATGAATTTAGTGGTCCCTGAGGTCCGAAAGGTTGGGAACCCCTGCTCTAAGGCACAAGATTCCCAAGACCCAGCTTCGGGGTAAAACAAGGATGCACACTTCCTTGATAGTGTTTAAATGTTGTTTAAATGATGTTGAGATTCTAGAAAGAGTGCAGAAAAGAGCAGTAAAGATGATTAGGGGACTGGAGGCTAAAACATATGAAGAACGGTTGCAGGAACTGGGTATGTCTAGTTTAATAAAAAGAAGGACTAGGGGAGACATGATAGCAGTGTTCCAATATCTCAATGGTTGCCACAAAGAAGAGGGAGTTGGGCTGTTCTCCAAAGCACCTGAGGGTAGAACAAGAAGCAATGGGTGGAAACTGATCAAGGAAAGAAGCAACTTAGAACTAAGGAGAAATTTCCTGACAGTTAGAACAATTAATAAGTGGAACGACTTGCCTGCAGAAGTTGTGAATGCTCCAACACTGGAAATTTTTAAGAAAATGTTGGATAACCATCTGTCTGAGATGGTGTAGGGTTTCCTGCCTGGGCAGGGGGTTGGACTAGAAGGCCTCCAAGGTCCCTTCCAACTCTGTTGTTATATTATATATTAAATTGTGAAATGGCAGATTAACTGAGAGGGGTAGATCAGATTTTCGGGACGGTGAAGACATTAACTTCAAGTACAGTGGATCAATATGGGAAGCCTGGCAAGGTAGACACGGACTGGTTTAAAGTATGCCAACCCTGCTTTAAACTATGTTTCTACAATGCTCAACTTGTCTATCTGTAAATAACCCACCAAATATTACAAAATCTTTGGTCACCTCTTTGCAAATGGAACTAAAAAGGCCACGATCTGGATTTCTTGCCACTTAGAGAAATCAAGTGTCTTTTATGCTTAATTATTTGTTGCAAGCAGTTCTCTCTGCTTGAAGGTTTAGCATTCCGGAGGCAGAATACTGTTAACTAGTAAAATCTCTGAAAGAAATAAAATATGAGCTTGGCACTTACACAGGAGAGAGTTTAAATATGAAAGAACTAAAAAGATTATCTACCATACAAAAATATTGTCAGACATGCCTATGTCTAATAACTAGTACTTTTATCTATTAAGACATTAAAATGGGAGACACTTAAATCTGCATTATATAAAGTTAATTGCATATAAATATGGTTTTGCCATAACTAGTAATCTATACCTCAGCCAACCAACTGTTCTAAGTAAGTAAGTACTAAGCATTTTGCCTTTTGCATGTTCTTGTTCACCCATCAACCAGTTTGAATCCATTCCCAGGGTACTGTACACTGTTATTACCTCATCCACAAGAAGTGATAATTCTCTGCAATTTGCAGCATTATAATCATGAAGTACGCTGGCTTGTCTACCATCACTTGGGGATTTCAGTTTGCTAAAGTTTGAAGCAGCTGCAGCATTGCTTTGCTTACTGTTGAGAGCATGCCTATACCAGAAGCTGAGGGCTTGGGAATAGTACTGTAGAATTACTTGAGATGGCTGGTGCTGACAAGAAACCAAGATGGAAAGTATCCAAACTATTTCTCAAGGTCCAATGTGTATAGTGAACCTAGGAGGTCAACTGATTTTTTACAAAATAATTTAAATGGCAAAGGTGATAAATAGGAAGTCAGCATTCGATCTTAGCCAAAAGCCCAAAAAGCTATACATATCACCCATCCTTTCCAAGAAAGGTCTAGTAATTTATGTCCGTTTTGGGGTTCTTCTGACTTCATTTTCAAAAAAACAAAAGAAACAACAACAACAACAACAACAACCCTCAACTCTCTGCTTCTTTGCCTCCAAACACTCACATTAATATTTTTATTTATCTAGCCATTGTTTTATTATCTCCTATCACATTTCTCAAAGAGAAAAAGAATTGTACATTGCAGCTGTCCATTAGCTGCTCCAATTCACATGTAGCTTTTTTCCATATTTAATGAGCACATTTCTACCCATGATTCTCAAATCAACTTGTTCCCAGCATGTTGGTCTGATTGTTCTATGTATCTTCTATAATTTCATGCTTGAAATTATACTCGGCCATCACTCTGCTAAACAAATAATTCCCTCAACACTGTCAAACTATTTACTAAATCTGCACTATTATTAATCTTCTCATTGTTCCCATCACCAATCTCTTTCCACTTATGACTGTATGACTGTAACTTTGTTGCTGGCAATCCTTATGATTTATATTGATATATTGACCATCAATTGTGTTGTAAATGTTGTACCTTGATGAACGTATCTTTTCTTTTATGTACACTGAGAGCATATGCACCAAGACAAATTCCTTGTGTGTCCAATCACACTTGGCCAATACAAAATTCTATTCTAGTCTATTCTATTGACAGTCCAATTTTTCTCAGCAACTCTTAGCATCTAGATCTGGCTGCAAGAGTTGTCTCTTTTTAATAATGTTTTCTATTTCTTTCTTTTAGTGTGATCTGCTTTGCACAGAAAGTTTTCTAAGGGAGCACCTCTGGTTACTCAACTTTCTATGTTATGGGCAGGAGAAATGTTCACTTCTTAGATCATTGGCCATCAGCTTCTTCCCACTGATGTCTATAGTGGTCTATAAAGTGGCAATTTAATGAGGTTGTTGGCAGCATCTGGTTGTTATCACCGTGCTCCCTCCCTTCAAAAACAGCTGGTAAGGGGGGGCAGCTACAGTGAAGGCAATAGTAACAAAGCAACAGATGCTTCCTGAAATGGCTTTTGCATATGGACATGCCTACACCCCTCTCCCCAGGACCCTCGTGGAACAAGCTGGAAAAAAAGCCCAGGGTATGCAAGGATTTTTGCTCTGGGCTCGCGGGCGCATTCAGGCAATGTGACTTGTCAGCAGAATGGCCTGCTGTGCCTGTTACAGCTTGAACCCAATCTGACTTTTAAGGAGACTTCCAAAGGCAGCTGGCTGTGTCAAAAGTGCAGAGAATAAGGCACTTAGTGTGATGCCGCGACACAATTGAGTAAAGAGTTATTTATTTATTTATTTATTTAAAACCCAGCTACATTTTGGATCTCGTTTCCAAGTCATTTTCAGCCCCACCACAATTCAGGCCAGTGTTTCGCGCTGCTTTCGAAATACTATGCCTTCTAAACAGTAGGGCTCTTTCATCTCAAAATCTTCCTCTGCTCACCCGGCTTCCACAAATGCCTGGCAAGGTAGGAATTATATCTTAATTATCCCGCAGCTCATCCCTGAAAAGAGAACCGCTGTTCAAGATGAGTCTTGATAAAAAAAAAAAAAAGATTGAGAGATAATGTTTTGTGTTGGTATTCATGGATTGGTCAATCATTTCCATGCGGCATCTGCAAAGCACATTTGCATTCCCTGAGGTTGCGTGGAAAATATGAAATTGGCCCAACCAGCTGTGGGCTGAATGCCATGAGAGTGGTGGATGCTTGACCGGGCCATCATCTGAGCATAGTTAACTCACTCAAATACAGACAAAAATCATGTTTCTAGCCAAATGCAGAAGCTGAATATAATTCCCAAAGCACTGAAAAATATGAAAAGAAATCTATTAATCAACCAGCCGCACACATAGTGAGAGATTATAGGAAACTATAAGAGGATACTTCAAAGCTACTAATGACCCTCCAGAAAATACCAACCTCAGCCCTGAGGAGCAGGGTAGTAATAGTACAGCAAGCACCACCCCCACCCTGAAATGCCTTTCCTGATGGGCCTACCTGACATCTGCCCATCAAGCTTTGCCACAATATGTTTGCCTATCATAACTCCAGTTTTGGAAGGAACACATAGCTTTAGATTAACAGCACAATATCATGCATTTATATGAGCCTTTCACAGCTCAGGAAACCACACTTAGAACCACATTTTCTCGATTCCTGACATTTTCCAGTGTGAGAGATATCAACACCAGCACAGTGCCCCACTGCACTCCACACTGCATGTATTAGCCGTTCCTAGTGCAAAATAAGAGAGTCCTACAATCCATAGAGTTGGAAGGACCATTCAGACCATCAAGTTCTACCTACTCTGTCCAGGTATTAAAATAGAAAAAATAACCAGGGCTAATTTCAAACCAGCCTCTGCTTGAATAGAGCCAATGGAAGGGGAGTTTACTGTGAAGAATTTTTCTAGTGTTGAGTCACAATCTGATTTCCTATAACTAATTATGTTCCGCAATATTTTTTGCTCTTGACATTCTTCTATGTGATTCCTCTTTGGGCACGCGATAAGAACTCTCCTATTCCACCACATGTGTCTTTTCTCCCAATTGTAAAACTATGCCCAGATCCTATAATTGCTCCTCTGGGCATTTATTATCTACCTCTCGCTAATCTTGTTGCTTTCTTTCAATTTTCTCCAGTTTGTCTACTAGTACCTAAAATTTGGTACCAAGAAATAGGCACAGTTTGTAGACTGGAATTGCATGGAGAATGCAGAATATAGGTAGACCTCGACTTACAACTATTTGTTTAGTGACCGTTCAAAGTTACAATGGCGCTAAAAAAAGTGATTTATGACCTTACAACACTTACAACCATTGCACCATCCCCATGGTCACCTCATCAAAATTCAGATGCTTGGCAACTGACTCATATTTATGACAGTTGCATGTCCCAGGGTCAGGTGACCACCTTTTGCGATCTTCTGACAAGCAAAATCAGTGGGGAAGCCAGATTCACTTAACAGTTGTGTTACTAACTTAACACCTGCAACAATTCATTTAACAACTGTGGCAAGAAAGGTCGCAAAATGGGGCAAAACTCGCTGTCTTGCTTTGCAACAGAAATTTTGGGCTCAATTGTGGTCGTAAATCAAGGACTACCTATAAAGTGAAGATATTACGATTCATGCTTTGGGAACCTGTATCTTACAGCAGTGTTTCTCAACCTAGCAGCTTTAACCTATATGGACTTCAGTTCCCAGAATTCCACAGATAACATGCTGTAACCTGAAGTCCACACTTCTTAAAGTTGCTGAGGTTGAGAAACACCAGTCTATTACCTAAAACTTATCCGGAAAGATTCCAAAGAACTGTTCTACTTGCTTCAGCAGATTGCCACCGCAATCTTCTGGAAAAATACAGATTGTCTGTGCAAAAATATGAGATTCTGTCTCATATTTTCTATGATGGCTCCTGTCCTGTGCAACTTCCTCTCTCCAGAAATCAGATCGGCCTGGCCCCTGCTGGCTTTTTGCAAAACCCTGAAAATGTGGTTTCATCAATGGACATGAGAACCGCAGTGTGTGGTAGAGCCTGTACAGTGGCTGTACTGTATTGATGGATGTGGCTATCTTGGCCATGAATTTCATTTTATGGTTTTCATGGGGTTCTTAGGATTTTTAAGTTGTCATGGTGGTGCTGACGTTTTTGTATTTGTATTTTTTATTGTTTGTGAACTGCTAAGAGTCATATATTTAAATTGAGGGGCTATATAAATTAGAATAATAAATATATAATAAAGTCCATGGGTGGAAATGTTTGCTACCCTGAGTAATTTGATTCTGTTTCCCATACCTGTGATTCTGCAGCTACCATTCAGTACGATATCAGATCCTTAGCAGTTATAGAAAATATTCCCGATACGAATGAAGATTACTGGGTGAAACAAATCACATAGTTTAAGTGTAAGATGATGAATTTATCAGATGAATTTTGGAGATTATTTGAAAGCCTTTGAAACTTTGAAACAATTATCTCATACTTTTGAAAGTTAGAGGCCACATAAAATTCCTATTGCTGGATTCTGAGGGCTTTCTGGTAGAGGTTTTTACAGTGCAAGAGCTAAGCCTTCATCAATGAATTTTATGGGGAACCAGATAATGACAACTCTAATTGTTCCCCTCCTGGATTCCTATTACTCATTGAAATCCATTTTAAAAGGTTCGGTGTAGACCTTGTTTCAGTAGAATATTATAAAATGTTTTCAAAGTATAATATTAGTAAAATATTATTAAACGCTTTCCAAGTAAAACATTTAGATGCTAGTTGGACCAGGCTTGTTGTTGTTGTTTTTTAAAAAATCCATTATATCTGTATTTAAATATAATAATTTAAATTTAATTTTTATGGTGGTCTTCTCATAGCTAAAGTTATAATTGGATAGTCATGCTTCCCTACATGTGAGGAGACCAATTTATTCATGTTGCATTAGCAAGTTCAATTTATTTTAACTGCATCCATGGTTGCCTGTAAATGAATGGCTCTTTGCACTACTAATCCAAAGAAATTTCACCGTTATTTGATCTGGAACAACTTGACAGGAGCTTGACACACACATTCCATCTGTGTAAGCACACATTTTGAAAAAAAAAACAGGAAGGTTACAAGCAGTAAACAATACCTGTACCTCTCCTGAAAAAACTCCATGAATGAAACTGGAGGATTGCATGATTAAAACCTTCTGGGTTATTTTAAAACATTGTTACAAAAAGATTATGTTATGGTTTTGAAAATGTAAAAACCAGAAGGTGGGTTTGGTCTGAGTTTAAAGATAACAGGTCTCTTTCCAGTATGGAAAGTAATTTGGTCATATCTGATGCCTGTTTGCAGACACCAACTAATGAAATGGAAAATTTTAAAAAAAATCTTGAGAGCCAAAACAGTATTGGAGGGATCATTTCCTCTTCTGTCCCTGATAAAGCCACATCTCAGAAGAAACTCCATAATAAATCAAACTACAAATTAGACAAGAAGTTTACCTCAGTTAGATTCTGGCGGTGTCTTAATTTGCTAAAAAAAAAGTTGCTAAGAGTTACTAAGGCCTCAGAACAGCTCTATGACCTGTGATGAAAATAGGGCTGTTCTGTCAAATTGCAGGATATCCGGACATTGTTTGCCATGGCTTCTGCCTTGCTGATTGCTGGGCTCCATGCCTTTCTACCTCTTGCTCATTTTCTTTTCTCTTTATTTGTCTTTGTATAAATTGACTCAGATCAGCAACAGGCAACCTCCTTTTTTATCTGTTAAAGATGTATCCCCCCCCCCCATAATAACCTGCTGGGGGCTGTATGAAGAACAAGACTGAAGGAGGTTGTGGTGAGGCCAGATCTATATTTATATTTATAGACCCCTCACATCCAGGACATAAACTGTTTCAACTCCTACCCTTAAAATGACGTTACAGAGCACTGCACACCAGAACAACTAGACACAAGAACAGTTTTTTCCCAAAGGCCATCACTCTGCTAAACAAATAATTCCCTCAACACTGTCAGACTATTTACTGAATCTGCACTACTATTAATCTTCTCATAGTTCCCATCACCAATCTCTTTCCACTTATGACTGTATGACTGTATGACTGTAACTTTGTTGCTGGCAATCCTTACGATTTATATTGATATATTGATCATCAATTGTGTTGTAAATGTTGTACCTTGATGAACGTATCTTTTCTTTTATGTACACTAAGAGCATATGCACCAAGACAAATTCCTTTTGTGTCCAATCACACTTGGCCAATAAAAATTCTATTCTATTCTATTCTATTCTATTCTATTCTATTCTATTCTATTCTATGGGTGGATGGATACACTCTCTGATACCTTCCATTCTTTCTTGTTCTCTTTTTCTGGAGGGAAGAGGCAGAAAATTCTTCCAGGAACCTAAATTGATTTTGTGAAAAAGCATTTAGCTGAGAAGACATAAAATTAGCTTACAAACCACATCCAGAGGAAGGGGTCAGAGGTGGGTTTCAGCAGGTTCTGACCAATTCTGGAGAACCGGTAGCGGAAATTTTGAGTAGTTCGGAGAACTGGTAGTAAAAATTCTGACTGGCCCTGCCCCCATCTATTCTCTGCCTCCCATGTCCCAGCTGATTGGGAGGAAATGGGGATTTTGCAGTAACCTTCCCCTAGAGTGGGGTGGGAATGGAGATTTTACAATATCCTTCCCCTGCCATGCCCATCAAGCCACATCCACCAAGCCATGCCATGCCCACCAAGCCACACCCACAGAACTAATAGTAAAAGATTTTGAAACCCACCACTGGAAGGGGTCAAAATTGACATAGAGGGGAATGCAGGTCAAAAGAATGAACTAGTTTGGAATTCCGGAGGGGTGTGTGTGTGTGTGTGTGTGTGTGTGTGTGTGTGTGTGTTTTAATTATATGCCCAGTGTCAAAAACCCTTCTATTTTGTGTTTGGGATCTAATCCGGACATTGTTTGCCATGGCTTCTGCCTTGCTGATTGCTGGGCTCCATGCCTTTCTACCTCTTGCTCATTTTCTTTTCTCTTTATTTGTCTTTGTATAAATTGACTCAGATCAGCAACAGGCAACCTCCTTTTTTATCTGTTAAAGATGCATCCCCCCCCCCATAATAACCTGCTGGGGGCTGTATGAAGAACAAGACTGAAGGAAGGTGTGGTGAGGCCAGATCTATATTTATATTTATAGACCCCTCACATCCAGGACATAAACTGTTTCAACTCCTACCCTTAAAATGACGTTACAGAGCACTGCACACCAGAACAACTAGACACAAGAACAGTTTTTTCCCAAAGGCCATCACTCTGCTAAACAAATAATTCCCTCAACACTGTCAAACTATTTACTAAATCTGCACTACTATTAATCTTCTCATAGTTCCCATCACCAATCTCTTTCCACTTATGACTGTATGACTGTATGACTGTAACTTTGTTGCTGGCAATCCTTACGATTTATATTGATATATTGACCATCAATTGTGTTGTAAATGTTGTACCTTGATGAACGTATCTTTTCTTTTATGTACACTAAGAGCATATGCACCAAGACAAATTCCTTTTGTGTCCAATCACACTTGGCCAATAAAAATTCTATTCTATTCTATTCTATTCTATTCTATTCTATTCTATTCTATTCTATTCTATTCTATTCTATTCTATTCTATGGGTGGATGGATACACTCTCTGATACCTTCCATTCTTTCTTGTTCTCTTTTTCTGGAGGGAAGAGGCAGAAAATTCTTCCAGGAACCTAAATTGATTTTGTGAAAAAGCATTTAGCTGAGAAGACATAAAATTAGCTTACAAACCACATCCAGAGGAAGGGGTCAGAGGTGGGTTTCAGCAGGTTCTGACCAATTCTGGAGAACCAGTAGCGGAAATTTTGAGTAGTTCGTAGAACTGGTAGTAAAAATTCTGACTGGCCCCGCCCCCATCTATTCTCTGCCTCCCATGTCCCAGCTGATTGGGAGGAAATGGGGATTTTGCAGTAACCTTCCCCTAGAGTGGGGTGGGAATGGAGATTTTACAATATCCTTCCCCTGCCATGCCCATCAAGCCACATCCACCAAGCCATGTCATGCCCACCAAGCCACACCCACAGAACTAATAGTAAAAGATTTTGAAACCCACCACTGGAAGGGGTCAAAATTGACATAGAGGGGAATGCAGGTCAAAAGAATGAACTAGTTTGGAATTCCGGAGGGGTGTGTGTGTGTGTGTGTGTGTGTTTTAATTATATGCCCAGTGTCAAAAACCCTTCTATTTTGTGTTTGGGATCTAATCCGGACATTGTTTGCCATGGCTTCTGCCTTGCTGATTGCTGGGCTCCATGCCTTTCTACCTCTTGCTCATTTTCTTTTCTCTTTATTTGTCTTTGTATAAATTGACTCAGATCAGCAACAGGCAACCTCCTTTTTTATCTGTTAAAGATGCATCCCCCCCCCATAATAACCTGCTGGGGGAGGGGGGAGGAGAGAGAAATGTCATTGCTGTAGATCCATGCAGAGATTTATCTAGCTCTTACCCTGATGATATTCCAAAAGTCTTTAAAAGATGAAAACACTTAAAATACTTTAGAAAAGGGAGCCAGGATGGATAGCAATGAAAATAGCTATAGCATTTAGATTTATATACCACCCCATAGTGCTTTTCAGCACTCTCTGGGCAGTGTATAAAATCAGCGTATTGCCCCCAACAGTCTGCATCCTTATTTTACCGACCTCGGAAGGATGAAAGGCTGAGTCAACCTTGAGGATCGAACTCCAGGCCGTGGGCAGAGTTTGCCTGCAATACTGCATTCTAACCACTACGCCACCAGGGCTCCCTGGTGGAGGATGGATGGATGGATGAGTGGATAGATAGATATAGCCATTCAAACTACATGAGCCTCAAAATTTACACAAGTTAAACAGTACATTCCTGCTTTGGAACACTGAACTTCTGTTTTAGATGTTTAGATGCAAAATGGACTTTCTCCCATGAGGACTTAAAATGGATAAAAGGACGATAAAATGTGCTGACAACTAAAGAATAACAATGTTTTCTGGAAATTACAGCAATGAACTTGTCAGAGTGTCTTCTAAGGTCCCTCTGACTGTAACTTCTGTGTCCCTTCACAAAGAAGTACTTACTGGTCAAAAGTTCTTGTCAATCTTATGTCGGCTGTTGTTACTCCTTACCTAAAAATTCCCCAGAGAAGCTCTCTAATCTAATCAATTTTGCAACCTCAACAACTCTTTTTCCTTTTCCAGGATACAGGTAATATTTCTACATGCCGAGCAAATGAATTGTCACAATGAAGCACAGTAAAAATTTGCAGAACCTAAAGGAAGGGATGCTGCCTGAAAACCTGATAACCTAATAAAGTACTTAGCAATAGGATACTGTACCCAAAATGTAAACAGCTCCTAAAAGCCACTAAGTAGTTTGCAGAGTGGAGAAGGCAGCCCATTTCAAATGGCTCATTAACCCGGCTTGAAGGATAGAGCTTACAGTAAGCAAGGAGAGAATTAACCCAAAAGCCTGTGAAAATGGAACAGTAAACATAGTAAAATGCAATGGGCACCCTTTCCAGCTGAACAGCAGCTCACTAATTTTTATTTAAACAAAAATGGGTACTGTTTAAAATTATTCTTTTGAACACTGCTTATTTAGAGCACCGCTCATTTTTCCTTATACAGGTTTTGTACCTGCAAGAGATGCGTATTTAACAGTGTCATAAAACATTTCCTTCTTTAATCCCTATAGTCTCAACCAGGGGTGAAATGCTCCCGGTTCGGACCGGATCGCCTGATCTGGTAGCAATGGTGGCGGGTGGTTCGGAGAACTGGTAGCAAAAATCCCTGCCCCACCCCCATGCCCAGCTGAGCCGCGTGATCATCAGAGGGTTTTTTTCTTTTAAAAGCATTTTTTCTTTGGCCAAAAAAAAATGCTTTTAAAAGTAAAAAAAAAGAAGCCTCTGCTGATCAGGCAACTCAGCTGGGATTGTCAGAATCCTTTAAAAGCTTTTTTTTCCTCTGGCGATCCCAGGTGAGTTGCCTGATCAGCAGAGGCTTTTAAAAGCATTTTTTTTACAACCTCTTCAGCCGAAGATGTAGTAGAAAAAATGCTTTTAAAAGTTAAAAAAAAAGTTGGACATGCCCACCCAGCCACATTACTCCCCCCACCAAGCCACGCCCACAGAACCGGAAGTAACACATTATACATTTCACCCCAGCATAAAACATTTTCTTCTTGAATCCCTATAGTCTCAACCCACTTTTATTCTTGGTTACCTTTTTGTAGCCCTCTGCCATGGAAGGAGTACAATGGAAAAGGAATTTAATCACCACTGATAGGAGTGATGATTTCACACATGTTTTTTTTCCTTCTGCTCTCTCTTAACCAAAGCCTGGTAGTTTTGACTTAAGCAAATGTAAATAGAGGTAATCCTTGACTTACGACCACAATTGAACCCAACATTTCTGATGCTAAGTGAAACATTTGTTAAGTGAATATGACCTTTCTTGCCACAGTTGTTAAGTAAATCGCTGCAGTTGTTAAATTAGTATCATGGTTGTTAAGTGAATCTGGTTTCCCCACTGACTTTGCTTGTCACAAAGTTGCAAAAGGTGATCACATGACCCCGGGACACAGCAAGGGTCATAAATATGAACCAGTTTCAAGCATCTGAATTTTGATCGCATAACCATGGGGATGCTGCAACAGTTGTAAGTGTGAAAAATGGTCATAAATCACTTTTTTCAGAGCCGTTGTAACTTTGAAGGGTCATTAAATGAACGTTTGTATGTCGAGCACTACCTGTAATTACTCTGCTTTATTTTATTCTTTAAATTAAAAAAAACAACAGGATTGTCACCCATTGCTTTTTGCCTTTGAATTCTAAGGTAATATGTGCTACAAATCTTCAGTTTGATGCCTCCCTTCAGCATGAAAACCTGCTGGATGACTTTGGGCCAATCCTTCTCTCTCATCCCAACCACCTTACAAGGTGGTTGTTGTGAGGAAAATAGGAGGAACTCAATAACTCAACTGCCTTGAGTTATTTATAAAAATTATAAAGGCGGGACAAAAAAAATCTAAAATAAAAAGTAAATGTACATTTACTTACTTCTAGAAACAGCTTATGCTTTCTTCAGCCAAGAAATCATCTTCAGTTAAGTTCAACTGAACATTCTTATGAAACCTAAGAATTAAAATGCATAATTGTAAATCTTTTCAATTTGAACTTCTAAGTTAACTAATTTTACTAAGTAATCAGAAGTCCTTCAATCTTTTACAAGTCTTAGTAAAAGCCAGCTTTTCATGAATTCCACAAAAATCTCTTCAGCATCACAGATACTTCTATAGATTTGCTAGCACCACAATCATTGATCAGGGCTTGTCTATTTTAAAAGGACTGTTTTGTCACTTTCGTGCTTCTTCCATAGTCTTAACATAGTCTGTATGCAAGATGGCATATAGACAAATACTGTGGATAAGTATTAAACAGCTATGAACTAGTAAGAAAAATAAAATTTCACAATGCTTAGCATGGAAATGGTCCAATATTAGGGTCTCTCTCCCTCCCTCCTCTCTCTCTCTCTCTGTGTGTGTATTACTATAACACACCACTGAAAATACATTGCAGCTGAGAGACATGACACCTAAATTTGCAGCTCAGTAATTATTTGTGAATACTGCTGGCTGTCATCATATAATTGACTTGTGTGGCTTCTGACGGCAAGGTGGCCAGTCACGGTTGTATAAAACTTAATCAGTACATTTCCTAGACCACAAAAAGTCCTGCAGGCACACTTTAATTACCATTCTTGTTTTCTTCAGCACTTCTTGACAAGGCTTTTATTATGCAACTACACTATCCTATTCATGGTATTTTATGGTGCAGCTAGACGCTACTGCCTTTCACTTGTAACTTTCCTGGGTTTTTTTTCCCCCCACCACTACTTTCATCCCTCCTCCCCCCCCCCAAAAAAAATCTGTTCAGTGAGAAGAGATTGAATAGCTGCATATATTTGATTTCTAGCCAGTGATGTTGAAGCTCCTTTTATCTGAAACAAACAATGCTCTGTTTATTTGAAATACTCAATGAAAGATATATTTTTTTGAAGAAAGTTTGCCTGATTTCTATAACATAGGCTTCTCATTAAGCTACATGTATTCAGGGTCAGGTTGTGTAATAAAATAAAGTGCATCAATTCACCACAAAGGAATAAATAGTAAGTTAGGATGCTGCTTTAACATCTGTTTTCATCGAACAGTAAAATATATTGTGCAAAATACAGATTTTTTTTTTTTTGCTCGAATGGAGTTGTAACTGTGCAAACAAAGAAACTGTGTAAATGAAAGACTGAAATGGGGTAAGAAGCCTTAATCTTGGCCTACATCACATTTGCATGTGACCTGAGCCCCGTTTGGGCCACTTGTTTCATCGGTCTTTCCCCAGTCCTTGAGCCCCCTCCTCCCAAAGTCTGCTCTGAGTGGGTATCCAGCCTCTCTGCTCCACCTCATGAATGAAGGCCCTGAATGGGGCTGTTCTTTGTAAGAGGAGGAGCAATGATTGGTGAATTTCCCTGTCAGTAGGAAAAATATCCACCAATTGCTCCCCCTAAGTGGCAAGGAAAGGAACTGCAGTCGGAAGAGGGGAATTTTGATTAATCCATCTATCAGAATCTTTAAAGGCATTTCTTGCTGCAGTGATTTGGGTACGTACAACCCATCTATTTACAGACCCCTCACATCCTGGACATAAATTGTTTCAACTCCTACCCTCAAAACGACGCTATAGAGCACTGCACACCAAGAAAATGCCATCACTCTGCTAAACAAATAATTCCCTCAACACTGTCAGACTATTCACATTAGACTGCATTACTATTGCTATTGGTCTTCTCATCATTCCTGTCGCCCATCTCCTCCAACTTGTGACTGCGTGACTGTAACTTTGTTGCTTGTAGCCTTGCAATTTATATTGATATTGATTGTTTCCTAGTATGATTTGATTGATTATTGTACTGTAAGACTGTCACTGGGTGTTGTGCCTTGTGATGCTTGACGAGTGTATCTTGTCTTTTTATGTACACTGAGAGCATATGCACCAAAGACAAATTCCTTGTGTGTCCAATCAACTTGGCCAATAAAGAATTGTATTGTATTGTATTGTATTGTATTGTATTGTATTGTATTGTATTGTATTGTATTGTATTGTATTGTATTGTATTGTATTGTATTGTATTGTATTGTATTGTATTGTATTCCATTCCATTCCATTCCATTCTATTCTATTCTATTATTAGGTAGAAGCAAAAAACACCCTGCCTAGTGACCTGCTGTTGGGGCAATTGCTTCTACAGGGCCACATCAGCAGGGTCATCTAGAGCGGCCCTCATCTATGGCTTTTGCTAGCAATCTTGGTGCATCCCTCCTTGTATCATGTCAATTCCATTCTACAGTCCAAGATGACCCTGGAAGTATCTAGTAAGAGGGGAGACTACTAATAACAGACAATGTTGTATCTTCATCATGGTTGCCACAGAAGGAACACAAACCCTGTGTATAGCCAAGTTTGTGTCGGGAGAAGATGGAAAACCACTTCTGCATCACAGCAGAAAAAACCCCCCAAATTTAGCCATTCTTAGGAAATAGATGGCTTCCCCATAAGAATTACCAAAGCATCTTAGGGGGAAATGTGGAAGTGCTCTTCCTATAAAATTGCATTTTTAGTTTTTTAAAAAAGCAGTGCACCAGATTAATAACTTTTTAATGTATCTTTAATGCCTAAACATAGATCACAAAGAGATGAAACAGCAGCAGACATGCAGCTACCAGATAGAAAAATAACACAGCCACAAGTATAACACAATCAATTAGAAGAGAGTGTCCATGTGTGCCATTTCAAATTCTTCTTCTTGTTTTTAAATCCATGCTTGCTTCGTGCAGGAATGCAAATGGTGAGCTTATACCAGCTTTTCCAGCTATGCACCCTTAAAACTAATCTCTCCCTACATCATTTAAAGGGCTGACATATCACAAATTTCCTTGCCTTTCTTCCAGTTTTGTCCAAAGGGAAGGTAGGAAAGAGGGGTTGCAAAACTTGGTCCAAGGCTTTGGAAACATTTCCGCCAGTATGGATTACACTATCGTGCAGTTGGTAAAATGTAGATAGTCCTATGAGTTACGATGACAACTGAGGCTGGGATTGCTGTTGCTAAGCAATATTATTGTAAAGTGTTTTGTTACCATATCATTAAGTATTGTACCTTATGATTCTTGATGAACAGATCCTGTCTTTTTATGTACACTGAGAGCATATGCACCAAGACAAACTCCTTGTGTGTCCAATCATACTTGGCCAATAAAAAATTCTATTCTATTCTATAACTTAGTGACAGCAATTCAGGCCACTGTAACCCCAAGACATGTGAGTCATTAAGTAGCAAGAGCAGAAATTGCAGGTAAGGAACAGGGAGGGGATATAGGTTGAGGAAGGCCTGTCGCACATCCTGGTTCTCTTAGGTGTGGGTGTGTGCATGTGTGCGAAGCCCAGAGGAGTGGGTGGTGGGCAGGAAACACAGGGGAGGACTTACCAGAGTGACTCGTGACTTTCCATGTTGACTTCTCTGTTTATTTTGCTTGTTGGAACCTGACAGGAAAGGTGGTCATGTCACCATGGTCATACAACCATCATAAGTGTGCGCTACTTGCCAAGCACCCAGAGGGTTGCTTCAACAACCAGAATTTCAAATATTGATTTTAAATATCCCGCATTCATTGCTGTCTCAACAGTCACTGAACATGTGGTCAGTAAGCAAGGACTACCTGAACTGCTTGGAAAAATAATGAAATGAATATATCACCAAAAATATTGTCTGAAAGATGTAAGCAGAAATAGCATAGCGATCGATGAAAATTACCCAGACACTGAAATAAATAGGATAAGGATGGAGACAGGCCACTGAGTAAGGTTGAAGAAAGCCTTATGTTTCAGATTTCTTTTCTTTTTTTTCACATTATAGAAGCAGTTTTTTTCTTTGTTCTGGAATAACATGATCCTTTTATTTTTTTTATTTTTTTAAAAAAATATTTTATTTTATTGAAAAGAAAGCACATGTCAGAATAACAATGCAAATAAAGCAGAGCCAGAGAGAGATCAATGGTAAATCTTAATATACACTGTATTGCTGCAATTACTGTTAACATAGTACTGTTATAGTTACTAGAACATGATCCTTTTAAAGTCAATTTCACAGTGACAGCAACATCATTGTATAAAGACACAACTTCCTCTTTAGATGAAGGCCTCAGCCATCCACAACCTCTGGGACACATTTTTACAAAAATTAACGATATGGAGGCTCCAATCTACCGGGGTCTGTGTGTGTCTCTCTACAGTATCTGCTCTGGAACACCTTATCCTTAACCAGCTATGTGCATCCTGATGGGACTGTTAATTTCTGCAGTATAATAAATATGTAAATAAATTATGGATATGAACTCTCCCCTACAGCTTAGTATTTTTGGTCCTTCCCAATTGGAGACTGCCAGATGGGTTGCTCTGCATCTCACAGAATTCCTAGTAAGCATACCCAAAATTGGTTGGGAACTCTGGGAGTTGTAGTCTAATGTACAGGTAGTTCTTGACTCACAACCACAATGGAGCCAAAAATTTCCACAGCTAAGCAAGACAATTGTTAAGTAAGTTGTGCCTCAGTTTTTGCCACAGTTGTTAAACAAATCACTGCAGTTGTTAAGTGAATCATGTGTCATTAAGTGAATTGGGCTTCCCCCATTGATTTTGTTTGTCGGAAGCCAGCTGGAAGGTTACAAATGGTGATCACGTGATCCGGGACAGGTCAACTGTCAAAAATACATGCCAGTTGCCAAGTGCCTGGATTTTGATCATGTGACCATGAGGATGCTACAACAATTAGAAGTGTAAAAACTGTCAGTCATTTTTTCAATGCTATTGTAACTTCAAAAGGTCACTAAATGAATGGTTGTAAATTTAGGATTGCCTGTATTTGCAAAATACCTGCTTAGGAATGGTCACAGATATCCATGGAAGAAAGCGTAGGAGAAATTTACTTAACATCCTCATTTAACTAAAGGCTGAATGAATCAGGAAGAATTTTATCTAGTCCAAATCATTTTGACAGCAGTAAATGAGGAAATTTCTCTTCCCTCTTTCATATTAGGTTTCCCTCCCTGCCCCCAGGCCATGGTAGGTAGAACCTTTATGTACAGAGTAGAATGGAATCCTACAGGTAGCCCTGATTTACTGACCACATTTGAGGCCGACAGCTCAGTTGTTAAGCAAAATGAAACTAAGTAAAACCGCAACTGCTTACAGTCTTATTTCAACTTTTCTTTGCTTGATAGAACTGCAAAAAACATAAAGGAAAGGTTGCAAAGCTGCTTCTTCATCGCTGTTGTAACTGTGAACAGTCGCTAAATAAGAACTACTAATGTTTTTGTTACGCATCATCCTTGAACATAAAAAAAAGCATCATCTCTGAAATTTCTCCAGCCGGTTTCATGTAGATGCAAACATACAACTCCAATGTATGAAAAAGACTCAAAGAAAATATTCTAATACATATGCAAAGAGAAATTATTAACATTTTCTGATTGCCTATTGCACCTCACATAAAAATTGTTCCTAATTTTAATTTAATCACAATTCCCCTAATTAAGCCAATCAATCTTTGCATGACATGCTGAACCATGAACTATCCAGATAAATACTCTGCTGTGTGTTGGATTGAATTTCAGAAGATACGTTGGAGTGCAAAGTACAAGCGTATGCTTATTTGCAACTCTTGAAAGTGTAATTGTCCCTTGGCGGCTGATTCCGCTGTCAAACTGCTTCCTTGGATATATTTTCTGCCTTTCGAAAGAAGACGTCCAGCCCTTCTTCTGGGGGGATATCATTTCAAGGATTTGATGGGTGTTTCCAAATCAAGACTAAATATAGCCGGTTCCCACAGTCTCCCCTCAGAGGTCACCTCACCTCTTCCAATTTGTCTGGTGCCCAGAACTGAAGAGACATGACTCAAGTAATGATCTGACCAAAATGATAATGGAAGCATTCTGGGTTAGATGTTTAAAGTCCCTTCCTAACACGATTGCCAAGTCGCCAATCTTTAGCCAGCTTTTGACTAGCTCAACAAAAGCCCACTAACCTTGAAAGCTTTGCTAGGCTAGATTTAGCAAATGGACTCCAATGTCTGCAGACAGGAAGATCTGTCTGATCACACACCTGAAAACACTTGGACTAGTCTTCTTTCTCTTCCAAATGCTACCTCTCCCGTCACTGTGTGTGAAGTTGCCTGGTTGTCTGCACCCCACAGCATTGCGAAAGGGAATGTCAGCCTGGCAGTTAATGAGGCAGGAGAAGGCAAGCTGGCCATGTTCCCGATGGTGAAGGAATCTGTCCCTGGAGTCTGGTTTGAGCCTGACGCAGGGAGCAGCAGCCCCAGCCATGCCTTTGTTCTCAGCTCAGTGGTCCATGGAGTCAACAATCATCTATCCCCAATATGGAGGGAGGGAAAACAACGTCTCCCAGCAACTTGGAAAGGGTGTTTTGCTAAAAGAGCTGAGAGCAAACAGGTTTAGCAATATTGTGGCTTTCTCTGACAGAAGTATATGTAGTTATGTCTACTATACATATGTAGGTATCTTCCCTTGCTCCACAAATTCCCTGGTACACTTACCCAATATCTCTCTCTCTCTCTCTCTCTCTCTCTCTCTCTCTGTGTGTATGTGTTGTGTGATTCCCACATATACATTCCCATGCAGATATGTGCATATAATTTCCATTCACCTATAAGCTCCAGAATATGTGGAATTTCACCCACAAAACAGGGCATTGCCAACAACCTCTTCTAAAAGGCCTTATCTATATGGAAAATTAGGATATACACAAATCAATGGCTGGCCTTGAACTCCTTTTCCAAAGTTGCGTATTAGCTGTAACCATAGCTAACCATGAGAAGTGGGTTTACCCAACTCTCCCAGTATTTTTTTTTAAAGGAAACAATGTTAACGTTAATCATATATGCTGAGTGAATATATATTTTTGGTCTTTAATGAGCTGATGAAGTGTATCGCCAGATTACAAATGAGTTAACGAAGCCCACTACAAATGCAATCCTGCTGAAATTCTAGGTAGTCTGTATCAGTCAGAAGGTTGGTCAAAAATGCCCCATTTACACAGGTTGTCTTCCAGCTCGGGCTGCTGCAAGAGCCTGAGCAGAAGCTGTTGTCTCAGAAGTCTGCTACATCCAGCTGAGCAAAAATGAAAGTACTGAGCTGTTTAAGATAAAGCAAGGCAGCGTTTCACCAACATTGTAAGAGTTAGTAAAAGAAACCTTTCAGTAGATGAGAAACCTACACAATCACAGCCTGCTTAAAGTTTTGAAATTACCCATCATAGATCTCAAAGGTGCTTTTTTAAAAAGGCAACTGGTCTATGTTTTTTCCTTGAGGAGGAGGAGGAGGAGGAGGAGGAAGAAGAAGAAGAAGAAGAAGAAGAAGAAGAAGAAGAAGAAGAAGAAGAAGAAGAAGAAGAAGAAGAAGAAGAAGAAGAAGAAGAAGAAGAAGAAGAAGAAGAAGAAGAAGAAGTTGTTTTGCTTCTCATCAAAGAAGCTTCATCAGTTCTGGGTGGATGGTAGGGAGGAAATGCAAGGATTAGTTCTGACAGGATTGGGGAAATGGAAAGATTATATTTCTTTCTTTCCATCCCCCTTCCGCCCCCTCCCCATCCTGTTAGAACTAATCCTTCCACCCCCTATCCCTCCACCATCCACCAAGAACTGATGAAGCTTCTTGGATGAATGAATAATGAATAATTTAATTTCTATACTGCCCTTCTCCCGAAGGACTCAGGGCGGTTTACAGCCAGGTAAAAAACACAATAAAAACATACAATATACAGCTAAAAACCGATTTTAAAAAACCTATTCAATTTGGCCCATTAATTAAAAACACATTAAGACCATAAAAAACCCCATTAAAATTACTAATAATTTCTAATTTTTATGCCAGTCCTGCACGGAAGAATAAGTACGTCTTCAGCTCGCGGTGGAAGGTCTGGAGATCAGGGAACTGTCGAAGTCCTGGGGGAAGCTCATTCCAGAGGGTAGGTGCCCCCACAGAGAAGGCTCTCCCCCTGGGGGTTGCCAGCCAATATTGTTTGGCCGACGGCACCCTGAGGAGGCCCTCCCTATGGGAGCGCACGGGTCGATGGGAGGCAAACGATGGCAGCAGGTGGTCCCGTAAATACCCTGGTCCTAAGCCTAAGCAAAATATCTTCTTCTTCTTCCTCAAGGAAAAAAACATAGTCCAGTTGCTTTTTGAAAAAGCACCTTTGAGACAACCATGACCTGGATGACTGAGAATCACCATAGACATTTACCCATCCTATGGCTTCTGGATGCTTGGTGGAACAAAAATTGAGGGAGAACAAAAATTGAGGGAAGAACAAAAATTGAGGGAAGGGTGCAAATGTAAAGCTGAGGAGGAGTTCTGAGGGAGCACCAGGTGTGTTCGGCAGCTTGTAGAGCTTCAGGGCTGACTGAATGAACAGTAACACAGTTAGAATGACGGGCTTACGGGCTCTTTGGAACAGGAGCAAGGAGCAGGGACAAGGAAAGACTGCAACCAATGGCTCACGAAGCCTGAGAAAGACAAAATATGCCCAGCATCCAGTCTCTAGACTTGCTGGTTGTTCTGGGACATACATAGGTCACATTGAAGAGTCCATTTATTGCACATTTCAGTGCAAGATTTAAATGAATCTGGGTTTGTTTTTTTAACCTATAGGCAAGGTAATTGTATGATTTAGATCAGGAGCCCCCAACCCCTGGTCCATGGACCTGCCCCGGTCTGCCACATGCCAGAAACTAGTCCGCACAAAGGAGTGAAACCTCATCTGTGGGATGCAGCCAGGACATGAAACCACGCCCCCTATGGTCCACAGAACCACTCCCTCCCAGAACCAATCCCTGGTGCCCCTAAAGTTGGGAGCTGTTAATTTTGACCTCCTTTGATGACTCCGTTGTGGACTTCATGTGACCATATATTTCTGTAGAAAACTCCCAGTATAATCATGTCATTTCAATGTTTGTTATTTAATATTATTGGTCAGAGAGAAAACAAAGAACAGAAAACATTGGGTTGCTATTTTCAACAGGAGTTATATAAAAGCCACAACGACACATAGTTTAACTTTAATCCAAAGAAGGAAGTAAAATATTTTATAAGCTAGGCAGTGATCATTACCTCTAGATATGACCATTCAAAACAGAGGTGTTCATAACATTGTTATATTTGCCATATTTTATTTTCCTCTGTCCTCTCCTGTTATTCTTCCCACTCTTCTCCAATCATGGCCGAAGATAGAATTCTCCCAGAATAATAAGTCACAAATGTTGTACACTGACCCATTCTTATGGATTAAAAAAACACCATAAAATATATTTCTAAGATTGGAAAAATATTTTTTGCTTTTTTTACTACAACTTGTTAACACTGCTAAGCTGTTGAAAGTTATTACCCCAAAAGAGATTTTTTTAACTAAACACTTTATTAAAAAGCAAACGACATGGCTGAAATTTATTTAAAATTAAATTTTAAATAAAAAGAAATGCATGGCTGGTCTTAAGGAAGTCTTTTATTGCTAGCTTTGTGTTTGCTTAATGACATGTATACTTATTTGGGAAAAGTTCCTTAATGTCTAGAATTTAATATATTTTGCAGAAATGTTGTCAAATACAAGTAGTCCTCAACTTACAACCACAATTGAGCCCAAAATTTATGTTGCTAAGTGAGACAATTGTTAAGTGTCTCATTGCAGTTGTTGAGTTAGTAGCATAGGTGTTCAGTGAATCTCATTTTCTTTCCTTGTCAGAAGTTTGCAAAAGCTGATCACATGACCTCAGGACATGGCAACTGTTATAAATACGAACCAGTTGCTGAGCATCCGGATTTTGATCACGTGACCATGGGGATGCTGCAATGGTCATAAGTGTGAAAAACGGTCATAAGTCACTTTTTACAGCGCTGTTGTAACTTTGAACGGTCACTAAACGCACTGTTGTAAATTGAGGGCTACCTGTACTTGTCTAAAACAGGTCTAAAACAGTCTAAATATTGACACCATTGAACTCATTCCCTCTAAAATGTTTCATTTCCTCTCTCCAAAGTTTCTACTTTTTTTATTTCCTTAAAAGCAAACAAACCAGAAATTGCTACGCTGACCATTGAGATGAACTGGTGGTTGAGAAAGCAGAAACAACAAGAAAAATCTACGGGCCATTGAAGAGACTGTGTCTAGCCACAGCTAAGTAAAATGCACTCTCAGGAGAAAATGAAGAAGTTTGCACCAGCTGAGGGCCAGAATAATTGGTTTAAGCCACATCAGGGATAAAAATAAACACGCTCATTTTCTCCCAATGGAGCAAATCTTAGCCAGGCATGCCTCAGCTAGCCAGGCGTGTCTCTCACTCCCAGCCATAACAAAACACCAACCCCTGACATGGGTGTCCTGTTGCAGAACCTTCATCCAGAGTCTTCTGCTCTCTTTAGAAGTTCTTTCAAAGTGGTCTTTCCCCCAAATTTAGTGCTCTTTCTGATATATTGGCTGTCCTGATTTGGGAATTCTGGGAGCTGTATTTCTGGCCCAGCTAGAGGATAGCAGATCACGAAAGGCTTGATTCAAGGCACAATCAAAATGCTGGAAAGCAATTTGAGGCTATGGAGCAACTCACCATCTTGTACAGAGGCATCTCTTGAAATCACACTTCAGTTTTCAAGTCTGATTTCATATCTGAGTGACACAATCAACTCCCAAGCTCAGCTACTAAGTCGCGCACATCACGGAGGATAACCTGCGTGCTCACGCATCCTCATGAAGTGAACTTTAGAATGCAGCATGTCAAGCTGATGAGTCCAAATTTCTGTTTTTAGCCTCACCGTGTTCACAGTTTCCACAAAACTGCTTACAGGAGACTTTTTATTTGTTCATTTCAACTGTGGTTGTCTGACTAAGATCTTCTCGACCACCGCCACCCAGTTGCTCTTCGCCTAGCTCTCTTTCCCCAAATGAATACTGCAAATCACTCCACAGCTTAGTTGGTCTCTCCAGTGTTGTTCTAACTTGCATGTGTTCTTAGACCTACTCTTGTCTAGTTAGGTCTGGTGGTTTTACTCTTTCACCTCCCTTTGCTTTGTGGTCCTTTATTGTATTTCTTTGCCGTAGATTCTTCTTTTCACTCATCTCCAGTCTAATCTTCTGAGTTCAGAGCAAAGCCGAAGCTGTGCATTTTCTCTCTGCATTGATCTTTGGGTCTTTCATATTACTTGCATAGCAGGTAAAGAATTAGTAATAACTTTATTAGGACATTTTTACATGCTTTGATGCTCGGTACAAAAAAATTTTTTTTTCAAAGATATATTTAATAGTTTCTGATAATGCACACAAATTTGTGTTCTTTTCAAAATGGTCAAACCATCCAGCTCTTGTGTAGTCCTGTGATCATAGGTGAATGTTATGTGTTCATCCCATGACTCTGTATACCCATGATGACGGCAATCAAACCAGCTCTTTTTGGAAAGAGTAGGTGAAAGGCATGCAAGGTGTGTAACCAATTCTTCTCTCGGCTGTGGATTAGGGTCAGGCTGATTTTTCTCCCTCCCTTGCTTATTGTGCTGTCATTCGAGGGTACAAAGAGCTGTAATCTCCCAATGGGCCTTACTCCCTTAAAGAAGTTCTGTAGCCTACACCAGAGCTATGGATCAGTGGTGGGTTTCAATTTTTTTTACTACCGATTCTGTGGGTGTGGCTTGATGGGCATGGCTTGGTGAGTGTGGCAGGGGAAGATTACTGTAAAATCCCCATTTCCTCCCGATTAGCTGGGACTTGGGAGGCAGAGAATAGATGGGGGCAGGGCCAGTCAGAATTTTTACTATCGGTTCTCCAGAACTGGTCAGAACCTGCTGAAACCCACCTCTGCTATGGATCCTAGTAATCTCAACCAGCCACAGTTCAATCATCTTTGGCACTTATGTCTTGTCTTCTTTACGTTTAGAGTCTCCTCTATCCATACAGTAATCTACTCTGATGATAACATGTGAACAATTTGTAAAGGTAGAATACATTAAAACCTCAATTTAATAGACTGTTTGAGGGAAGGAGTAAATCTCAATAGCTATGAAATCCAGATTTGTGCATCATTTTCATAATGTATGCATAATTATATATCTTATTTATATATATTTGTCAAGGCTTATCAACTAAACAATGGAATCTGTTATTCGGAAGAAATGCCACCAAATGAGATCTTGTCCATTGCATTTAAGACCATTGAACAGGAATCAGTACTATAAAAATCTAAGATTTACTGTATTTGTTTGGAAATTGTCCAAAACATTTCTCTTGCCAACCTTAAGGCCAATGCAGGATTTTCAGCACAGGCATATTGTATGGCCAGAATCCCACAGAACAGCTGAAATGTTCTTTTTTTTCCAATTTCCTTTGCTTTAATATTAAAAAAAGAAAGAAAGTGGGCTACGCTTTCAGAAGAGGACTACTCATCAGAAGAGTAACTGATGTTTTCCAGAGCCTAGTTTAGCTCTGACCAATATAATTTGTGTCCTGACTCACTTTATTTTCAGCTTCTTCATCTTCCTCATCCCCATCCATTCCTTTTAACAACACAGGAAGCAATCCAAAGATTTGACTACTTTCTTGGGGTTTGCTAGCAGGTGCTTCGAATCTGCTCATGGATGGCATCAGCCTATGAATGCATCTCATCCTATAAGGACCAGAGGATCTCAACTAGTGACGCAGATACCAAATACCAAACCCAAATGAAATCTGGTGGGATACCATAACCCCAAAACCTAAGAAAAAAAATATTCCTGCAACATCTGATTATAGTTTAAATGGAAGGAATAGAACTGCTGCCTAACTGGGCCCAAGGGCAGCTCCAAAGGTGATCCAGAAGGATACCATAATGAGTGGTATGAAGAACTGCTGAGGGGTTGCAGAGAAATATCATGGCCACACTCTTCCCATCCAGTCGCTGGTTTGTCATTCACAAAAATGATCAAAGTAATCTTGGTGTTATATCCTGGCCAAAGCCCAACTGAAGGAGGCCCTGGTTATAAGTATCCTCCAAATTGACCCGGAATTACAAAGCGACCATCTTCCCAATTAGCTAAGCCAGAAATAGAACGTTTGAGATTGGCTTAATAGCCCAGATGGTTTCCTGGGTTTAGTGCAAGAATTAATATGGCTTTCTTGGAACAACTCAGGACCTATTCCTCCTGCAAAGAAGCATTAACAATTATCTTTAACCATGAGTCAGTTCTCCCTTCACCAACTTAATTAACTGGAAGGAGTGTGAAATAAATGATGGGGTGCCAGCAGTGGTGAAATCCAATTTTTTTTTACAACCAGTTCTGTGGGTGTGGCTTGGTGGGTGCAGTGTGGCTTGGTGGGCGTGGCGGGGAAGGATACTGCAAAATCTCCATTCCCACCCCATTCCAGGGGAAGGATACTTCAAAATCCCCATTCCCCACCCCACTCCAGGGGAAGGATACTTCAAAATCCCCATTGCCTCCCCACTCCTGGGGGAAGGATACTGCAAAATCCCCATTCCCTCCCCAGTCTGGGACCAGCCAGAGGTGGTATTTGCCCGTTCTTGGAACTATTCAAAATTTCCGCTACCGGTTGTCCAGAACCTGTCAGAACCTGCTGGATTTCAGCCCTGGGTGCCAGGCCTCACATTCATCAGATGTTCTGCTATTCACATCCTTAAAAACAGGGGTCTCCAACCTTGGTCCCTTTAAGACTTGTGGACTTCAACTCCCCAGAGTTCCTCAGCCAGCTTTGCGTCTTTGCGGAGTTGAAGTCCACAAGTCTTTGCGTCTTTGCGGAGTTGAAGTCCACAAGTCTTAAAGGGACCAAGGTTGGAGACTCCTGCTTTAAAAGACTCCCAAAGAACACGACAAGAAGTCCCATAATCATCTATGCCTGGCTTAACCTCGAAATTCAAATTCCTTGAAATCTGCCCATTCTGCTTGCAATAAGGGCAAGGCTGGCCTATGCTGTGTAAATACAAATACTTCCCACTGTCTCCGCTGCATGGAATAGTGCTCCGAACGTGAATTAACCTTTGCATGTTCTGATTTGTTTAGAGATTCTTGCCATGTGCGCTCAAGCTGTCCTGCTTTCTTTGCTGTCATTGCAGCAAGTCAGAAACTGCTGCAGGGAAAGCAATCATTCCTCAATGGCCCAGGACTCTGAACTCTCATTACCCAACTTCTGCTGTAATGAGTGAGTGGAAGCCAACTGCTCTACCCTTGAATTGCCTGAAGCACAGGAGCCACCTGGGGCCTGTTGACAGCCATAGGAAAAACCCAGGGCCCATCGGTTTTATCAAAACCAGAGGAAAATTCCTTCCTTTGCTCTTACAACATCAGTGAAGGCCAAAGTGAGTTGCCTTCTTATTCTTCACCTTCTTCAGAACCTGCTGTCCTTCCAGAAAGAAAAAGAAGGGGGAGGGGGGGAAAGGAGACAGCTACAGAGTTTCTAAAGCAATCCATGACCCATACTCTTCCTCATGATAATGTTTATAAAATCATATAGCCTTAAAAAAATAGACTACATTCGCTCCTCCGAGCTAAATGTCAATTTGGAGAAATATCAAATGATTAAAATAAACAGCAGTTCTGATATTTATATTCAGTGGAATTATATTTTTAAAAATATTATTATACTCATATATTTGGTTATATTATATTATATTTTGTAATGAACCCTGAGTGCTCTTTAGAAGGCCAGATCCTGAAGATGAAACTGAAATACTTTGGCCACCTAATGAGAAAGAAGGACTCACTGGAGAAGAGCCTAATGCTGGGAAAGATTGAGGACAAAAGAAGAAGGGGACAACAGAGAACGAGGTGGCTGGATGGAGTCACTGAAGCAGTAGGTGTGAGCTTGAATGGACTCCGGGGGACGGTAGAGGACAGGAAGGCCTGGAGGAACGTTGTCCATGGAGTCGCGATGGGTTGGACACGACTTCGCGACTAACAGCAACAACATATTTTGCTGTTTTTAATCCAAACAAGGATGGATAATACCTAGCTGGGGTCCAAATGCGACTCTTTGGCCCCATTTTGTCTCTTGTAGATACTTCCCACCCTCCAGCTTCTAGTAGAGGATGGAGGGGAAACAGTGAGGTTTTTTTTGTTTTTTTGTATTTTAAAGTTTTATGGGCTTCTTGCATCTATTGCACCACTCTGGAAAATGTTGCCCCCACACCAATCTGGGCTGACTGCAAATGTTAGTATGGCATATTCATTCCCTAAAACTCTGGACCCACCAAACAGAAATGAGTTAGCTCCATTTCCATAATTTCAGTGATGTGATTTCATTTGTTCTGTTTCTAAGGCATTATAGTGATGTTTGGCAGCTTGTAAAAGATTTAAAAATATATAAATATTACACTGAACAAAATATAAAAATATGCAACACATCCATAAAAACACACTGCCCTGGGGGCAATCAAAATTGAAATGCACAGTATTTGATGGGCTCATATCAGGGGTAAAATCCAGCAGGTTCTAGAGAACCGGTAGCGGAAATTTTGAGTAGTTCGGAGAACTGGCAAATACCACCTCTGGGCTGGCCCCAGAGTGGGGTGGGAACGGAGATTTTGCAATATCCTTCCCCCAGGAGTGGGGAGGGAATGGGGATTTTTCATTATGCTTCCCTTGCCATGCCCAACAAGCCACACTACGCCTGCCAAGCCACGCCCACAGAACCGGTACTAAAAAAATAGATTTCATCACTGGCTCATACACCATTTGACTCAGTGCTTGAGAGAAGTCTTTTAGGCCCTGCTTAAAGGCCATCTGATCTCTGGGGTGGTGTTGTGGTCTGCCAGCAGCCTCAGGACCTGGCAATGGAGTCGGACAGCAATGAGGCTGAGGTGGGGCCAGGGCCATCGGGAAGTGAGGTGGGGACTCCAGAGATTCCAAAGACTGTTAGTAGTGAGGCAGAGGAACAGGAGAAGCCTGTTCCTAATGCACACATGAGAAGAGTTTCCAGAAGGCAAGAGCAGCTCAAGCAGAAAGGACAACTCTGGAGTAGGGCCAAGAGATGATTGGTCCCTCCTATAAGGCTTAAAACAGACCAGCAATGGCGTTTGGGCTTTGCCGAAAAACAACGTTGGTAGCTTCGTCTTCTTTTTCGTCTACATCTTGCCTTTATTTTTGTATCTGTGACTTCTGAATGTTTGCCAAGGAAGGCCTTTGGCAGTTTGCCTAATTGGACCAAGGCCTGGGTCACAACCGGTGGACTAATGCATTTCCAAAAGAGAAAGTTAACAACAGAAACCACTTCCTGACCTCTCTCCCTGAAGTCTAAGCAAGGTAGAAAGAGCAAATGGAACCACGGAAAATACTCACCTCTGCATTAAAAAATTACAATGTGTTAAAAAAACGAGAGGTCTCTGGGGCTATGCATAAGGTTTGGTGGCCTGATGTTGCCCTGGAACTGTATGTAGCCTGCGCTCCTTTGATGCCTAAAATAAACAGAAATTTGTGGCTTGCATAAAAGCATAAGAGTGCCTACCGTTCCTGTCCTATTGTTTCCTTTCATTATATCCAATTAATATAGTTAATTCATACTCATGCTTATATATATACTTATATATTGTATAGTTATTTCATGCTTATGCTTATATATACTGTGTGATGAAATAAATAAATAATAAATAAATAAAAATAAAAATAGAAACAAATTCTATTCCTAAAAATAGAAACAAATTCTATTCCTCAACACTCAAAGCAATGAATTTAGCTTAACCCTCCCCTCCCCCTTAGGTTAAGTGCAAGAGCACTGGAATTAATTACAGTACAGTGCTCACTATGTAAGTTTTCAATCATAAGAATATCAGACTTGGAACATAGACTTTTTTGAAGATGGGAACCACGTCAGCTCTTTTCTGTCCTCCAAGAACTTTGGAAGATGTGGTTCAATGGTTCTGAGATCACGTCTGTCAGTTGTAGTTTATCCCAAGGTGCACTCAAGCAAACCCAGGGAGAAGATGAAACTTCTCTGTTTTTACAAAGTGAAATACATGGGCCAATAGAGGCAAGCAAGTCTGCACACCTTAAACCGGAGGTGGGTTTCAGCAGGTTCTGACCAGTTCTGGAGAACCAGTAGTGGAAATTTTGAATAGTTCGGAGAACTGGTAGTAAAAATTCTGACTGGCCCCGCCCCCATCTATTATTCTCTGTCTCCCGAGTCCCAGCGGATTGGGAGGAAATGGGGATTTTACAGTAACCATCCCCTGGAGTGGGGAGGGAATGGAGATTTTACAGTATCCTTCCCCTGGAGTGGGGTGGGAATGGAGATTTTACAGTATCCTTCCCCTGCCATGCCTACCAAGCCACGCCCACAGAACCGGTAGTAAAAAATTTGAAACCCACCACTGCCTGAAACCCACATGAAATCAGGGAAATATATGTCCTTTTTAAGGTAGTCAGAAAGTAATCAGGGATCTCATAGCATATTTTCAATTAAGTTTTATTAAAAGACATAGGTGATCTATAGCAGGGGTCTCCAACCTTGGCAACTTTGAGACTTGTGGACTTCAGCTCCCAGAATTCCTCAGCCAGCAAAGCTTTGCTGGCTGAGGAATTCTGGGAGTTGAATTCCACAAGTCTTAAAATTGCCAAGGTTGGAGACCCCTGATCTATAGCTCACTTTATCAGAGGCATGGAAGGGCTAAACAGATCTAATATTTAAAGTGGGATGAGAAAAAGGGAGAAAGGGAGGTGGAAAAGGACTGGTTATGCAAATTCGGGTTACAAATAAATCTGGAAAAGTGCTACCAGACTCTTTCTGATTTTGGACTACCATAGACTCATCTATCTTCCTACATCAGAAGATTAGAGTGGGACTCTCACTCTCTCTCTCTCTCCCTCCCTCCCTCTCCCACTTGAACTCAATTGCCAAGTAAATGAGAAACTATAAATACTGCAATAAATCTGAAGTTATAATTGCACAAATTGGAGGTACCAGTATATAATCTCTTCTCATTATTTTAATACAAAATTGTACTGGAATGGCGCCATCTTTACATTTGGGGTTCAGAGCTGTTATTCCAATACCTCCTAAAAACCACCGGACTTTGCATTTTTCCTCAAAGTGTCTTACATAATATGTCGATTATGTAAGACAGGATGCTTCAAGCTGTCAGTACCATGCAATATATCATCTACAACAAGGCAAAAGAAAAGAGTGAATAATGGAGGAAGTTCTGTCTAAGATTAAGCTTTCCAAAAAGAACTTGTCAGCTTGACCACCTAAATGTAAGAGCTATGGGGCCATAGTACAGAAATAGAAACTGAGTTTATTAGATTCCTTAATATCGGTATTGGCTGTTTTTGTTCTTGTTCTTAACTTTGCCATGGAGACATCCACAAATTTACACAGTGCCTCCTGGATTGGATGGCGGTGATGAGGAGAAAAAAAACGTATAATGATAATAAGTAATCTGAGCTATTGTGTTACTTTCTGAAGGTCACTCAAAAGACAGTTATTCAATGTATTGTTTGCTAATAGGGTAATGTTTATAGTGTGATGTAGACTCAACAATCTGGGTTATTGTGTTTTGGGCAATGCCTTAACAAGAGCAAAAATGTGTTTATTATTCCCTCAAAGTCCAATATAACTATGTAAAGCATGTGTAAAAAAACATCCAACTATGTTTTCATCACTGCTATTTTTTCTCACAACTGGTGCTGTTGCTATATACAGTACCTTTAGACTGATTCTCTGATAAATAATAAAGCTCATAGATTTGGGGGACACTTCCAAAAGGAATTTAATCCAGTTTAAAACTGAATGGGTCATGCCACACTTGTTGGGTAGCAAAACTTCAATAGTCTGCTTTATTTAATAACACAGAGTTATTTCTTTCAAAACACAGGAACTATTTGCTTTATTAATGCATTGCACAGGCTAGGACTTTGACTTTTAACACTGTTGGTCCAGACTGAAATTGAAATGCAGAAGTTGTGAATGCTCCAACACTGGAAATTTTTAAGAAAATGTTGGATGGCCATCTCTCTGAGATGGTGTAGAGTTTCCTGCCTGGGCAAGGGGTTGGACTAGAAGGCCTCCAAGGTCCCTTCCAACTCTGTTGTTATTGTTATTGTTAAGATGAATCAAAAATTGGAATTAAGATTGCCAGAAGAAATATCAACAACCTCAGATATGCAGATGATACCACTCTAATGGCAGAAAGCGAAGAGGAACTAAAGAGTCTCTTGATGCGGGTGAAGGAGGAGAGTGCAAAAGTTGGCTTGAAACTCAACATTAAGAAAACTAAAATCATGGCATCTGTCCCTTTCAATTCCTGGCAGATAGATGGTGAAGAAATGGAGGTAGTGACAGATTTTATTTTCCTGGGCTCCAAGATCACCGCAGGTGGGGACTGCAGCCAAGAAATTAAAAGACGCTTGCTCCTGGGAAGGAAAGCTATGGCAAATCTAGACAGCGTACTAAAAAGCAGAGACATCACCCTGCCAACAAATGTGCGTATAGTCACAGCTATGGTTTTCCCAGTTGCAATGTATGGCTGTGAAAGTTGGACCATAAGAAAGGCTGAGCGCCAAAGAATTGAGGCCTTTGCACTATGGTGCTGGAGAAGACTCCTGCGAGTCCCTTGGACTGCAAGGCGAACAAACAAGTCAGTCCTAGAGGAGATCAACCCTGACTGCTCTTTAGAAGGCCAGATCCTGAAGATGAAACTGAAATACTTTGGCCACCTAATGAGAAAGAAAGACTCACTGGAGAACAGCCTAATGCTGGGAACAATTGAGGGCAAAAGAAGAAGGGGACGACAGAGAACGAGGTGGCTGGATGGAGTCACTGAAGCAGTAGGCATGAGTTTAAATGGACTCCAGAGGATGGTAGAGGACAGGAAGGCCTGGAGGAATGTTGTCCATGGGGTTGCGATGGGTTGGACATGACTTCGCAACTAACAACAACAAAAAATGACAGGACAATCAAAGAAGCAGAGGTACAACATTTGATGAATGTTGAAATTCACATGAAGGTTTATTTTCCAAACTTGTAGCAGGATAGTGCAAAGCATTCAGGAGAGATGATCTACTAAGTACATTGCTGTGAACAAAACATTAAAGCAGCCGTATCCGTAGGAAGACTCCTCCCAGTTAACCCTGCAGTCATATGCGTGTACAAATAACACTTTTGCTGTGAGCTGGGGCCGAAATGAAACCCCCGGCCACCAAATGGTTGTCTACCTCTGATTATAGATATCAGAATAAAAGGAAAACAGTTTATGGCAAAGCTGGGAACCTCTCAAATATTAGCCTGAATAAAATCATCTCAATCAGTATATCTTAGTATCCAAATTATCTTTATTAGCCTCCGAATCCCAGGTATATGGTTTAATGGCTAGAGTAAAAGAATAAAAAATGACCTTGCTATATTTTCTTCCATGGGTTTTAACTCTTAAAGTCAGATTTCTATCCAGAATATGCTTTGAGAAAATTTTACACATTAGTTCAGTGGTGGGTTTTAAAAATTTTTACTACCGGTTCTGTCAGTGTGGCTTGGTGGGCGTGGCATGGCTTGCTGGGCGTGGCATAGTGGGTGTAGCAGGGGAAGGATACTGAAAAATCCCCATTTCCTTCTGATCAGCTGGGACTTGGGAGGCAGAGAATAGATGGGAGCAAGGCCAGGCAGAATTTTTACAACTGGTTCTCCGAACTACTCAAAATTTCCGCTACCGGTTCTCCAGAACTGGTCAGAACCTGCTGAAACCCACCTTTGCATTAATTGTTATTGCTAGGTAGATCTTTTAAAATATTATCATAATTATTCTTCCTCTTTTTACAATGAAAAAAAATTATTTACTTATTTTATAAACTTTAGTGACTGCCCATCTTATGTAAGAACTCTGGGCAGCTGACAACAAACTACAAAAATAATAACAATTCTAAAAATGAAGCAAACCCCAAAATGAAAATAATCATAGTACAATAGCCAAAACTACTGTCTAACAAACTAAGCCATTCAAAACAGACTTATATTAGGTTCATCTTACATCAGAACCTATTACTGTGACTAACAATGGGATTAATTACACTTAAATTGCAAATATCTGGAATGATTTGTTGTGAAATTTTAGACTTTTTAGTTTCAGATCAATATTGCATATTACTATGCATATTATGTTTTTATATTTTTATATTTATATTTATATTTATATTTATATATATTATATTTTTATATTTATATATTATATAGTTTTATATTATGTTTTTGTGACTGTAAACTGCCGAGAAGAGAAAACAGGCGAGGAGAGGAGAGGAGAGGAGAGGAGAAGAGAGGAGAGAAGAGAAGAGAAGAGAAGAGAAGAGAAGAGAAGAGATTTTTAAAAAACCATTTGGTGAATCAGTTTTTATTCCATTCATGAAACCTGGATAATATAATTGGTATTGTTTTAATATGCAGTAAACCTAAAGGTTTCCGTCAAAGGGAGAAGGATTGTGACATCGAAATGGGATGCTGGTCTACTCCTGGTTTCCAGGAGGTCATTCTTGGGCCTATAACAGTTCACCATGGCCAACTTGCCATGGCCAACTCACTGTAGCCAACTCACGGAACAATTCATTGCAGGACAAGAGTTACACTATCAAAGAAATGGTGGACTAGAATCATTAAAAAAGGATGCAAAAGGAGGGATAGAATGAAATGTGAATGGCAAAAATTAAAATATTTTAAAATCTATTTTAAATTATAAAATTGAATTGTTAAATTGTCCTGTGGCGCGTTGGCCATGGCAAGTTGCCCATGGAGAGCTGGCCATAGCAAGTTAACTGTAGCACTTTGTCCCATTCCAGTCATTCTTCTGATGTCTGAATGGTCCAGGCCACAGTGAGAAAAACTGCAGAAGGAAAGTCTCTTCAAAAAGGTGGGTTTCAGCCTATCCTAAGATTTCTACTTTCTACAGAGAGAAGCTATAAGAGGCTCATTTAATGCTTCACAGTCTCTGATTGTGAAGCTGTACATCTGATATTTATTTAATTCAGGTTTACTTCAGGTATTTGGTGCCAACTACATGAGATTTGGGGTTAATTAGATCAGGTTCCTCAAGCCAAACCTCTTCAGCCAGCATAGTCATGGCTGACATTGCCGGGAATCAAGGCCCACTGATCTGGATAGACTTTACTTTGGAGAACGATATTTCATTAATCACCAGTTGGCTGTCTATTGTGTCTGCTACCAGAAACAGTATACTCACATCCTGTTTTGGGCAGCTGCTGATGAACTTTTCATGACGATTTGTCTGCCGTTATGGAAAGACAGTGCTGGTCGTATCCCACAAGATATTTACAGTCTTATACAGAACGTGGGAAAAATAAAAAGGGAGAAATAAGGTCCATATTATAAATTTATATTTTAAACCCTAATGACTAAAGGATAGGTGTTGACCCTCAGAGAAAGAGAGATGATTGTTCTTGACTAGAGGATCAAGAAAGGAGTAAAATATTGGCAACAGTTGAAAATAGGCTCTGTTGGCAGCCTAGATCAGTAATGGCTAACCTTTTTGCCGTTGCGTACCAAAAGCAAGGGAGCGGGGGGGTTTACGCCCATGCACGTGGCCACACCCATAATTCAATGCACCCTGGCCCCCCTCACATGCACACGCGACTGCCCCACGTGATCCCCGCTTTTGGCACATGATGGTACGGTGGGCCCAGTAGGGCCATTTTTTTGCCCTCCCCAGGCTCCAGAGGCTTTCTAGGACCCAGGGGAAGGCGAAAACAGCTTTCCCCACCTCCCCGGAGGCCCTCTGGAGGCTGGAAACTACCTGTTTCCTGACTTCCTGTGGGCCCAGAAGGCCCAAAAATAAGCTGGTCGGCGGGAGCATGCACGCTGGAGCTGACCTAGAGCAATGCTTGCGTGCCCATAGATATGGCTCCGTGTGCCACCTGAACCCGTGTGCCATAGGTTTGCCATCACTGGCCTAGATATTATACGGTGCTGAGGCTTTTCTATAGCTGCTTAGGCTCAGCATCTTTGAATTAGTTCATCAAGTCAATGCCTTGGGGGAAGACAGAGTAGCAAATACCTTCCTCCAGTTTAGCAATCTATCTCTGTGTACTTGTGCATTGCAACAGGATTCCATTCAACAGGGAGCTTCAACTCTTCATTGCCACTGCAAATCCCCCAACCCTTCCACCTTCAGTCATTGAGTGAGAAAGAGGATTTTGGTGACTTTGTCATCCAAAGTCCATTATAAGTACAGGTAGTCCTCAACTTACAACCATTCATTTATTGACTGTTCAAAATTACAGCGGCACCAAAAAAGTGACTTATGACATTTTCACACTTCCAACCATTGCAGCATCCCAGTGGTCACGTGATGTAAAATTCAGATGCTTGGCCACTGATATTTATGTATGACAACTGTAGTTGTCATATGATCACTTTTTGTAACCTTCTGACAAGCAAAATCGGTGGGAAAACCAGATTCACTTAACTGTGTTACTAACTTAATAATTACAATGACTCGTTTAAAAACTATGGCAAGAAAGGTCACCTAATGAGGGAAAGTTTACTAAAAACTGTCTGGTTCTAAATTTATGTTTTACCAACAAAGAAATAAAGGGAGACTAGTATAGATCTAGTTCAAGCTATTTAGTTCTCATCAGCTAGCCATACCCTTCTGGGATTTGAACGGAAGCAGTATGCTCCTGTAGGAAGTTAACACCCACTCCTCTCCTAGAAGAATGAAATATTCTAGGAAATATTAAAAAGGAAGAATATTATACCTCCCTAGATGAGAAATGGAGAAACATGTTTTTTCAGCAGGAAGCAGACTCACTCTTAATAGCCCACAGCAGATATCTGTTGTGGTCCGCCAGCAGCCCGCACAGCTAGCAGCGGAGTCCGACAGTGAGGAGTCTGGGGAGGACCATAGGCCAGTCCTGGACTCTGGGGAAAGCCCAGACGAGGACTCTGCGTTGGAGGCAGAGATGGGGCCAGGGCCATCTGGGAACAATGCACAAACTCTGGAGTCTCCAGAGGCTGACAGCAGAGAGGCAGAGGAAGAAGAGCCTGTTCCTAGTGCACGCATGTGGAGAACTGCCAGAAGGCAAGAGCAGCTAAAACAAAAAGGACAACTCGGGTGTAAGGCCAGGAGATGAATGGCCTCTCCCATAAGGCTTAAAAGAGCAGCAATGGCTCTTGGGTTCTTTGTAGAAAAGCAACGTTACATAACATAACATAATAACAGAGTTGGAAGGCCTTCTAGTCCAACGCCCTGCCCAGACAGGAAACTCTACACCATTTCAGACAAATGGCTATCCAACATTTTCTTAAAAATTTCCAGTATTGGAGCATTCACAACTTCTGCAAGCAAATTGTTCCACTTATTGATTGTTCTATTTATTTATTTTATTTTTATTTATTTAATTTTGTCAGAACAATATACACAAGCATCACACAAAAAGATTGTTATGTATCTTTAAATATTTTGGCGGGAAACAAGCACGTTGCTGATTGGTTGAAGCCGCCGGTTAAACAGTATATAAAGGGTTGTTTTTCCCCAGTTTGGTTGCTGGGTTCACCATATATTAAAGAGCTGTTGTCACTACCCTGGTCTCCAGCCTCGTTACTTCCCGAACATAACACTGGCGACGAGGGTGGGATTCCGAGGCTAAGGAGCACCAGAACCGAGCTGAAGCACGGAAGAACCGAACCCAGCAAACACAGGGCAGAAAAGCGGAGATGGCCAGTTACACTCCGCCCGCACCGTTTGACCCAGCTAGAGAGAAATGGGGAACGTACATGACCCGTTTCGAAAGCTTTCTAGAAGCCAACGAACTGCAAGGAGTTCCAGACAACCGCAAAAGGGCATACTTCTTGAGCCACTGCGGTCCCGAGGTCATTGACATCGCGGAAGCCCTGGCAGAGCCAACGCCGATACAATCGGTATCGTGGCAAACTCTGCAAACCCTGCTAAAAAACCATTTCGCGCCAACGCCGTCCAAATACGTGCGGCGTTTTGAATTTGGAGAGCGCCGGCAGCTAGAGGGCGAATCCATCGGCGACTACATGGCCGCCCTGCGGAGAGCCTCCAAAGACTGTGGGTACCGAGACCTGGACGAGGTGCTGCTGGAGCAACTCATCAGGGGGGTCCGAGACATGCAATTGCGGAGGCGGCTGCTATCGAAAAGCAATCTGACGCTGGCAAACGCCCTGGACGAAGCCAGAGCGCATGAAATGTCCACCCAAGCGGCGGAGACACTGCAAAAGCCTCTCACACCAAAGGCGAGCACAAAGTCAACCCCGGTGCACCAAGAAGAGATCCAGACCGAATCCGACAGAGAGGATGAGGAAGGGGTCTGCCGAACCGAGAAACGCGGAAAAGAGGACCGGGATGAATGCGGAAGTTGCGGAGGTCAACACCAGCGACAACGCTGCAAGTTTAAGGACGCAACATGTCGGCGGTGCGAGAAGAAAGGGCACCTAGCTCAAGTCTGTCGAGCTCCCCAACCTTCCCGCCGAAAATTCAAATCGGCCAATCAGAGCGCGGGATCGGCAAGGCGACCCGCGATTGGCTCAAACAAAAAAGGCGCGGATTCAAACCAAACGACTGTGGTCATAGGCCGCGCCTCAACCCGAGTGGAGAAGAAGATCTTCACCAAACCCAAAATAGAAGGAGTACGGTGCCGACTCGAAGTGGACACCGGGTCAGCGATCACCATCATGTCTTGGGACACTTTGGCGAAGTCACTGCCATCAGTCGCGAAGCGCCACCTGCAAACACAACGGCTACGAGTCCACGACTACCAAGGGAATCGAATCCCTGTTCGAGGGACCACCTCTGTCCGAGTCGAGTACGGACCACACAAGAAGACCCTGCCCATCACGATCGTCGAAGGGACCCTGCCTAGTTTGTTGGGACTAGACTGGTTTCGTGCACTGGGCATGGGAGTGACTGGCATCTACAGAAGTGACTGTAACCTGAAAGACATACTCATGAACGAGTTCGAAGATGTCTTCAAGGACTGCCTGGGCAAGTACAAGGGGACCCCTATTTCCTTCAACTTAGACCCCCAGGTAGCCCCATTAGGTTAAAGGCAAGGAGAGTCCCTTTTGCCCTCAAACCTAAAATTGACAAGGAGCTAGATAAGCTCATAAATCAGGGGATTTTGGTGCCAGTCGATCACGCAAAGTGGGAGACGCCAATCGTCACCCCAGTAAAACCAGATGGGTCAATTAGAATCTGCGCTGACTACAAGGCGACGCTAAACAAAGCCTTACAGAAAAGCGCTTACCGGTTCCCGTGGTGCAACACTTGCTGCACTCTTTGGGGCAAGGGCAAGTCTTTGCAAAGTTAGACTTGGCCCAAGCCTACCAACAACTGCCTGTAGACGCCAACACAGCGAAGCCCAAACGATTGTAACTCACAGGGTGCATTCAAGTGTACCCGATTACAATTTGGGGTGAGTGTGGCACCGGGCTGTTCCAAAACTTAATGGAACGACTTCTGCAAGGGCTCCCAGGGTAGTTCCTACTTGATGATGTATTGATATCAGGAAAACGTAGAGGAATTGGGGAGCGTTTGAGAAAGGTTCTGGGCATTTTCCGGTCAGCGGACTAAAGGTTAAAGTGAACAAATGCCAGATAGGGGTAGAATCCGTCGAATTCTTGGGCTACCGAATAGACAAGAAAGGAATTCACCCACTGAGAGCAAGGTCAAGGCAATTAGAAAGGCTCCAGCGCCCAAAAACAAAACAGAGCTACAGGCATTCCTGGGGCTAGTGAATTTTACGGTTTTTAAAAACAAAGCGACCATTGCTGAACCGCTGCATAAGCTTCTAGGAAAAATACTGTTTGGTCTTGGGGAAAGTCGGAAAGTAGGGCTTTCAAGCAGTAAAAACCTGCTCTCGGCGATAGCCTGCTCATCCAATATCATAGCTCATTGCCCTAGTGCTGGTTTGCGATGCCTCCCTTACGGGTGGGGCTGTGCTCAGCCACAGACTTCCAAACGGCACAGAAGCCCCTATAGCCTTCTACTCCAGAACGATGTCCTCCCAGAGAGGAACTATAGCCAGTTAGATAAGAAGCGCTAGCAATTGTGTCAGGGTAAAAATTTCACGAATATGTTTTTGGGCGAGACTTTGAAATTGTGACTGACCACAGACCGCTGTTAGGAATACTGGCTGGCGACCGCCCAACGCCTGTGGCACTTTCGCCACGATTGACCCGATGGACTATTTTCTTAGCCGCTTATTCCTACAAGCTGCAGCATCGACCAGGAAAAGAAGTGGGGCATGCAGACGCTTAAGCAGATGCCCACTACCAGGGGCGATCAAGACCCCACTCCGGGACGCCCATCCTGCTTATTGACTCTTTGGACTCTGGCCCAGTCACATCTAAGGAAGTGGCTCGGCATCATACCGGGACATTATGTTAAGGACTGTACTCGGTTGGGTACAAGAGGGTGGCCCGCTGCGCCGGGCTTAACGGTTTAAGGAATTTGTAAAAACGTGATGAGCTCTCGGCTCAAGGGGTGCCTGCTATGG
The DNA here is from genome assembly GCF_028640845.1 of Ahaetulla prasina. Lineage (NCBI taxonomy): Eukaryota > Metazoa > Chordata > Lepidosauria > Squamata > Colubridae > Ahaetulla > Ahaetulla prasina. Next base: position 164,855,189 of record NC_080539.1, read on the forward strand.
GGTGATCGAGTGGTAATCCCGGAGAAATTGAGGGAAGGTATTGGACCTCCTCCACGAGGGTCACCCAGGGATCGTAAGGATGAAGGGCTAGCAAGAAGCTATGTGTGGTGGCCACTCATGGACGCAGAGATTGCTGAGAGGGTAGGAAATGCCAGGCTTGCCAAGAGTCCAGACCTCTACCCCAACGGCCCCAGTCAGGGAATGGGAAAAACCCCAAGGGCCCTGGTCGAGAATCCACATTGATTTTGCTGGCCCTTTCCACGGCCAAACCTTCCTAGTGGTTGTCGATGCTTTCTCTAAATGGTTGGAGATCATACTAATGAAATCCATGACAGCCGAGGCAGTAATCGCAGCCCTGCGCCACCTATTCGCAACCCACGGGTTACCTGACACACTGGTATCCGACAACGCCCGCACCACGGCAGCCCAGTTTGAGGAATACTTGGCAGAGGAGGGCATCCGACATGCCCTCTCTGCGCCTTTCCACCCTGCGCCGAATGGCCTTGCAGGCGTTCCGTCCGGAGCGCTTAGGAGGCATTGTCCAGGCTCAAGCCAGGTGACTGGCAAACAAAGATAGATTTCTTTCTGGCCGTTCAGCACAGAACCCCAAGCACTGCTACAGGCAGAAGCCCAGCCGAATTATTGATGGGACGGAAACTCCGGTGCCCACTTGACCGTTTGAATCCCCATTACACACCAGAGGGTTACAAGGGGGAACTAGAAAAAACGAGAGAAATGGGCATAGGCGACCGAGTGTGGGCCGCAACTATGGGGATGGCCCAAGTTGGCTAGCAGGGCAAATCCCCAACCCTTCCACCTTCAGTCATTGAGTGAGAAAGAGGATTTTGGTGACTTTGTCATCCAAAGTCCATTATAAGTACAGGTAGTCCTCAACTTACAACCATTCATTTATTGACTGTTCAAAATTACAGCGGCACCAAAAAAGTGACTTATGACATTTTCACACTTCCAACCATTGCAGCATCCCAGTGGTCACGTGATGTAAAATTCAGATGCTTGGCCACTGATATTTATGTATGACAACTGTAGTTGTCATATGATCACTTTTTGTAACCTTCTGACAAGCAAAATCGGTGGGAAAACCAGATTCACTTAACTGTGTTACTAACTTAATAATTACAATGACTCGTTTAAAAACTATGGCAAGAAAGGTCACCTAATGAGGGAAAGTTTACTAAAAACTGTCTAGTTCTAAATTTATGTTTTACCAACAAAGAAATAAAGGGAGACTAGTATAGATCTAGTTCAAGCTATTTAGTTCTCATCAGCTAGCCATACCCTTCTGGGATTTGAACGGAAGCAGTATGCTCCTGTAGGAAGTTAACACCCACTCCTCTCCTAGAAGAATGAAATATTCTAGGAAATATTAAAAAGGAAGAATATTATACCTCCCTAGATGAGAAATGGAGAAACATGTTTTTTCGGCAGGAAGCAGACTCACTCTTAATAGCCCACAGCAGATATCTGTTGTGGTCCGCCAGCAGCCCGCACAGCTAGCAGCGGAGTCCGACAGTGAGGAGTCTGGGGAGGACCATAGGCCAGTCCTGGACTCTGGGGAAAGCCCAGACGAGCACTCTGCGTTGGAGGCAGAGATGGGGCCAGGGCCATCTGGGAACAATGCACAGACTCTGGAGTCTCCAGAGGCGGACAGCAGAGAGGCAGAGGAAGAAGAGGAGCCTGTTCCTAGTGCACGCATGTGGAGAACTGCCAGAAGGCAAGAGCAGCTAAAACAAAAAGGACAACTCGAGAGTAAGGCCAGGAGATGAATGGCCCCTCCCATAAGGCTTAAAAGAGCAGCAATGGCTCTTGGGTTCTTTGTAGAAAAGCAACGTTACATAACATAACATAATAACAGAGTTGGAAGGTCTTCTAGTCCAACCCCCTGCCCAGACAGGAAACTCTACACCATTTCAGACAAATGGCTATCCAACATTTTCTTAAAAATTTCCAGTATTGGAGCATTCACAACTTCTGCAAGCAAATTGTTCCACTTATTGATTGTTCTATTTATTTATTTTATTTTTATTTATTTAATTTTGTCATAACAATATACACAAGCATCACACAAAAAGATTATATAGTATATAAACATATATATGGGGAGAAACAAGGAAGTATAAGCATATATATATATATATAAGCCCTGCGTGGGGGGTAGAGGGAGCGTCTTGTAGCTCCCATATAACACCTCTCCTGCGCAAGCTGCACTGATTACCGGTGGTCTTCTGGGTGCAATTCAAGGTGTTGGTTCTCACCTCCAGCGCTCCATGGCTTGGGACCGGGTTACTTACAGGACCGCCTGCTGCCACCAATAGCCTCCCATCGACCTGTGCGCTCCCATAGGGTGCCGTAGCCAAACAATGCCTCAGGGTGCCGTCAGCCAAACAATGCCGACTGGCAGCTCCCAGGGAGAGGGCCTTCTCTGTGGGGGCTCCTGCCCTGTGGAATGAGCTACGCCAACTCCCTGACCTCCGGACCTTTAAGTGTGAGCATAAGACTTTCTTGTTCCATCGTGCAGGGTTGGCCTAATCGCAATTTTAACATGGGTGGTTTTATTAGGGTTTATTTTATAATTTTATTAGTTTATAAAATTATTGGGCCAATCTTGAATTAGATTTTTAATAATGTTTTTAATGTTTGTTTCTGTGCGATTTTATCTTGGCTGTAAACCGCCCTTAGTCTTTGGAGAAAGGTGGTATAGAAATGTGATAGATAAATAAATAAATAAATAAATAAATAAATAAATAAATAAGAAAAAGAAACAATAGGACAGGAACGGTAGGCACGTTTGTGCTCTTATGCATGCCCCTTAAAGTCCTCTTAGGAATGGGGTGAGGTCAACAGTAGATAGTTTTTGGTTAAAGCTTTGAGAAGAGACCACAGAGTCAGATAATGCGTTCCAGGCACAGATAACTCTGTTACAGAAGGCATATTTTCTGCAATCCAAATTGGAGCGGTTGACATTAAGTTTAAATCTATTGGTTGCTCTTGTATTATTGCAGTTGAAGCTGAAGTAGTCTTTAACAGGAAGGACATTACAATAGATGATTCTATGAGTTAAACCCAGGTCCTGTCGAAGGCGACGGAGTTCCAAGTTTTCTAAACCTAGGATTTCAAGTCTGGTGGGATAAGGTATTTTGTTGGTTACGGAGGAGTGGAGAACTCTTCTTGAAAAATATTTCTGGACACGTTCAGTTGTATTGATGTCAGAAATGTGGTATGGGTTCCAGACAGGAGAGCTGTAATCAAGAATTAGCCTAGCAAATGTTTTATATGCTCTGGTCAGTAGTGTGGTGTTTTTGGAAAAGAAGCTACGTAAGATTAGGTTCTAACTGTCAGGAAGTTTCTCCTTAGTTCTAAGTTGCTTCTCTCCTTGATTGGTTTCCACCCATTGCTTCTTGTTCTACCCTCAGGTGCTTTGGAGAATAGTCTGACTCCCTCTTCTTTGTGGCAACCCCTGAGATATTGGAACACTGCTATCATGTCTCCCCTAGTCCTTCTTTTCATTAAACTAGACATACCGAGTTCCTGCAACCGTTCTTCATTTGTTTTAGCCTCCAATCCCCTAATAATCTTTGTTGCTCTTCTCTGCACTCTTTCTAGAGTCTCGACATCTTTTTTACATCATGGCGACCAAAACTGAATGCAATATTCCAAGTGTGGCCTTACCAAGGCATTATAAAGTGGTATTAACACGTGACGTGATCTTGATTCTATCCCTCTGTTTATGCAGCCCAGAACTGTGTTGGCTTTTTTGGCAGCTGCTGCACACTGTTGGCTCATATCTAAATGGTTGTCCACTAGGACTTCAAGATCCCTCTCACAGGTACTACTATTGAGCAAGGTACCACATATACAGTACCTGTGCATTTTGTTTTTTGTTTTTTTGCCTAAATGTAGAACCTTCCTTTTTTCACTGTTAAATTTCATTTTGTTAGATAGTGCCCAATGTTCAAGTCTGTCAAGATCCTTCTGTATCTTGAGCCTATCTTCTGGAGTGTTGGCTATTCCTGCCAGCTTGGTGTCATCTGCAAATTTGATGAGTTCCCCATCTATCCCCTTGTCCAAGTCATTGATGAAACGTTGCTACATTTGTTCTAGCTATTGTCTCTTGTTTCTGAACTTTGTGGGGCTTTGCCAAGAAAAGCCTTTAGCAGGGTGCCAAAAAGGACAAAGGTTTGTGGTAAGGCCAAATGATTTTTTCTGAAGGATTTGTTTTGGAATTAATTTGAACTAAGCTGAGAATGAAGTAATTCTCAGCTGTTCTAATAAATTACATTTGTTTAGGACTGATTGCGTCTAGTAATAACTACTTGAGCCTAGGTCACAACAATGTCAGCACTTAAGAGATAAAGAGATAGCTAGGTCTATTTATAAGCAAATGTCCTCACCCAAAATCCAACAAATATAGGGTTAGCCCTCTACCCATCTAGCAACAGAACTCACTACATGGCACCTGTGGAGATTGCATCACCCAGCAAGGCTCAACCAAGCCTGGGACTCAAAAGACAACCTACAAAGTTACCCCTGCATAGCCCCATGGGAGTCTGACAACCAATCAGAATACAAGCTCAACTTCAAAGCCCAACAGAGGGTATAAATCTCTCTCTCTCTCACACCCATGTGCCTTTTTGCCCAGGACCTCAAAACCATGTGGTCCTGTCCACCATTAAACCATCTTTTCAAGCAGTCTCCATGTTTCCAGTGTCTTTCTCCCCACTTGGAACATTTCTTCTAACACTCTGTCCCATAATTGGGTAGACCAGGTTGCCCTGATTTAGAAAAACCCCAAAAACACTAAAAACTTTCTTGCTTAGCAACAAAAATTTTGGGCTCAATTGTGGTCATTAAGTCTAGGACTACCTGTAAGGATACAATCTGTCATGTCAAACTCAACAGCTTTAGTTGATGGGGGGGGGAGAAAAAGGTGGGGAGAAAGGAGGTATACCTCTTTTATACTGACTTTTAAATCAATTAAAATTACATTGACTGACGTATTAATTACAGTCTTTTACCTATCCAGGAAATTGTTGGTAAGGCATAACTTGGCAACTTACAAGGTAAAATATATTGATGCCTCTGAAAATGGCTAACAAGAGTTTTGTACTCATAAAAAAGTTACTATTAAGAAATTTTACCAACAAAACCTACTGAAGTTATATTTAGCACTTTATAAATCCAAATTACTTTCCTTTTCAACTCTTTTCCTATCTCTCCTTTTTATGCCGTTATAGTTACGATGTTCTGAGATTTGTATCAAAAGCAAGCCAAAAACTCCCAAAAGTCTTGAAACCAGTTTAACTTAAGCATCGTTTCGATCCTGGTCCAACCCATTAGAATACAAAGAGACCTCAATTTGTTGTGTGTTAAAAAAGGAATGAAAAGCTACAAATCTGGGAAAGGTAGCGCTTTGTGCATGCATCCCACTTCCCACAACATGAGCACAGGAATGATTTTTGTTAGAAGCAGATCATTGAGGTTTATGGCATTTCCATGATACGTGATTTATTTACATATACATAGAGGCTGAGCATAAGGTGAAGGTTTACAGCATTAACACTTCACCACTTCCTGTATTGGAAACAAGCAATAGAGATGAGTCAATATTAGTGATATGATTTTATGCTGGAATGGAAAATGGAAATTAAGCATTAGAATATTTTCGGTCTTTCCAGAATTCTCGTTACCCAACCTGGTCTCATCTGGTTTCTATCCATTATTACGGTTAGAAGTTATTTTCTGGGAATTATCATCACCCTCAGAAAGTTTTTCTTACTGTGCACATTTTAACAGAAATATTTCCATAAATTAAATATCACTTTAATTTTAAAAACTCAACATCCATCACTATCTGAGAAACCTGAGTTGCACAGGAATTGGAATTAGGCACTTGCTTCTTTCTATCTAGACTCCATGATTCGGCAGCTCCCTACTACATTTTCTCATTTATCTTCAACACAGTCTGATCTTCTGCTTTCTGCACAGTGTCTCATCTGTCATGGTTCCAGAAAAACCTCTCCTACATAAAAAAAACTCAGAAGCCATTGTTTTTCAGAGTTCTTTACTAGCATGAGGAAACTGGCACACGATGAGTGAAATTCCAAAACTGAACTTCCGGATTCTTTTCCCAGTTATACAAACCCCAAGAGTCCCACCCCCCTGACCCCTTTGCTGGTCACATGGTCCCACATTCTCCCAGTTCATTCGAATATCTTCTTGCCACTCTTCCTGCAGATGTGAACACCATCCGACCTTGACCGCTTGAAGAATGTTACCATACTCCTCAGCCTCCCTTCTTCCCCTCAGGGGAAAAATGTGGCAGCGTCTGGAACCCTAAAGTCTAGTATGGTTTCCAGGCCTGACACCATCACTTACAGCTCCATCTCTAGTCCAGTGGAAGGAAGAACTATGCATTACCTCTTCCCATTATTTCTAACTTCTCATCAGAATCCTACTGAGTCTTCTGGATTGGACTGAAGGGGACTGAATTATAGGACTGAAAGAAATGACTTGGTTCCGTCCAGTGAATTTCCATTCCCAGAATCTACCAGCTCTTTCACTACCATTTGGAGATTGTCCCTATTGGGGAAAGTTGCAATAGGATCATCTTAATTTAGCCCTCAAATCCATAACACCTGTTCAGACTAGCAATAGCAATAGCATTTAGACTTATATACTGCTTCACAGTGCTTTTACAGCCCTCTCTAAGCGGTTTTATTGAGTCAGCCTATTGCCCCCAACAATTTGGGTCCTCATTTTATTCACCTCGGAAGAATGGAAGGCTGAGTCAACCTTAAGCCTGGTGAGATTCTATCTGCCAAATTGCAGGCAGGCGGCAATCAGCAGAAGTAGCCTGCACTCTAACCATTGTGCCACCACGGCTCAATTTTTACTCTGATATTTCTCCACGTAGTCTGGAAGGAATGTAGACAGATCTCTTTGTATCTGATTTATTTTGTGCAAATATGATCTGGAGAAGTTGTGATTGTCTGTACTGTGCTAAAGGTGAAGCTCCAGGAAATCAAGGGTTTGCAGGAACCTTCTGGGTAGCTTCCTGAAGGATATCTGCCTCCACCTTGAATCATCAAGCAGAGGGGAAATCCCTGCCAGTGCCAACAATATGCTACAATCAGGATTTATGTGATTCCCTTAAAACTTTCTGCTGTTGTGCGGCTGGTGTATTATCCTGAAATACCTTGGATTGGTATACCTTGCTAAGCAGAAAGGAATATTTCTTTTCTTCTTTAAGGTTCTCCATCTTTATGTACGTCTCTGCCCTGCCTGTTAAGTTTTTTTCAAAAGCTCCATAATGATTGTAGCCCTCTCAGCTGTCATTGTGGGCCTGCTGCCAAAATGAATAAGTCATGTAAACCACTGGCAGATATATTATGTCAATAAATAACTGCTCCTGATATTGCTTGATTTAACTAGCTAGGCCTTGCGGCTCTTCTCAGGTATTCACTTTTTCAAATATATATGTCAACATTTCCTGCCAGCAGGTAATTTCTGCCACAGGGTCATAGAATCTTCAACGCATGGGTGTCAAAAGTGATTATCTGAGATGTTTAGCCTAAAGCTTCCCTCTACCCTAAGTTTCCCCTCAATCTGCTTGCCTGCCGATGCCACCAAACCGGCACTTTTGGAAACCAATGTATTTGGGTGCATTTAAAAGAAAACAGGAAATTTTTTTTCCTTTTCTTTTTTTCTTATGCTTCCATGACGGACAGCTCTCCGCACCGGGCCGGGCGGCCCGGCTATCCGAGGCCCACCAAGGCTCTTCGGCGCTGCGGTATCGTTACGTTTAGGGGGGATTCTGACTTAGAGGCGTTCAGTCATAAACCCACAGATGGTCGCTTCGCCCCATTGGCTCCTCAGCCAAGTGCGTACACCAAAGATCTGAACCTGCAGTTCCTCTCGTACTGAGCGAGAAAACAGGGATCTTAAGGGCCTCCTCTGGTCACCAACCCAGGAATTGAGAAACCTGTTTTATAAGTAAATTTGACTAGTTAGCCTTGTTGACAGTGATTAGTAGCAGAGGTGGGTTTCAGCAGGTTCTGACCAGTTCTGGAGAACCGGTAGCGGAAATTTTGAGTAGTTCAGAGAACCGGTAGTAAAAATTCTGACTGGCTCCGTCCTCATCTATTTTCTGCCTCCCGAGTCCCAGCTGATCGGGAGGAAATGGGGATTTTGCAGTATCCTTCCCCTGCCATGGCCACCAAGCCACACCCGCCAAGCCATGCCACACCCACCAAGCCACATCCACAGAACCGGTAGTAAAAAAATTTGAAACCCACCACTGATTAGTAGCAACGCTCCATGGTTTCAGAGGCTCTTGGAACTGAACTCTATCACTAAGCTATGATAAAACAGTAACAGAGTTGGACGGGATCTTGGAGATCATCTAGTCCAACCCCCTGCTCATGCAGGAGACCTGTACTAGGGATTCGAACCGCCAAACCTGCTGACCTTTCTGATCGACAAGCTCAGTGTCTTTAGCCACTGAGCCACCTAGTCTCTCGTCCTCCACAATCTCATAGCTGACAGCTTAAATAGTTTAGCTTCTTCCCAATAAGTAATTTGAAATGTAAAGCCCCCTCTTCTTTCTGTTTTGCATACTTAATATATTTTGCACATCTCAGCAGTCCACATGTGGAGGAATCATTTTGTCATTGGAGCCCATCCAAGTCAGCAACAGATACCATTTAGCTTAACCCCATGAGAATGCAGTGTTGGGATGGGCTCCAAAGGAAATGGTGACAAAAGCTGTTAATTAGGAGCTATTCCCTTTGATCCCAAAATTGCATTAGCTCCATTCCAAACGTATCGGTGAACCAAAAGATGCACAGTGGGATGTACTGTATATTCCCCCGATTCTAGACTACTTTCTCCTGGACTTTATGACATGAACATAGCTGGTGAAAAAAAGAAGACAGGCAGAAGGGAACGTTGTGTGGGGAAAAACATGAGTCGGGGTAGTTTTTCAGTCTCCAACTCTCAAGTTCTAACCTCATTTGTCCTGTGAAGAGAGCAAAGTATTCTATATTATAAACCTAGGACTGGGCAGACCATGGCCTGCTGTCAGGCCCAAAACGAAGAATGACATCTGGTGAGTCTTCCAAGCTTGAGTTCTTTATTGTTTTCACACCTATAGACAAAATCTTGCCAGAATAAATGTTGTGTATGATCCCATTGGTGGGAAATTCCAGTGGGAAATTCCAGCGGGAAAACATATGAATTCTATTGGTGGCCAACTGATCCAGGTGTGTATATAAGGAGAGCATCCTGCCTGCACCATTTGCTGAAGTCTCACTCTAATTATTTAGAGTGAGACTTCAGCAAATGGTGCAGGCAGGATGCTCTCCTTATATACACACCTGGATCAGTGTGTATATAGAAAGTGTGTATATAGAATCAGTGTGTATATAGAATCAGGATCAGTGTGTATATAGAAAGAGCTGTTGTCACGACTCCAGTCTCGAACTCCTTACTTGACCAACTCAACACTAAAGACTATTATCTGTATTTAAAGTGTACTCTGTGAACTATGAGGGAGGAGCTGTCTTCACCTTCTTTCTCTTACACATGATATCTGGACTCAGTTGCCTCTTACTCTGCTCTGTAATGCAGCCCGTCCCTCCTGGCAATCTACCTCCTTACTACATTGCAACACACCAGTGGTGCTATTCAGCCGGTTCTATCCGGTTCGGGTGAACCGGTAGTGGCAGCTGCGGGAGGCTCCACCCACCCACCCAGACGTCATCACATCCCGTTTTTGATGCCCTGCGCATGCGCAGAATATTTGTAAACCAGTAGCAAAGGTAAGTGAATACCACCCCTGCATCTGGAGACTGTATGATCTTCCAGTCCCCATGTGTGGCTCCAGAGCCTCCCAGCTACCATGGCACACCCCTTTTTTTTATTTTGGCAGTTCTGAGCTAAAGGGTAAAATGGTGATTTTCTTGCACAATTGTGCCGTGCCTGTATCATCCCTACCTCCACATGGGCACCGACCTCCAAACTAGAGTCAGTTTTCTTGCTTTGGAAAAAAAGGTTAAAGGCAAAAAGGGTTACAAGGTGCCAATGCCACAACTTGAAACTTTCAACACCCACTCCGTTAAAACAGTCCAAAAATTTTGGTCCTGATCTGATCATGATCTCCTCTAACAGCTAATCCTGTCTTGAGCATGCTGCTTATCCAGCGCATCTAAAAGATCCACACAATTGTAATAATCCGCCCACTTTTCTCTGTTTTGCAGCACCAATACCCACACTCACACTATGCCTGCTTCTTTGCACTGGCCAAGCGTTGCAACTAGAGGACCTAGTCCAAGGATGGGTTCTACTTATCTTTACTACCGGTTCGCAATGGGAGCGTGCGCTTATGTGAATGCGCAGATCGCCAAATATGATGTCAAGGTGGCTGGGCGGAGCCTCCCGCCAATTTTACTACAGTTCTCAAGAACCGGACAGAACTGGGAGTAATCTAGTCCCTTTCCACCCTTATGACCAATGATTTAATGAGGGCCACTCAGTAAAAGAGCCAAATATGAAGTCTGAATGATGAGATTAGCCTCATCATGCAACACATCTGATTTTGTTCTAAGATGCTTAGTGTAGCCATGTATAGTACCTGACCTTCAGGAGGAGAGTTCTTTAATTGACCAATTTCCTATCCAACTAAAGTTTAAACACAAAAGCCCAAGGAAGGGAGAGCAAGCAGATCACTGACTTCTCCATCTCCAGAAGTGTGAGCAGGTCCATTAGTCATTTGTGCCCGACTTTCCAGCTATGTTGACATATATCTGTTCTGTTTAACAGATAAATTTCTAAACCTGTAGTTTGACCTTTGCAGTGCACATATTATGCAGGAAGTGGCAACCCCTAAATGACTTTGACTGATCTCAAAAAAGCTAAGCAACATTTGTACCTGGATCGAAAAGCATCAAAAAAGCTCAGGTCTGTAGGCTAGACGCAGTCCAAAAAACATCTTGGAATACTTGAGAGAACTTATCATATTTTATACATGTGTACCAATGTTGTCCAAATCTGTGTTTCTATTACTGTTTTCTATCCATGTTTGTGGTAAGGAAGTTCCTGCATCTTTTCTGATGTTATACAGATGGTCACCCTATAAGTCCACCCACTCATTCTCTCCTGTTTTTATTCTCCTCTGCTCTGGTCCTGATCTGCCATTATCCTTCACTCACCAACTTTCTTCATCACTCTTGAAAACTATTCAATGTTCCTAATTTACTTAGAGTCAAAGAATCCCTAATTAAGCAACATCTGCACATAACTGGAGAAGAGGAAGGATCTTAGATGACCTGGTCCTGCTATTAAAACAGACAGGTCCTTCCCAAATATGAGGCCTTCCAGTCATATGAGCTAGGAAAAGTCAAACAGATCCAGAGGACAACAGGTTAGGGAGGAATATGTTGCGTCTTGGCCCCTTCTTATTAGATAAAATTCTGCATCCAGGATTGAGAATTAAGACTTAGTTGTGGAGAAAGGCTACTACCGGGCATACTACAGCTGAAATGTGAAAGAACTGGTTGGCTAACCTCAAGTGGCCAAGCCAGACAAACTGGGATATGAGGCTGAACTATCACACCAACCTGATCCTGTGCAGTTAGCAACATTTACCATGACCCTGGAATTTAAAATATGTCAGAAACATTTCCATTGTCCATCAAGTATGCTTTCACCATTTCAGGCACAGGATCAAAGAAAACCTCTGGCTGCCAAGGTTAGGGATGTCATGAGTTCATTGTAACGAATATTTGTTATGTGATGTGATGTAATTTGTACAGTTCATTTCTAAAAAGAGGTCAATTGGTCTGAGCTCAATGAAAGGATCAATAGTACTTCGGGTTTCTTTTCAACAGAAATCTGTTCAGAAAGTGACTAGGTAATGGAGTTGCTAGTGCAGCCCCGGAACATCTGCCTGCCCTCCCGAAGCACAACCGCCACCATTCACTTTCATTTCATGACGGGAGAAGGAAGAAAGCGAATGGCAGCGGCGTGGCAGTGCTTCGGGAGGGTAGGCGGATGTTCCGGGACTGCTGCACATGCGAACTGCCCTCCCGGAGCACCGCCACCGCCCCTCTCAGCCCCAGAGCAGTGGCTATGTCTCCACCAAGGGCCATCCTCCATCAACACGCTGGGTCCGTTGGGATGATGGGCATGCTGAATAGCCGGCGAAGGATCAAGAGGGTAAGGCCGACACTGGCAGCAGGGGGGGAGAGGGAGACCCACTGCGCTTAGCCGAGGAACCGCCTCAGGGGGACATGACAGAGCTTGCTCACTTTTTGGCATCCGCCTGCCCTCCCGAAGCATCCACCTGCCGAAGACATCCGCCTGCCCTCCCAGAGTACCACCGCTGCCCCTCTCAGCCCCAGTGCAGTGGCTGTGTCTCCACCAAGGGCCGCCCACCCACCCACTGGCCAGGCCGGGATGGACACTGACCTTGGAAGGCAAGCAGGCATGGGGGACCACTGGGAAGGCTGTGTGGAAGGCAGGCAAGCAGGGCAAGGCTACGGGGAAGGGAGTAGGCTGCTAGCTCCCTTCCCTGCTGTTGGGCGGCCCCGACATGCTTGCCTGCCTTCCACGCGGCCTTCCGCTTGCCTGCCTTTGCAAGCTGGCCATGGGGACGCTGGAAAGGCTACATGGAAGGCAGGGAAGCATGGCAGGGCTGCGGGCCATGGGGAAGGGAGTAGGGGTGGCAGGCTGGGACGGTGGAAAGCAGAGACGGGGCGAGGCGAGCGAGTGGTGCCTGGGCGACCGGTTCAGGGGCATGGCCATCCAGTGGTCATTACTGCTTCAGTAACCCTGGCCAAATGTCCACTACCGATTCGCTTGAACTGGTCTGAACCAGTCAGATTTCACCCCTGTTCTGCGCATGTGCAGAAGTGCCATGTATGCGCTTACAGTTCCAAACCGGTGGCAAAGGTACATGGAACCCACTACTGGGTATAAGCCATCTACCAGTAAATGACCTGACCTGGCAAAGAGTTATGTACTAAGAAAAAATGTGCAATTGTTGCAGTTCTCATCAATGTTTAGGTGCTTCCTGTCAGCTCTTAATTCTTTCCAGCCAAAAGATAATGCCTTTTTTCTCTCCTTAGGATGTTTTTCTCCAGAAAAACTGAAAGTAGGCAGAAAGCGATGGAAATTTGGACCTTGGAGAACATTCCTGTTGGAACCTAAGTGAAATGGGCCAGAAAAAGGGGGAGTGTATCATAGCAAAATTGCTCAACCTTACCAGATCAAAGGCTAGCATTGCTGCCCATGGAATTCTTGTTTAAATACGACATTTGTTTGCCCCCCCCTTCCCAACCTCCCTGAGAGTTTGTTTAGGTTATGTATGTCACTTGCTTCTTGCTCCTCTATTAGATTTTCTGAAGTACTAAAAATCATATTAGAAAGACGTGAGCCGGCTGGGAAATCATTATACATCAGTTCTGTTCCTCTAAACCAGTCCTCCTTTATTGGATGACACAGATTAGGGAAATGTTCATAATGCTGTATTTAAACAAGAGTCCTTGTTTCTGACTGAAACTTTCAAAATGCATTGGGCTAATTATGTCCCATAATTTCCACCCACCTACCTGCCATTGTTATGTGATCACATCTTTAATGTCTGCCTGATTATTTAAAAAATAAATACCTTTTGAAAAAGCACCTTTGGGATAACCATGAACTGGATGACTATGAACCTCCACAGACAAAAAATAAAATCTTAATAAAACATTACACAAGTGATTTTTTTTTTTAAAGTAGACGACAATAGTTTAGCTGAGAACAGAAAGCAGCTCCCATGATTGAACAAGTGGTATTCCTCAATCTAACAAAAACATTAGTTTTGCATACTTTAATTGCATTTTGAATAATGGTTTGGTGTACTGTATTTTGTACATAAACATCGGAATAGTAATTATTACATTAGATACTTTCTCCAACTCCAAACGCTCTTTATTAGTAAGGCTGGCTAGCAGAAAATGATAGTGTCTGTGATACACACTGGTAGCCCACACGATCAGTGTTTTTCAAATTTAAGCAATTTTAAGTTGTTTGGACTTGTGTTATTTGTGTGTGTGTGTGTGTGTGTGTACTCTCCCTCCAAAGTGAAAAAAGTGATTCTATCACAAGAAATAATGGTTTTGTTCCATGCCCGGCTTCCCCTAACCTGTTGACTTCCATTTGTGTTAGATTACATTTTGATTTGGCCCTGCTGGTTGGAAATTCTGAGTTTTCCATTATTTAGAGGGCTCCCAATTGAGAAAATCTCAATTTTTATTCCTGGGTTATGTGTCCAGAGAAGGGTCTGTATGTGGCCAACCTGGAAGCCCTATTCTATTATGGTTTGCTTACTATCAAATACACACAGATTTTTGTTGCCATCTAGTGGCAAACTCTAAAACAAGCACTATTCTTTAAGCCAGAGTTCTTTAACTTTGCACTAGGGTAGTGAAGTGATGGCTCGGCAGGTCAAAATACAGAAAATGCCTAACTTTGCTGATATGTCACTCTCCCCACAAACATTTTGTTGTTAGTCTCTATCCGCCCCCAGCTAGGCCACCTGGAACAGTAGTAGTCGGAAGCAGCACAAGGACCGGGCATGAATTTGAGGCCCAGTCTTCGGTTTCAGCCCTAGCACAACTGCTGCCTCTCAGAAAAGCACCTTGCACATTCCCCAATATGAGTGAGCCTCGAGGAATGCTCATTTGCCCTGCACCATTTACTTTCAGGCAGTGTTCTCTTTCTGTTGACAGGTTCCAGGGGTCTCTTCAGTATCGTTCTTGAAGCAGCTTCAGAAAATGATCTTCTGTGGCCTCTGCAGCAGTAGTGGGTTTCAAATCCCGGTTTGCTATTGGTAGTGCGCAGGTGCGTGCGCTCGCTCTGCGAGTGCGTGGTGCTTCTGCACATGTGCACAGCATTTTTGATGACGTCTAGGCGGGTGGGTGGAGCCTCCCACCGCCACCACTACCGGTTCACCCGAACCAGGCCGAATTGGGAGAAACCCACCACTGCACTGCAGCCTCCAAAAATCGTTCAAAAGTACGCTCTGTTCTCAGTTTTCAGAGGCTCCAGAGGCCATACAATAGAGGGGCTGGAGGCAACACAAGAGCACACCCCATTCTTACACATCTTATGCAGGCCCCTTTTTCATGGGGCGGGCTTTCATGAATAATTGTTAGGGGTTGGTGAATACCTAAAGGTAGCAGCATGTCACCTTTGACACATGTGTAAAAAGTTCCTATCACTGCACTATGTCACCCTCCAGGACAATAAATGAATCTTCGTGATAAACCCTCCCCGCCCAGCTGTCATCATCATCATCAGCCATTCAGTCATGTCCAATCCTCGGCCACTCTATGGATCAGCAGTCTCCATGCCCCTCTGTCT
Source organism: Ahaetulla prasina (assembly GCF_028640845.1). Taxonomy (NCBI): domain Eukaryota; kingdom Metazoa; phylum Chordata; class Lepidosauria; order Squamata; family Colubridae; genus Ahaetulla; species Ahaetulla prasina. The sequence goes on from NC_080539.1 coordinate 164,870,615, forward strand.
CATACCACCTCCTTCAGATCTTCCATGATCATCCCGGTATCACCCTTTATAGTGTCCAGCCAATGGATATTAAGGCGAGCCCTTCTCCTTTTATTGCTGATCACTCCTAGCATGATTGACTTTTCGAGTGAGTTAGCTGAGATGACATGGCCAAAATATGATGGTCTTTGTTTGGTGATCTTGGCTTCAAATGACATACACCCCCCCGCCATCTCATAAATTAATTGGATTTTATTGGGATTAGGAATGAGCAAACAATATGCTACTTCTTAAAAAGATACATAACTCCAATCATTTTCATGACTCAGGCTCATTGTTATCAACATTACTGGTGGCGTGGCCACTGAATACTGAACTCTACTAGTATGTACACTTCTGTAGATATGAGTTTAAAGATCAATCAAAACTTGCTCCAGGCTTTGTTCCTTGCTCTGCCTATACAAGGCTACTACAGACTTGTTTAGGCCAAGAGCCGATAACACCTTTGCTTTGTCTATATAAGCCTATCAGTTTTCAAAAAGCTGGTTCCCATCTAAGTTGCTCAACACTCTCTTGGGTTTAAATGGACAATCCTACCTTAAGCATTAGAAAAGCATCATTTCAAATCTAAAGCAGGGGTGAAATGCTCCCAGATCAGACCAGCTCGGCAGATCTGGTAGCGATGGCGATGGGTGGTTTGGAGAACCGGTAGCAAAAATCCCTGCCCACCAAATGCCCAGTTGTCCGCTTGCCGCTTCTTTTAAAAAATGCTTTTAAAAGGTAAAAGAAAAGGGCTCTGATGATCCCAGCTGAGCTGCCTGATTGTCAGAACCTTTTTTCTTTTTTTACTTTTAAAATCTTTTTTTTTACAACCTATTTGGCCGAATAGGTTGTTTAAAAATATGCTTTAAAAAAAAAATAATTGTGCGGCACAGCTGATCACACCCACACCCCGTGCACTGTTCTACTTACCTCATGTCTCCTTTTGGCATGCCCTGCATGTGCACACCTTGCAATTGGTGCGTGATGCGCACTGTGCATGCACACGCAGCGCGCATGCGCAGCCAGCGAACCAGTAGTAAGCCGGTACAGATTTCCCACTGATTTAAAGATACACAGGGACAAAAGCCTAGCTTGCTTCAAAGGTTTCAATTGTAGCTTGAATTGTTATTGCTTTGGTTATCAAGATTCTTTGCCATGCTGCTCCATTATATCACCATAAAGCCTTCCAAAGGAAAAATAGCATTTGTAGATTCATGTTTGCACTGATGAAGACAAATTACAGAACTTTCCTCACTTGTCTCTTACCACTTGTACAGATATATCCTGGCTATATTGTTTTTCTGCCAAATCCTGATGATTTTGTCTTCGTCTGGTTCCCAGACTTTCAGAAAGCCATTCTCAAATGTACCAGTGTTAAATTAGTATTGTCCCCTTTATTTCAATGTTTTTGGAAGGCCACCTTAAGGCTTTGTCATCAGTGGCCTGCCTGCAGCAGCTTGGAAAACAAAAGTGGGATAGGAATCAATAATTTGTATTGGGAACAGCAACATAGTAGTTTGAATAGCTTTCCACTAATTCAAGGATGGATTGCAGAGCACTGCAATTCAGCAGTGGAGAAAAATTAAGTGGAGAAGCGCCACTGATGTTGGCATTTGAAGACATAAAAGTTATCTTGAAATATTGCCCTCCCGCTACCCAAACAGCTGCAAGTACTGGATCCCTCCATGAGAAACTCTTAAATTTAATAATTTAAGAGCTTCTCATCATTTCAATTTTATTAGAAGCCTATTCTAGAATTTTTGTAAATGTTAGCATATAAATCTTGAAGAAAAGTATTAACATTTCTGTTAACTTTGGGTTGGGGGGGTTATTTAGGCAGAAGAAATATGGATAATATTATTTAATTTAATTATGTTTCACAAATTGGAGAAAGTCTGGGTGGCTGTGACAGAAAAGCTAATAAAAGTCTGAAAAAAATAGAGGACCAAACATTTAGCTAAGAAATCTGTTACTTTTCTGTTGCAAATAGTAATATAAACACACTTAAGTTTCTTGCAGAGGGACCAAACATTAACACTGACTAGTAAGATTAGAGACACAGAACTATCTTCTAAAGAGTAACAGAAGAACCTTACTTTGTGTTTCCCCCCCACCTTAAAATTCTCTGTCTTGCAAAGAAATATGGGTCAAATCTGTTCCTCATATTTTAGGATGCATGTCTTCTAGTGCAATTCGTTTGAAATGAGGGATTTGGAATGGATGAGCAATAACTGCAACGAACTGACGAGGTCTATGAATCTTACTAGTGAAAACAATTCAGCAGATAAATTCACAAAACATACCAAATGGGCCGTGGATAGCTCAGGCTGTAAGGAGCCTGTTATTAGAACACAGTAGCCTGCAATTACTGCAGGTTCAAGCCCGGCCCAAGGTTGACTCAGCCTTCCATCCTTTATAAGGTAGGTAAAATGAGGACCCAGATTGTTGGGGGGGCAATAAGTTGACTTTGTAAATATACAAATAGAATGAGACTATTGCCTTATACACTGTAAGCCGCCCTGAGTCTTCGGAAAAGGGCGGGATATAAATGTAAATTTTAAAAAAATGAAAAAAAAAGGTTAATAAAAAACGTATTTCCCCCTTAATTCCTGCCACTTGCTACTATTTATTTTAGAGCTACTATGGTAGATCTAGGTTGCAAATATTTGAGTGATTGGTGGATGGCAGAAACATTAGAGGTTTCTATATCTCTTTGCTATCTGACAGTCATCCAAAATGTTCGCAATAAAGCAAAGCTGGTAGCTTTACTTTCACTAAGCTTTTTAACTTATTAGATCATCTGATCCCGAAACAGCCATCAGTTTGAGCATTTGGAAACTATTTAAGGTCCAATGCCTATGACAGGAAAGAGGGCACCCATGCTTGTTAACTTTTTTTTTAAGGTTAGTGTGTCATACAAAGAGAGCCAAAGATTCAAAGTAATGCTTACTATTATTTCTGCTTTGCTGCTTGTCCTGACCATAGGACAGGACAGAGAGTACACACACTCAGCCTTGCATTTTCTTGCAGTACATCAGTTACAGGAAATTGAAATTGAGGTACAAAAATGAAATGAAGTAGCAAATGGATAAACTTCCTCCTCTTGACCTGAATTAAGATGAGTTCAAACTCTGCCAGAGGGGCAACAAGTAGCAGTATGAAAGGCACAGAGTGTAACTTCTTCAAACAGAGAGCTTTTACTATGAGGTCTTATACACACACAACACACACATACACACACACACACACAAATAGGCTTTGGTGAGAGGTTATATCAGCCAGCCCCCTTAAGATTGATTAAGATTGATTTACTTTATTAGTCAACGGTCAGTGGGTGGATGAATCCATGAACCGTAAGGTTACGTTTACACAACATGCTAACTCATAAAGCACAACTTGTTGCCTTTCATACAACAGGATAAATCAAAACAAAGAAACCACCTTGTGGCTTAATAAGATGGCCTCAGATAGGATCAGGTTCATTTGGTTTGAATTTAGCTATTGTGGCTTAGTAATCACAGTTTATAGCATCTTGTACAAATAGCACCTTAAAGATATACAACAAATAGAGTTGAATTTTTACACTTTCTAAATTAATGCAGCAGAAACCACATGCTCGACTGGCTGGCTATTTAACATTAGAGGCTGGATAGAAGCAACCCAATGCCAGATATTTGCAGACCTGAAGTCATGAATCAATCAGCAACATGTATGTGTATACGTGTGAATGTGGCTGGGCTCCACTACATTGAGCTACTCTAGCTCATAGTGTCAATCAGTTCCTACAGCAATGGCAGTGGGTAGAATGCCGGGTCTGTATGGCTACAGAAGGGATCTTCCTGTGGGGCATGATCAATTCCCACTGCTCTACTTTTCTGTGCAAATGATTTCCTTCTGTCAACTCTGATTGTGCCACACAAAAATTTTCCAATCCAGCGTAGGGAAAAAAGGGCTTGCGTTTTTTACCTCATGCTGCAGGCCTAATCCAAATAGAATCATTTCTCTTCTGGGAACAAAATAATAATAATAATAATAATAATAATAATAATAATAATAATAATAATAATAATAATAATAATAATAATAATAATAATAATAATAATAATAATAATAATACAAATCAAAACTGTTTCACATTTAATATGTGAATGCAGCAAAATTGCACAAACTGATTACAATACTAGACACGACCGAGTTGCTAAATTAATCCACTGGTCATTATGTAAAAAATACGACTTGCCTGTATCCAAAAAGTCATGGGAACATAAAGTGGAAAAAATTATAGAAAATGAGAAGGTGAAGATCTTGTGGGACCATCTGTGGGATACAGACAGATCATCACTTGGAACACAACACGCCAGATATCACAGTTGTAGAAAACCGAAACGTACAATTTATTGACATTACAGTACCAGGAGACGCCAGAGTCGAAGAAAAAGAACTGGAATAAATCATGAAATATCACGACCTCGCCATCGAAATTACACGGCTGTGGATGAAACATGTAACAGTGATACCCATTGTCATCGGGGCACTTGGTACCATGTCCAAGAATTTTATAAGGTACATCAACAAATTGCAGCTTCCTACAATAACACCAGCAGAACTGCAAAAAACTGCGCTACTTGGAACATCGAACATCTTAAGAAGGTACTTGGTTGATACCTAGGATGCTGGCAGCAACCCATATCAACCATTAACACCAGTCAATGGTATTTGTGATGCCTTTTTGAATGTTCAGTTGACTGAGTTTCATGTGTAATGAATAAAGATAAATAATAATAATAATAATATCCTTTCTATTGTAAAAGCACATCGCTCACAATTTGCCTCTTGCTAAAGATAATTGGTCTACAGTTCCTCCAACTTTGCTCACTGGAGCTTAATCCAGTGAGCTTAATATAGGAAGCTTCCCTTAAATAGTTTAATAATAATAGCTTAAGGACAAAAAACAAGTGTCTAGCATACAGTAGCAATATCTTCTGCAGGAGAATGTGGCAGCACATTACCAGTACATGCTCCTGATGCATTGCTTAGGGCAGGATTTCCCAACAGCTCACCTGTCTGGAACCAACACCACAACTCTGACATTAATACAATTGAACGAGTCCAGAAATATTTTACAAGAAGAGTTCTCCACTCCTCTGAATACAACAAAATACCTCACACCACCAGACTTGAAATCCTGGGATTAGAAAACTTAGAACTCCGCCGACTCCGACAAGACCTGTGTTTAACACACAGAATCATCTATTGCAATATCCTTCCTGTTGAAGACTACTTCAGCTTCAATCGCAATAATACAAGAGCAAACAATAGATTCAAACTAAATGTTAACCGCTTCACTCTTGATTGCAGAAAATATGATTTTTGTAACAGAGTTGTTAATGCTTGGAACACACTGCCTGACTCTGTGGTCTCTTCTCAAACTCCCAAAAGCTTTAACCAAAAACTGTCTACCTTTGACCTCACCCCATTCCTAAGAGGACTATAAGGGGCGTGCATAAGAGCACAAAAGTGCCTACCGTTCCTGTCCTAATGTTTCCTTTCATTATATCAAATTAATACAATTATTACATACTTTTGCTCATATATATGCTTATATGTTATTTTGCTGATTTATGTTGATGCTTGTGTATACTGTTGTGACAAAATAAATAAAAAAATGCTAAACTAGCTGGGGAATTCTGAGAGTTGAAGTCCACACAACTTAATGTTGCTAAAGTGAGAAACACAGGCTTAGAGAACTCGGAACGGTTTTCAGACGTTCCAAATCTTCCATGCTGTTAAGAGACACTGCAGTTCAGAGAACTGACTGCTCAGTCCTTATGGCCAGGGAATCCTTCTGAAGACATCCAATTCAAACCACATCAAAAGGCCTTTTTAACATAGGGAACATCCTGCAAAACTGGTTGTTTCCAATCTTGAGTCTCACCATGAAGCTCGTCTCCCTGGATTAGCTTGTAGAAATCAGGAATAAAGAGCAAGGAACCGTGGATTGGAATGCAATTGGATATTTGGACAATTTGTTTGTTTGTTTTGCTCACGTCTTTCTCCCATTCATTAGCTACCCACTCTCTAAGTCTCTGAGCAATGGCAAACAAATGAACTACTGAAGGCGCCATTTGAGCTCACAGGACGCCCCTTGTTGACGTAACTGCAGTGACTTACTGAACATATTGATTCTGTTTGGGGAGTGAAGCCAAAAGCTGATGACAGCAAAGTTCATAGGTTTTTTTGCTCTTCCCTGTGTGGGAGGCAGTCAGATGTTTGTTCTCTGGAGCAATCGGCTGACTGCATCTACTTTGCTCTAATAGATTGAATAGATGACCATTAAAATAGAAAGGCAAGCGCAGCAGCTCTTAATTTCTAACTTACCTTAAAAGCATTTGCTCTTTAGTTATTAATTAAGGCTATCCTTTTAATAAAGCATCCAAAGAATTATTATTTTTTTGTCCAGTGGCCATCTTTATAGGCATTTCACTTTAGCCATTTATTTAGTCTAATAGGAGTTTATTATGAACACAAATTGCCTCCTAGCAGAAGGGGGAAATGACTGACATACAATGTATCATATTGAGGTAAAAAATAATTATTGTGCCATTTATTTTTTTCAAGGACAGGCATGTTGTGATGCTAAAGTCTAAAGGAAAGTACATTGATTTACAGGAAATCGTTCACTTTCACGGTAGTCATTTACAAATGTACTTTTAGAGGCCCCCCTCAAATGCTGATAAGCTTTGTACTGGTCCAGCCAAGTCGTCTCCAATAACGTCAGAGGCTCTTTAGGAGCAGGTGTGCCTCCTGCTGGTATTCAAAGTTCAAGAAAACACTACCTTTACAACAGAGATGAAATGCTCCCGGATTGGACCAGATTGCCTGATCCGGTAGCGATGGTGGCAGGTGGTTCGGAGAACCAGTAGCAAAAATCCCTGCCCCCTCCCCCCACATGCCCAGCTGAGCTGTGCGATCATCAGATGGTTTTTTTTAATTTTTAAAAGCATTTTTTCTTCGGCCGAAAAAATGCTTTTAAAAGTTAAAAAAAAAAAAGCCTCTGATGATCGCGCCGCTTAGCTGGGATCATCAGAGCCTTTTAAAAGCATTTTTTCTACAACCACTTCAGCCGAAGAGGTTATTTAAAAAATGCTTTTAAAAGGCTCTGGCAATCCCAGCTGAGTTGCCTGATCGTCAGAGGCTTTTTTTTCTTTTAAAGGAAAAAAAATGGTTTTAAAAGTAAAAAAAAAAAAAAGGTGCCCATGCCCACCCAGTCACATTACACCCCCACCAACCCACACCCACAGAACCGGTAGTAACAAATTTTACATTTCACCACTGCTTTACAATCACCTCATATAGACAAAACCCAACTGCTTTATAGAAACCTATATGAAACGAAAAACAGCTTTTCCTAATTTGGTGCCCTCTCCCCCCAATGGCCATGTTTGGTAGAGATAACAAAGTCTCTAGTCCAGTGATGGTCAACCTATGACAAGTGTCAAAGATGACATGCCATATTCTTGGTGACATATCAACATTCACCAGCACCCAACAACTATTCTTTTTTTTTTATTGAAAAAGTATTACAAAGAATAAATTTTTAAAACATTGTTCCCCCCCACTTCCCCCCTCCCTCCTCCTTCTCCCCCCCCAACCCCCTCCCCCAAGACTTCCCAGAACAAAATGCAGGGTATAACATTTATCAATCATAAGCTAAAATACCACAAAAATCTAAGTCATATCCACACTCTTCCAACACCCCCTTAACCCCCCTTTCCCATTTAAACATATACATTAATATATGCCATTCATAACATTATTCATAGACCATTTGGTACTTTTTAGTCCGATACTTGTTTTGAACATAATCAATCCACCTTCTCCACTCCAATACATATTTTTCTTGTGAATGTTCTTTCAATTACGCAGAGATTTTTGCCATTTCTGCCAGATTTGATACTTTAAGAGTCCATTCTTCAATTGTAGGTAATTCTTCTTTCTTCCAATATTGAGCAATCAAAAGTCTTGCGGCTGTTATTAAGTTCAGAATCAATTTAGTCTCTATAGCTGTACAATCCATAATTATTCCTAGTAAAAAGAACTGCGGGGTAAACTTAATCTTCTTTTCAAAATATTCTGCATGATCCACCATACTTTAATCCAAAATGCTTTAACTTTTTTGCAAGTCCACCATATATGATAATAAGTAGCATCTTCACAATCACATCTCCAGCATTTAGCCTGTACATTAGGATACATACATGACAATTTTTTGGGGTCTAAATGCCATCTATAAAACATCTTATAAAAATTTTCTCTCATATTTTGCGCTTGTGTAAATTTAACATTCCTCACCCAAATTCTTTCCCAAGTTTCCAACATTATTGGTTGCTGAAAATTTTGTGCCCACTTAATCATACAATCCTTAACCAAATCAGTCTCTGAATCTATTTCTACTAATACATTATACAACCTCTTAATATGCTGTTGACCTTGATCTCTCATTTGTTTTAACAAATTATCCTCAATTTGCTTAACACCTATTTTTGATCTAATTTCCATCTAGCTTGTAGTTGTCCATATTGGAACCATGTATAATTTTTCCCTTCTTCCCCCATCTTTTCTCTAGATTTTAATTGTAACTCCCCCTTTTCCATACAAAGAAGTTCTTTATAAGTAACTACCTCCATCTTTTGATATATATTTATATTTTCTATCATGTGTCTCGGTTTGCCCATATTGGAATCTTTCCATCTAATTTGTATTGATATTTCCTCCAAACCCTCAATAATGCATTTCTAATTATATTATTTTTAAATATTTTATCAACTTTCTTATCATATAATAAATAGGCATGCCACCCATATAACAAACCATAACCTTCTATATTCAGAACTCTTTCCTCAGTTAAATTAATCCAATCAGTAATTAATGATAAAACAACTGCTTCATAATACAATTTTAAATTAGGCATTTTAAGACCCCCTTTCCTTATATCCTGCATTACTTTTAATTTTATTCTTGGTTTTTGCCCATCCATACAAATTTACTAATCCCTTTTGCCATTCCTGTAATTTAATATCATTCTTAAACACCGGTATCATTTGAAACAAAACAAAACCTGGGCAAAACATTCATTTTATAGCCGCTATTCTTCCCAGCAAAGATAGTTGTAACTTCTTCCAACTCTCCATTTCTTTCCATACCTTCTGCCACAATACCTCATAATTATTTTTGTATAATTTAACATTTGAAGCTGTAATATATATTCCTAAATATTTAACCTTTTAACGATTTCAAAACCTGAAGTTCTTTCTAACTCTTCTTTTGTTGTATATTCATATTTTTAGTTATCATCTTTGTCTTTTGCTGATTCACCTTAAATCCAGATACTTTACCATACTGACCAATTATATCTTTTAAACCAGTTACTGAGTATATTGGTTGAGATACAGTAACAACCAGGTCATCTGCAAAAGCTCTTAATCTATAATCTGGATGTTTAACTCTAATTCCCTTTATTCGATCGGAACCACGTATGTTATTCAGAAGAATTTCTAAAGTTAAAATAAAAGTAATGGGGACAAGGGACATCCCTGTCTCGTCCCTTTCTCAATTTTAAAAGTTTCTGTTAACCCACCATTTACTATTATTTGTGCTGTTTGCTTCTGATATATTGCTTTAATTGCACGAATAAAATAATCCCCAAATTGCATTTTTTCTATTACTTTAAACAAATACTGCCAATCCAATCTATCAAAAGCTTTTTCAGCATCCAAAAAAAGGAATGCCGCTGGTACTTGGTTGTTTCGTTCCAAATATTCAAGTAAATTTACGATTTGCCTCACATTATATCTCATCTGCCTACCCTTAATAAATCCTGACTGATCATTATGAATTATTTGATTCATCACTGGCATTAATCTATTAGCCAATATCTTGGTAAATATCTTGTAATCAGTATTTAAAAGTGATATAGGCCTATAATTCTCTGCTTTAATACCATCTCGATCTTCCTTCGGTATTAACGAAATAAAGGCTGTCCTCCATGAAGGGGGAACATCTCCTCCCATTTGAATTTTATTAAATAACTCTTTAAGTGGTTCAACCATCTCATTTTGTAAATTTTATAATAAACAGCTGTTAAACCATCTGTTCCTGGTGCTTTACCGATTTTAAGTTGTTTAATTGCTAAGAAAATTTCCTCTGAAGTAATTAATTGATTCAATTCTTCTCTTTGATTTTCTGTAAGCTCACAAATATTTTGTTGTTGTAAATATCTTTCTATCTCTGTATCATCAACCATATCCCTAGAATATAACTTACTATAATACTCTAAAATGCTTTTTAATCAAGTTCTTTTGATAAACTTCCTTACCCCTATATTCTATTTTATCAATCGCTCGTGATTTTCTGTTTTTCCTTATTAAATAGGCAAGCCATCTTCCTGGCTTATTGGCATTATTAAACGTATTATGTTTTACATATTGTAAATTAATTGCTACTTGATCTGCCATCAACATATTAAACTGACCTCTCAATATATTTATTGATTCTTTTATTTTACTATTTCCTGGGCTATTTATCAATAATTGTTCTTTCTTTTAATTTCCTCTTCCAGTTCCTTTTTCTTTTCTGCAATTTATTTTTGTATTTAATATTCATTTGTATAAGATTTCCTCTCATATAAGCCTTACTGAGTCCCAAATCATCTCTATAGATGTCTCTTTTTCATATTCATAATAAAAATTCTTTCATTTGTTTTTTACATTCATTTACATTTTGTTCATATTTAAACAAATTCTCATTCAACCTCCATGATCTCCTAGCCTCCTTTTCCCGATCAAATTCAATCCAAACTGGACTATGATCAGATAAAGTTCTTGAACAAATCTTCGTCTTCTTCACTCTAGAATACAAGTCATTAGTAATCAAAATAAAATCAATCCTCGAAAATGATTGGTGCCTATCAGAAAAGAAGGTAAAATCCCTCTCTTCTGTATTATGTTCTCTCCAAATATCTCTTAATTCCAAGTCCTCCATCATTTCAAAAAGCCTTTGGTAATTTTACCGCTTGATATCTTCCTTAAGCTTTTTGTCTTTTGAGTATCCAACACACCATTCCAATCACCCATTAATATATATGATTTATAATCCCAAAATACTATTCTTTTATGTAAAACTTGAAAAATTTTCTTGTTGTTGATTCGAGCATAAACTCCTATTAATAATGTCTTCTTTCCTCCAACAAGAGTTCAATAGCAATGTATCTTCCTTGCTTATCCACCTCAATTAATTTTGCTGATATATCCTTCTTTATATATATAACTAAACCATTTTTTTTCTCCAAAGAGGAGGCAACAAAATGTACTCCCAGTTTTGAATTTATCAAATATTTCTGGTCTAAAGATCTAATATGTGTTTCTTGTAAACAAGTAATGTCATTTTTAATTGTTTCAAATAATGAAATACTTTCCTTCTCTTCTGGTGAATTCAAACCATTAACATTCCAAGATAATAGTTTAATTGCCATTATCGGCCAAAGGAAACTTTTGGAACACTAGCCGCAAATCACATTTTGCTTTAGGCCTTGCTCCTCCCACTGTTTCCGTTGTAGTAGTTGCCAGTTGTTGTTGTGCCTTCATCTCTTGTTCCTTGCGTTAGCAGCAGCTCTTGTCAGCCTTTGTTCTTTTGAATCTGGACCCGTCATAGGTATTTCCAACACTTGTAATAAATCTTCTTCCATCGCAATCTGTTCTTGAACCTGCTTCACTTCTCTTTCCTTCACTTCAGTCTCCTTTCTTCTAGCATCCAGTGGAGAAAGACTTCCAACTTTTAATGCCTCAACATAAAATTCTCTCGCTTTTCCAACTGTATTGAGACGATGTACTTTCCCTGCATAATATACTATTATACCAGTTGGAATATCCCATCTATATTCAATCTGACGTTTTTTAAGTTCATTCACCAGGAAGGCAAATTCCTTTCTAGCCCTTAACATTTTTGGTGGAATTTCCTTTAATATTAAAATATCCTGACCAGCAATCTGAATCTTCTCCCTTATATGAGGCTTGCAAAATCTGATTTCTCACTGTTCTATTTGTAAAATAAATAACAACATCCCTTGGCAACTTTTTTTGCCTTGCTATCCAAGAATTCACACGATATATTTTATCAATTTGATAAGCCACATCTGCTGGACGAGCTGCTAATATCTCAGCAAATACTTCAGAAAAAATTTCCCTTAAATCCTCTTCTTTATTCTCTTTCAGACCACGAATTCTTAGAGCAAATTCCATATTTCTGTATTGTATCAAAACTATTTCATCATCTGTTTTTCCATTTTACTTTGAAATTCAGCCATTTTATTATCTAATTTTGAATTATGTTGCTTAATTTCTTCAACCTCCTCTTCCAATAAAATCACATTATTTGCCAAACTTTGTACTGCAATTACAAATCCTTCCTTAACTTCTTTATTTCCCACTTGAATTTCTGATATCTGCTCTTTCATTTCCAACATCTCCTCAGTTATTACTTTAAATTTTTCTTGCATAAAGTCTTTTAAATTCTCTTGTACGCCTCTAAGTTCAATGTTCTAGTCTCCACTGTATGAGCTGGAGAGGCACCAGCTGAGGAGATTCCAGAGCCCTTTGTTACAGTAGACTTTAATTGTTTGGCTGCCATCTTCTATAAAATTATTTATTTATTTCCAACTTAATATTCAGTTTAAATCTTCTTAACCTCTGAGAAACACAGTCCTTTAAAGCTTAAAGAAAATCTCTCCTAGATTCTAGGCAGCAAAGAGTTAAAGAGTTGAAGTAGCAAATAACATGCAATTTACCAAGAGCAAGCGCTGAAAGTATCACTTTCGCTTTCCACTCGTTAACTTGTTAACAATTCGCCTCCATTTTCTTGCTGTTTTCAAACTTGTTACAAAGTATCGGGGAATCGGCTTGGCTACTTGCATAAAGTTCACCCACTTTCGTTCTGTCCGGTATAATCCTTTATTGTCCAAAATAAATCTCGGCGTTTGGTCGTGGTGATTGGTTCCGCCCAAGCAGAAGAATCCTCGGATCTGGAGCTCTTCGGGTTGCTGGAGGGAACTTAACCCTTCAAACCCCTTTTTTCTCAGGGGCTTTAGGGAAATTCAACCTCTGCCCTCAGCTCACCCCCTCCTCTTCTCCCGAAGAGAGGGTTTTTCAAACCGCTGGACAGCAGATTTAAGCTGTCCTAGCGATTCCACAAAATCCAGAGGTTGGTGATCGTAAAGATCACCGCCATCACCTACGGTGCCAAACCGGAAGTCAAAAAATGGTTTTAAAAGAAAAAAAAAAGGTGCCCATGCCCACCCAGTCACATTACACACCCACCAACCCACACCCACAGAACCGGTAGTAACAAATTTTACATTTCACCACTGCTTTACAATCACCTCATATAGACAAAACCCAACTGCTTTATAGAAACCTATATGAAACGAAAAACAGCTTTTCCTAATTTGGTGCCCCCTCCCCCAAATGGCCATGTTTGGTAGAGATAACAAAGTCTCTAGTCCAGTGATGGTCAACCTATGACAAGTGTCAAAGATGACATGCCATATTCTTGGTGATATATCAACATTCACCAGTACCCAACAACTATTCTTTTTTTTTATTGAAAAAGTATTACAAAGAACAAATTTTTAAAACATTGTTCCCCCCCACTTCCCCCCTCCCTCCTCCCTCCTCCCCCCCAACCCCCTCCCCCGAGACTTCCCAGAACAAAATGCAGGGTATAACATTTATCAATCAAAAATCTAAGTCATATCCATATTCTTCCAACACCCCCTTAACCCCCCTTTCCCATTTAAACATATACATTAATATATGCCATTCATAACATTATTCATAGACCATTTGGTACTTTTTAGTCCGATACTTGTTTTGAACATAATTAATCCACCTTCTCCACTCCAATACATATTGTTCTTGTGAATGTTCTTTCATATACGCAGAGATTTTTGCCATTTCTGCTAAATTTGATACTTTAAGTGTCCATTCTTCAATTGTAGATAAATCTTCTCTCTTCCAGTATTGTGCAACCAAAAGTCTCGCTGCTGTTATTAAATTTAGAATCAACTTAGTCTCTATAACTGTACAGTCTGTAATTATACCCAATAAGAACAGCTGTGGAGTAAATTTTATCTTCTTTTTCAAAATATTCTGCATAATCCACCATATTTTAATCCAAAATGCTTTGATTTTTTTTTTACAAGTCCACCATGTATGAAAATAAGTAGCATCCTCACATTCACATCGCCAATATTTGGCTTGCATATTCTACCAACAACTATTATTGAAAGCATGGCCTGTTCTCATGTGGGTTTTGGAGGCCATGGAGGCCGCATAAGAATAAGGTGTGCTCTGTGCAGTCTTTGGACCCTCCAAAAGTCACACAAGAGAACCACGCCCTCATGTGGTCTCCAGAGCCTCTGAAAATTGTGCAAAAACAGTGCGTGCTTTCATGTGGGTTTTCAGAGGCTGCAGAAGCCATGGAAGAACATTCTCTGAAACTGCTTCAAGAGCGAAGGATTTGTGTGATCTGGAGCAGCCTCAGGTAAGCTCCCAGGGTCTGTCAGCAGAAAGAGAACATCACTTGGAGGTAAGTGGTGTGTGCCAGTTTTTAGGGAGTGCTGGACTGTGGGGGCAATTGTGCTGTTCCCCAAGGTTTGTGTGCTTTAGAGCAGGGCTCTCCAATCTTGGCAACTTTAAGACTTGTGGATTTCAACTCCTAGAATTCTGGGAGTTGAAGTCCACAAGTCTTAAAGTCGCCAAGATTGGAGACCCCTGCCTTAGAGAGTACCATGAGTCAGCCTTTTTGAGTGGCAGCAGTGTTGCTAGGGTTGAAATCAAGAACCGAGGCTCATCTTCAGGCCAGTTCAACATTGCCGCCAAGTACTGCTATTCAGAATGGCCTAGATGTGTGTGTGTGTGGGGGGGGAATCATTGTTTTTTTTTCACTGGGTGGAAAGATGTGTAACACATTAGCAGAGTCGAATTAGGCATGTTCCAAATTTTTGAGGTGCCAAACCCAAAATGTTTGCCATGACTGCTCTAATCCAAGGCATCTGGAGATAATCAAGTTGGAAAAGGCTATCACAGAGAGTACAAGAACATTCTGAAGAGACAGGAGTATTACTAGATTTTAGGCAGTTTATTGTTAGCTTGAACTTCATCATCATATTTAGTTGAAAAGTAATGCATTATAATGTTTTAAACATTAAACATTAACTATTACACCTGTCCATAGGTGGTATTTAGTAGATTCTACTATAGGTATAAGGTAAAGGTTCCCCTCGCACATATGTGCTAGTCATTCCTGACTCTAGGGGGCGGTGCTCATCTCCGTTTCAAAGTTAAAGAGACAGTGCTGTCCGAAGACGTCTCTGTGGTCATGTGGCCGGCATGACTAAATGCCAAAGACACACAGAACGCTGTTACCTTCCCACCAAAGGTGGTCCCTATTTTTCTACTTACATTTTTTACGTGCTTTCGAACTGCTAGGTTGGCAGAAGCTGGGACAAGTAATGGGAGCTCACCCTGTTACACAGCACTCTGGATTCAAACTGCTGAACTGCCGACCTTTCAATTGACAAGCTCAATGTCTTAGCCACTGAGCCACCACGTCCCTTAGATTCTACTATAGCCTACATTTAATATTACATGGCTCAGGTAAGAAACTGTGGCCTTACAACTGATGTCTCTTAGTAATGCATAGAAGTTAAGTAAGTATCACTGATCTCTTACACAATCTCATCGATTGTATTGGATGTTTTGGTCATTTAGTGCAAGTTGTAAATCTCATTGCTTTGTTATCTAATCCTGCTCATATACAGGCATCCAATAGAAGCTGCCATTGGCATCATGATGTGATATCATTAATTTCACCTGCTTTCCCCCATGAACTTCTACCCCATCTCATAATGGAATGGGTTCCAGTGAGACAGTTCATCTTGCTTTTCAGAATTGTGAGAAAATATATTCTCTTTCTAAAACCTTCCCTCTATGAAAGAAAAAGTTCAAGAAAGAAAAAATTAACAAGTAAAACCTATTTAGATTTCTCCTATATAAAACACAATCATAAATAGTACTGTTTAGCTTATTAACATTCATAAATTAATGCAGTTAGTAATTAAGATGACTAACTTTTATTACAAAAAACAGACATTTCAAAGATTTGGCTTAAATATTTTCTTATTTTGAAGTCACAGATGTTTGTCTGTTACTTTGTTTAGGTCACTGAAATTAATGAGTAAAACAAATGCAATATTATTTTGCAGCAGTAAGTATACTTTTGTTATATATCATTATATATGAGTATATATGAGTATATATCATTATATATACTGAGAGCATATGCACCAAGACAAATTCCTTGTGTGTCCAATCACACTTGGCCAATAAAAAAATTCTATTCTATTCTATTCTATTATTTATTTACCTTTTAAACAAAGAGTTAGTACAGAGGTAGAAATCTATTTGTGTTAACAATAAAAATTGCACTTTAAAATTCATCTCTGATTTTTTGAAGTTTATTTATTCATTCAAATTGCCAGCATATTTCACCTTTGGCATAGTACTTAAAACAAAGATGGCTGAGCGTGTTTCTTGAGTGGAATTCTCTCAGAATGTAGATCAATATACAACAGATAAAATACCTCCCCATAATTAATTTAAAAACCTTATCAAATTACATGTACTTGGACAAGACATTGTCTGGAAAAAGCCTACGTGAGTCCTGATGCTAGGAAGAGACTGGGTTTTAAAAACCATATCATTCATTAAGATCACAACTGGGCATTATGAATTGAGAAAAAACATGCAAGAATTCCAACAAAAATGTACAAACAAATGTAGAGAAATATCATGAAGTTTCAGCAGGAGTGTACCAAGTTTTGTGTTAGAGAACTCGAAGCACTTAATACACACAGCTGGTTGGATGGATGGATACACTTTATTAAAGTTTGTATAGGAGCTCCTTGGTTGGTTTTGTATTTTGTGCCAGAGAACCAGTAGCTAATACACCCAAGCTGAGTGTTAAGAATAATGCTGTGAAATAAATTTCACTGCATGGTATTGACTTATACAAAGTTAGTAAAGTTTGAATAGGATCTAGCTGATAGTATTGATTTCAAGACTTCCTGTTCAGGAAAATTTATTTATTTATTTATTTATTTTATTTGTCATAACAGCATACATAAGCATAAGCATGAAGCAACTATACAACATATAAGCATATATACGAGTATAAGCATGTAATAACTATATAAAATGGATATAATGAAAGGAAACAATAGGACAGGAACGGCAGGCACGTTTGTGCTCTTATGCACGCCCCTTATAGACCTCTTAGGAAAGGGGTGAGGTCAATAGTAGACAGTTTTTGGTTGAACCTTTGGGGATTTTGGGAAGAGACCACAGAGTCAGGTAGTGTGTTCCAAGCATTAAGAACTCTGTTACTGAAGTCATATTTTCTGCAATCAAGATTGAAGTGGTTAACATTAGGTTTAAATCTATTGTTTGCTCTTGTATTGTTGTGATTGAAGCTGAAGTAGTCTTCAACAGGAAGGACATTGCAATAGATGATTCTATGAGTTAAACTCAGGTCCTGTCGGAGGCGGCGGAGTTCTAAGTTTTCTAATCCCAGGATTTCAAGTCTGGTGGCATAAGGTATTTTGTTGTATTCAGAGGAGTGGAGAACTCTTCTTGTAAAATATTTCTGGACATGTTCAATTGTATTGATGTCTGAAATGTGGTATGGATTCCAGACAGGTGAGCTGTATTCAAGAATTGGTCTAGCAAATGTTTTGTAAGCTCTGGTTAGTAGTGTAGTGTTTCTGGAGAAGAAGCTACGTAAGATTAGGTTTACAACTCTTAATGACTTTTTTGCGATGTAGTTGCAGTGGGCTTTGGCACTTAGGTAATTGGATATGAAGACTAAATATATATATGATATATCAACAACTAAACAAGCTTTTAAATACTTTTAAGAACTTTTTAAAAGCAGGTGTGAATAAAATTCACTGCATGGTATTGACTTATACAAAGTTAGTAAAGTTTGAATAGGATCTAGCTGATAGTATTGATTTCAAGACTTCCTGTTCAGGAAAATTTATTTATTTATTTATTTATTTATTTTATTTGTCATAACAGCATACATAAGCATAAGCATGAAGCAACTATATAACATATAAGCATATATATGAGTATAAGCATGTAATAACTATATAAATTGGATATAATGAAGGAAACAATAGGACAGGAACGGCAGGCACGTTTGTGCTCTTATGCACGCCCCTTATAGACCTCTTAGGAATGGGGTGAGGTCAATAGTAGACAGCTTTTGGTTGAACCTTTGGGGATTTTGGGAAGAGACCACAGAGTCAGGTAGTGTGTTCCAAGCATTAACAACTCTGTTACTGAAGTCATATTTTCTGCAATCAAGATTGAAGTGGTTAACATTAGGTTTAAATCTATTGTTTGCTCTTGTATTGTTGTGATTGAAGCTGAAGTAGTCTTCAACAGGAAGGACATTGCAATAGATGATTCTATGAGTTAAACTCAGGTCCTGTCGGAGGCGGCGGAGTTCTAAGTTTTCTAATCCCAGGATTTCAAGTCTGGTGGCATAAGGTATTTTGTTGTATTCAGAGGAGTGGAGAACTCTTCTTGTAAAATATTTCTGGACATGTTCAATTGTATTGATGTCTGAAATGTGGTATGGGTTCCAGACAGGTGAGCTATATTCAAGAATTGGTCTAGCAAATGTTTTGTAAGCTCTGGTAGTAGTGTAGTGTTTCTGAAGTAGAAGCTACGTAAGATTAGGTTTACAACTCTTAATGCCTTTTTTGCGATGTAGTTGCAGTGGGCTTTGGCACTTAGGTAATTGGATATGAAGACTAAATATATATATGATATATCAACAACTAAACAAGCTTTTAAATACTTTTAAGAACTTTTTAAAAGCAGGTGTGAATAAAATTCATGATGGTGGGATGAGGCTGTTATTTTTACCAACACTTCCACCAATTTCCTCAGAACACAGAAGTTAGCAGACCAGGGGATGCCTGGGATAGGAAGAATCAACACTTGCCTTCTATTAGCAGACGTTTCTCCTGAGCCAGAGGCCTTTATTTTCCCAGAAAGATATTTTGGGATGCCACATGGTGCAAATCAGTTCAAATGCCTTGTTTAAAAAAAATCACCAGCTGGTACTGTCTTTGGCTGATTAGACTTGGTGTCTGTTCAAACACTAGAAACAGCAGCAGGTTCCTAATTTCTTCCTGCTAAATCTAATGTGTGGTAGGGTCAATTTAGCTTTTTGTTACTGTCCAGCGCCACCACAAACAGGAGATTCACAAGGTAAGCTTCAACTCTAGGTGCACTAACAACTTTTTTGGACCCTAACTCCTTATATAATTGTGGCACCCTCATCTTATACAGGTGGTCCTTGACTTACAACAGTTCGCTTAGTGACCATTCAAAGTTACAACAGCCACTGAAAAAACAACAACATGACCATCTTTGACACTTATGACCATTGGAGCATCCCCATGGTCATGGGATCAAAATTCGGATGCTTGGCAACTGGATCATATTTATGGCAGTTGCAGTGTCCCGGGGTCATGAGATCATCTTTTGCAACCTTATGACAAGCAAAATCAATTGGGAAGCCAGATTCACTTAACAACCGTGTTACTAACTTAACAATTGCAGCAATTCACTTAACAATTGAGGCAAGAAAGGTCATAAAATGGAGCAAAATTCACTTAACAAATGTCTCACTTAGCAACATAAATTTTGGGCTCAATTGTGGTTGTAAGTCTAGGACTACCTGTACATGAAATTGAAATTCCACTCCTAAAGCTCTCAAGGAGCAGGTCAACAAACACTTTGCTTGTATGAAAGGAAAATTAAAGCTGGCAATATCATGCCCAAATGTCTCTCGCCAGTTGGGATCAACATCCACCCGTTTCTAGATTTTGTTATTTAAAAGGGGGATACCAAATGTTTGCAAAGTAGCAGCATAAACTATATTCATCTATGTATAATAGCAGCTCGGAAATAAAATGGATACGCTATTTTCACTATGGCTGTGTGTTATACGGCCTGATGTGGACTTTTAGCATCCTTTAGCTTTGAAAGCTTTTTAAGAAAAATGCTTCTACCAGAGTCTCAAACTGGGTTGGGGCATCCAAGGAATTGGGGTGGTAATGCTACATGCTTTTTTAGAGCTTCGTAGCTTCGCATACCCAGAATAAATTTTTTCTCTAAGCTTTGCTCTTTATTTGACCTGTGCTCAACTGTAGTGCTGCAAAGTCAGAGAATACATACAACATATAGATCAAAATTCAATAACTGAAAGGAAGTGATAGAGCTACTTTATGCCCAACCCTGACTCCAATAATTCATTTTATTCAAGGGACTCTCATACATTTATCACTTTCATGGGATCATGGGATCATGAGACCACACAGGTTGAGAATCTTTGCCTCTTCCTCCGTAAAATCAACCTGGCATTCTACATCAATAATATTCTCAGTTAAGGGAATATTTGATTTTCTTGGGTTTATTTTTTGGCATGGCAAAAAAATGGTACATTGTTTTGGTATGAAATATATATATATATTGTTATTTTGGGTTCAAGTAGAAGTTCAAATGTTAGAAGAGCCTTGAAGATTTTAGTTTCGTTTCTAGAAGTTTATGAACAGAGGTTTGCAAGTCTTTATAAATTTATAACTTCTATTTCAAGTTCAAATTGGATTCCCTGACATTACTGTGATACGATGCTAACCCAATCTTGTTATCGCTTCCATGGGATTGCTGCCTTAGCCTACATTTGTTGACAGTATGTCCTGCATATAATAGGGCTTTTCACAAGCAACCTGCAAAAAAATAGCAGTCTTATTTGTAATTCAACAAGAAATGGCACTTATTTCAAGTATTATTGACTATTCAATCTATTCTCCAAAGCACCTGAAGGCAGGACAAGAAGTAATGGATGGAAACTAATCAAGGACAGAAGCAGCCTAAAACTAAGGAGAAATTTCCTGACCATTAGAACAATTAATCAGTGGAAGAACTTGTTTCCAGAAGTTGTGAATGCTCCAATGCTGGAGTTTTGAAGAAGAGATTAGATAACCAGTTGTCTGAAGTGGTGTAGGGTTTCCTGCCTGAGCAGAGGGTTGGACTACCTTCCAACTGTGTTATTCTGTTATACTTCCAGTTATGAATAGGGAAGTGCTACTCTGGGTGTAAGTTTTGCATCTTATACCTTTTCATCCTTATATTAACTTTTCTGTTTTTCTTTAGCAGAATATTCTCTACTGCTTGCAAGCAACGTTCCCTCTAATTTTTCACGAGTCTGAGCAAGCACACTAACTCCCTGAGCGGTCCCTTGGACCACTGTGAGCAACATCAGACGTGCGGGTCATGCCAGCATCGCATCCATTCAAGTCACATGATTTATTAAATCCATTCATTTATTTTATTTATTTATTATTATTATTATTTTATTTTATTTATTTATTTATTATTATTATTATTTATTATTATTCATTTATTAAATCCATCCATTCAAGTCACATGATTTATTAAAAGAATCAAACAGATTCGGCTAGCTAAAACTTTTAGCTAGATTCGTAATTTGACAGGCGTTGATTAGCTGCGCAGCACAGATTCGGCTAGCTAAAACTTTTAGCTAGAATCGTCTAGCTAAAAGTTTTAGTTAGTTCGATCTGTGCGCAGCTAATCAACGAATTTGACAGGCGTTGATTAGCTGCGCAGCACAGATTTTCTGTGCGCGGAGACCGTGTCAGCAGTGCGCATTTGCGCACGCGTGCAGCTTAGAGAGAACAGTGCTTGCAAGCACTATTAAATGAAGCAGAAAATCGCCCTAATGTGGATCAGATGAATCAGAGGTCCTTGCATAACTAAATGCACTTTAGCAGACGGCACAGAATCCTTTCAAAAGATATTTCAGGTGTTAAATGAAATTTAGAGTGACGTCTAAAATTGTTCTTTCAGCTCTGTAAAATTCTTCACCACATCCCAAATGATATTAAAGAACATTTACACAATGAGAACTATTCTGGTGCTCTTTAACCAATTTTGCTGAGAAGCATAACCATCCAGAAAACAGCCCACTTTTAATGCCAGAGAAGAGGAAGGTGAGTTGCATTAACCAGACCAGCCCTTCTTATCACCCTCACTCTCCTGTGTTCAAAGGAGGTTACAGATCTGCACTGGAGAATCTGTTGTACTTGGAAATGTATCCCAGCATTTTCAAACTAGGACGCACAGAATTACACAAAGGGTCTACAAGGAGGAGCACAGGCTTCCCAGGAAGCCATTCAACAGAATAGAGTAGAATAGAATTCTTTATTGGTCAAGTATGGGCCGGTTTAGATCACGCTGGTAAAAGCCTGTTATTAAGAACACAGTAGCCTGCAATTACTGCAGGTTCGAGCCCGGCCCAAGGTTGACTCAGCCTTCCATCCTTTATAAGGTAGGTAAAATGAGGACCCAGATTGTTGGGGGGGCAATAAGTTGACTTTGTAAAAATATACAAATAGAATGAGACTATTGCCTTATACACTGTAAGCCGCCCTGAGTCTTCGGAGAAGGGCGGGGTATAAATGTAAACAAAAAAAAAACAAAAAAAAGTGTGATTGGACACACAAAGAATTTGTCTTCGGTGTATAATCTCTCATAAAATCTTCAATTCTCCAATATTTTGGGGATGAATTGGCACATTGGGAGAGCAAGCCATGAGCACAGAATTTAGTGTTATGTGGGCTTACCCATTAATATTTACTTTACTTTTGCAAGCTAGCAAAAATATAGCTTTCCATCCTTTCTAAAGCCTTAGGCGTATATTATCAAAGCTCAGTTGAATCTACCTGTGCCCTTTTTTTTTTAATCATTGTAAGCATATTCCTAAACAGAGCCCTCCCAGGTCTTCCATTCCTCATTTTTATTTACGAAAAATGCTGACAGAGACCAAATTCTGTTTTAATTTGAAGCATATGCCAGCTTCCTTACTAATTTTGACAATAAAATAATCCTTTGCAGATTAAAAAATGGAAGGGAGCAAAGGGTTTTGTAGGTACCAAGAGAGGTTTTAACGCAGTGAAAAAGGGGCGAAAAAGAGTGAAAAAGAAATCATGTGTTTTCAGAAGTATTCAATCTCTCCGTATTTTGAGGTACTCAAACAAATATAAAAATCTGCTTTTCGAACACAGCATGTAAATTCAGTGTCACTCCTAAACTATGGAATGCACATTTTCCATCTTCTCTTCCGGCTTTCAGGAAAGAACTTGAGACCTTTCTCTTCAGCTACATCTGATTATTTATTTTAATAGTATTAATGGTTTTAAATTTTAAGTGGTTTTTTTAATCTTCATTGCTAGTAAATTGAATACCTGATTATAGAAAGGATACAACTTGTAAGATTTTTTAAAATAAAATTTCTGAAAAGCTATCCTAATCCAGTGCCGTTAAAAATGCAAAACTCATGGAATCCAGTCCTTCTTCCCCAAAAAATTACTCCTACCAGAGTTTGCTAAATTTTTGGTTTTTTACTCACTAAATCAATAAGGAAAGATATTTTTCAAAAAATCTGGGAGTATTAGCACTGGGGTTTTAATCAAATAAACTAAAGTGTGATTTGTGCATAGGCTCAATATAATTTGTTAAAAACTCTTAAAGGAAAAATAGCAGGGCAATACCAATACTGGCTCAATCACCAAAATAAGAAAATGCGTTGGTTCCACCATTTATTTTACCATCATAACAAAAAGTAATCTGAATTATGACAAAGCTTTCCCAAGTTGCAATAAATTACTTTAAATGCTGGCGTGCAGCAAAGTTGTCATCCAGCAATACAATTTAACACCCCCCCAAAAAAAGTCAGTGGGTTCAGCTAAATTACCTGTATATTTGCAACCCAAGCAACAGTCTTCTGCAAGAAAAAACTCAGTTGTCCATGACCATTTCAAAGTTGCATTATGTCCGTTCTCGTGTAATGCAGTCAGCGTGTTAAAATCAGGTTTGGGGCGATAAGATTAGGAGAGAAGCGACTGAACCTGATGAGGAGATCTATATAATATAGTTTCCGGATCTTTATAAGCATTCGCAGGATTCATCACAGCTGCATAGAGTTCAGTGTAAGCGTGGCAGATCAATTCCGTGGACTGTTTTATTATCTGTTGTCTAAAACACAACCAGAAGTAAACATGTAGATATACAACTGATGATAACAGAATGAACGTAAAAAGTGCCTTGATGAGCAAGATCCTGTCCCCTTTCTTTGCAGGAAGAAAAAAAATGAAGGCCACTCTAATAGCTCCCTGCCTCTAATCACTGCAAGTGAATACAACCTCTTGTTGTAGGCAGAAGGCAGATGCTGTTGGGCAGCAATGGCAGGATGGTCTGAGGCTCCACACAATGCAAAGTTATGTGATTTCTAGGGCCAACGTCTTCCCCCAATTAATTGGCAGCAGTGCAAGAGTTGTGCCTTGACGTCTGAAACAGCCACAAGGGGTAAGTCTTTCTGTTATTAATTTTTATACACCCATACTTTCTAATGATGATGATGGAAATAAACTGCAGCAATCAGTTTAATCATTCTTCTGGGACTGCCCCCCCACCCACCCATGTCCCTTTTCTGTACTGGATCAGTATACAATTTGCAGCTAAACATGTGGATGCAGCCCCTTTATCCCTCAAACAACCGGTTAGATGTAAAATAGTTATGCAAGCAAACACAAAAGATGGCTACAACCAACTTCCTGGCAAAAGTACTGCACCCATTGAAAAGAAGAGTCTTTCAGCCAAACAATCTGTTTCCAAAATGGTCCTGCTACCTGCCTCACATAATAAAAACGAACTGTGAATCAGTAAGCTGTCATCTGCCAATGCATCGGCCAGTCAAGGGCACTGGAAATATGCTTAGTCTCCAAATCAGTCCCCTCATGTTTGAGCCTTTGACTGTGATTCTTATGTAAGTCAGGTGCAAAGGAAAACAATGAATTCTGATTCTGTCAAAGAAAGGAAAAAAAGAAACATTTTACTTACTTAACAGTTGTGCTCAGGAGAAAGTTTATCTGTGGCATTAACAGGCCATCAGGAGCAGACAAATAACGATCAAACTGGACCTGTAACACAGAGAAAGGCAGATATTAGTCAATGTGTGGTCCTCAAAAGACAGGCCCACTGCTCAGAAGTCAAGAATTAGAGCCAAACACTCTCCAAATGTATTCTTTTTTTTAATAGATTTTATTTTTATTTTTTAACTCTCCAAATGTGTTCTAATACTCCAGGGAAGGGAGAATCTCGATGCACAAAAAAACCGCTGACCCCCAATATACCTCAACCAAAACTAAGCTGTAGCATGGAGATGTTTCACACTAGCCCAACTCTTGCACTTGGCAGCAATCCTTTGTATGAGGAAAGGGAGTCAGTCCAGTCTATCTTATTTTTGTTCTTTCTACTCTCTTCTCATTTGCCTCATTCTAGTCACTGCTCCTCACTACATGAGTTAATTTCCCCTCACAGAAAAAAACAACCCTGCACCTTAATTGTAATCCTTTATAGTTTAAGATGTCACTTATTATTTTTTTCCAATTTGAATTATCAAAAACTGTCAAACATAAACATATTTTGAAGTGACAGAGTCCAACTTTTGCCTTAGAATGCAATTTCTGAAGTCTCTCGTGTTATGAAACACTACCAAATGTACTATATCAAAATAACTTATCTGAAAAAAAAAACTGATATGAAAATGAACATGAAGTCTGAATCAGTGCCATGTCCTCCTTAACATCATAGGGAAATGACATTGGGAGTGAGAGGCACCGTTTATCGGTGGTTCTCCTCCTATCTCTCCGACCGGTCGCAGACGGTGTTGACGGGGGGGCAGAGGTCGACCCCGCGGCGCCTCACTTGTGGGGTGCCGCAGGGGTCGATTCTCTAGCCCCTTCTGTTCAACATCTATATGAAGCCGCTGGGTGAGATCATCAGTGGCTTCGGTGTGAGGTACCAGCTGTACGCTGATGACACCCAGCTGTACTTTTCCACACCGGGCCACCCCAATGAAGCTATCGAAGTGCTGTCCCGGTGTTTGGAAGCCGTACGGGTCTGGATGGGGAGAAACAGGCTCAAGCTCAATCCCTCCAAGACGGAGTGGCTGTGGATGCCGGCATCCCGGTACAGTCAGCTGAGTCCACGGCTGACTGTCGGGAGCGAGTCATTGGCCCCGATGGAGAGGGTGCGCAACTTGGGCGTTCTCTTGGATGAACGGCTGTCTTTTGAAGACCACCTGACGGCCGTCTCCAGGAGAGCTTTCCACCAGGTTCGCCTGGTGCGCCAGTTGCGCCCCTTTCTAGACCGGGATGCCTTGTGCACAGTCACTCACGCCCTTGTGACGTCTCGTCTGGACTACTGCAATGCTCTTTACATGGGGCTCCCCTTGAGGGGCATCCGGAGGCTACAGTTAGTCCAGAATGCGGCTGCGCGGGTGATAGAGGGAGCCCCTCGTGGCTCCCGAATGACACCTATCCTGCGCAGGCTGCACTGGCTACCTGTGGCCTTCCGGGTGCGCTTCAAGGTGTTGGTGAACATCTTCAAAGCGCTCCATGGCATAGGGCCGGGCTATTTACGGGATCGCCTGCTGCTACCGAATACCTCTCACCGACCCGTGCGCTCTCACAGAGAGGGACTCCTCAGGGTGCCGTCGGCGCGACAGTGTTGTCTGGCGACGCCCAGGGGAAGGGCCTTCTCTGTGGGGGCTCCCGCCCTCTGGAACGAACTCCCCCCAGGACTCCGTCAACTTCCGGACCTCCGAACCTTTCGCCGCGAGCTTAAAACTCACTTATTCATCTGCGCTGGACTGGGTTAGTTTTTAAATCTATGGGTTTTTTAATGGGTTTTTATCTTAAATTTTTAATATTAGCCAATTTAATAAGTTTTTTAATTGTATTTTAATTGTATTTATAATGTATTGTGTATTTTTTTATCTGGCTGTGAACCGCCCTGAGTCCTTCGGGAGAAGGGCGGTATAAAAATTTAAATAATAAATAAATAAATAATAAATAAATTTATTGTTCTGTAGTGGATCAACTAAAAGCGAGTAAAGAATTAAATTCTAAAATTCCTTTACATTACAGTGAAATATTACCCCAGGTTTCCATTATTTATAAAACCCACAGACCAAAAAAAAACCCAAACCCTGAACTAAGTTTTAAGAACACTTGGTTTCCTTTTTGTTTTGTTTTTCCTTTCCTTTATTTCTAAAATTTTAGATCGAAAATACCTTGGAATATAAATTAGCTCTCTTATATTTAGAGGAGCATCTTATAAACAGTGATAACACAATGACAAAGAAACTAAAATACCAACTCTCAAAATTCTATCCCAGTTTTCCCCTCTTCTTCTATACAACACAGCTGAAAATGATTTATCTCACCATTGCAGCTTTTAATGACATAGAATCCATACTGGGTACATTAGCCAAGGGACCCTAAAATTAAAGGAAAGGTAAATAAATGAATAATTACACAGAATCAGTGTTTTAATAAAATCAAACCAAAAACTATTTTGCAACAAGCCCTAAAACTGTAACATGCTATGGATATTTATGGAATCATGCAATGATTATAGCGACTGAATTTTGGAGAGGGCAGATACCACAAATTTCTAGATCAAATTTTGAAGTTAGCAACTTATTTATCTGGTGAAAGAAAACCAAATTAAGAGTGCTAAACAGTTAGCTATTGACTTTATGGAGGACAACTGACATATAAGTCCATTTATATGTCTAATATGTCTAATATAACTAATAATGTTTTTGTGGGACTATTCATGAAGAATTATCTCATGGAAAGGAAAGAAGAGTATGTTTTTTTTAAAGTTCCTAAAGCAAAATAAAATGTGAATTAAGGAAACTTTAGGTAGAAAGAAAGTATAATCTAAAAAAGAAAGGGGAAAGATTATCATTCAGGCAATTTGTGAGAATTTAGAATGTAGGGCAGCTCTATTTTTTCTTCTTATCTCATGCCTTTCATTTTTTTGGCTTACTAATTCTTACTCTCTTTCTGGGTTTTGCAAAATATTGCTTGCCATGAAAGGAAATAGTATGATGGGTTTTGCATGTTTTGTAATTATAGCCATGCACTTAACAACTCCTTTTTGAAACTAAGCCTTTCAGAAAGAATTATTCTTTCTGTTAAAGAAAAAGAAACCAGGAATTCTGAAGTATCTATTTAGATCCCAACTAAATATAGTAGACTTATATTTGCAGTTCAGGGTATCTGATTGAATGGAAATATTGGCTGAACAGCTATGGTAGTTTCCAAGTAACACAAATATGCAATCAAAAATAAGCAATCCAGTAACACTTACTCAGTACTGTGACAGTATTTGCACGTCATAATTGCTTATTAAATAGCTAAGAAACAGAACCATTTGGCTAGTGTCTGTATACTCCCATTGGCTCCTTCCAGGAATAGGAGGAATGGTGTATCTTCTACCCATGCTTATAAACCATTCCTAATGGTTGAACATGTTACTCAAATGTAGGATGATGGGGATGGTAGCAGGTTTCTAAACCATGAGTATATTTTGCAGTCCAAAGATGTTCACATGAAAAGCTTAAATGTTAGGCAAAACACATAAAAAGAGACTTGTCAGAAATGAGTACTGATATTGATAGTTTCCAAAATTATTGCTCACCTGCTCTGTCTTGTGTTGCTGTACCATGTTATAAATATAACTTAGACCCACTCTAGTTAATACGTAAGACGCTTGTTCATTTATAAGGGTATCCAAATGTGCTTCTATCTAAAATAAAGACAGTGAATTTTTTACTTATTGCAAAGTATTTACAATTATCATATGTATCATATGTAATGTATTAATTACAAAAACTGGTAATGAATTTGTGTAAGTTACATGCCTTGAGTCTATGGATATGTAAATTCAATCTCCCAGCTCGATGTTATGATGTTTTGAATTGTACTATTTTCCCCCCAAACATCCTATTCATGTTGCAATGGCATTTTGCACAAACTGACTAGTCAGAAAGTTAATTCCATAGTGAAAAGTTTTTTGGGTCCTGTGTTTGGAGATGAAGCAAACATCAATGAAGAATGCACATTCTTTAATTTAAAAAAATGCAACAATATTGTTAAATTAACTGCCAAAGAAGAAATAAGAGGAATACATAAATGATAAATTGTATTTTTCACTAATGGACATAATCTTTATCAAAACCCATGCATGTTCAGCTTGTAATCTTACTTGTAAATGACTGCTATTTTTCAAAATGGATGAGTAGTATGTTTTTAGATTCAGTACTGAGAACACTTCATCATATCTATTATTTTTAATATCACAACAGCCTCTGTTTGGATAGTATCTTAATTTAGTTAGCTAATTCTATTGTCTACATAAGTAGCTTCCTATCTTTGCATTTTGTCTGGCCTTGGAAACAACAATTAAAGTTAGGGAAGGGCAAACTCTTCTGTGCAGCCAACAACTGTTTTGAAATAACCCATGGCCAGATTGAAATATGCATGTTTTAGACAGTATATAGGACAAAATGTGGGTGTTTTGTTCTGGGTAAAAACTGAAATAGTTATTGGTTAGGGGACTGGAGGCTAAAACGTATGAAGAACGGTTGCAGGAACTGGGTATGTCTAGTTTAATGAAAAGAAGGACTAGGGGAGACATGATAGCAGTGTTCCAATATCTCAGGGGCTGCCACAAAGAAGTGGGAGTCAAGCTATTCTCCAAAGCACCTGAGGGTAGAACAAGAAGCAATGGGGGGAAACTAATCAAGGAGAGAAGCAACTTAGAACTAAGGAGAAATTTCCTGACAGTTAGAACAATCGATAAGTGGAACAACTTGCCTGCAGAAGTTGTGAATGCTCCAACACCAGAAATTTTTAAGAAAATGTTGGTAGCCCTGGGCAGGGGGTTGGACTAGAAGACCTCCAAGGTCCCTTCCAACTCTGTTGTTGTTATTGTTATTGTTATTGTTGTTGTTGTTATTATTATTATTACTTTGGTGGTGGTGGGGGAGTGGAGTAAGAGCAGGACAAAGGCAAGGCCCAATGTTTCCTTGCTGACATCATCAGGGGAGATCAAAATGATATTGGGAAGATTGGAGGGTAAAGAGGCTGGTGGGATTATCTGTGCCCAGATATCATTAGCAGCTGAGAGGAGACAGAGAAGGTGTAAAAGAGTACAGAGATAACTATCATTACATAAATATCTGCTTAGCTCTTTAAGAGACCATGAGGTTAAAAAAAACAAAAAACCTCAAGATTGCCCCCTAGATTCTCTTTAGTATAAGAAGGGAAAGAATCCTTCTCAGGCTTTTAAGAGAATGTTATTGTACCTTATTGTAAAGAATCAGGAAGATGACCTTAAGGAAAATGGGCAAGAAATGTTACATAATAGGCAAGAACTGTTATATAAGCAAAAAAAAAAAAAGTAGGAATATTCTTTAAGTCTCAGGAAACAAGATGGAAGAATCTCAGGCAGACTTCTTCCTGATTCATTCCCTCTTTATTGAGGGAAAGTATAGTAACAGAATCTTTAAAGCATAAAACATAATTGTGTTTTAAAGATTCGGTTACTATACTTTCCCTCAATAAAGTACAGCCTTACCCTCCCTTTGGAGTCTGATCTACCCCAAGGGCTGACACCTGACAAGTAAAGCAAGATGCCAATTGCTTATGTGATGTCTGCTTTCTGACGTTGCCTACTCAAAGGGTGGACAGGAGGGAAGACACTGGGAAGCCTGGAATACAGGAGACTGAAGAGCAATCATTTGGAAGAAGAACGGGAGGGGGGAGAGTGGAAGATGTGCCCTAATCTTGTGCTACTAATGTGAAATAACACCAGGATCCTTCTAGGTTTTGTTTCCAAATCTCCACTTCGTGTATTTGACGACAAAACATTTAATCAGAACTTTTAGGACATAGTGGTTCATTTGGTTTAATCATGATTTTAAAAAAAGGAAGAAACCATGGCGCTGCAAGCCAAAAACTTGTTTGCATCTCGGCTTAATAGGCTGCTAAAAATGTGATTTAGTAAAGTTAATTGTAGGATAGACATAACCAGATAAACTGTAATTCAACCATCTATTGCCAAACACAGCTCAATGATACCTGCTCCTCCCACCCATCTCATAGCTGGATCTAGAAAAATCTAGGAATTTCATCTAATTACAATGTAAAATGTTTAAAAATCAAGAATCCATCTAGTAAATTATCCACTGGATAGCAACTGCAATTTATGTGCATTGTCATTTAAAAAAAACAGCTTGCAAATATGGCTCAGCTTTTTACGTTTCAGTACTTTGCTACATCGGGGTTCTTAACCCCCATTAATGATTTTTTTTTGTGGCTGCCTGCACCAGAGTGTTTACTTTAAATATAAAGCTGTGAGGATACACACATTTAAGAAGATTGTGTTGTATTTATTCCCTGTTAATGGTTAATGGCAAAGAAAACATCAGAAGATTGACTTTGGACATTTACCTGGTATTGTAACATTTCTAGCCTTTTATCTGTGAATTCAAACAGAGCCAGCATTGTCTTCATCATATGAAGTGAATTCACCATAAAGGTTGCCATGTCAGCAGACCCCAAGTTACTGGCAGACACAGTACACATCTGCAACAGAGGATCCAGCACACAAGACAGAACCTAGAAGAAAGCAGGAAGAGCATTATACTGACTCAGAGCAACCCTTGGGTATTTTCCCATTCTATTACTCCCCAAAAGAAGGAAGCTAATGCTGGGTGGGTGGGGGAGGCAGAAAAGTTTGCGGGCCTTTGAATGCAGGAATCAGATCTTATAAATAAGCACTACCAGTCATTTGCTCTCCTAATTTCCACATTTCAATCCAGTGTGTTTGCCAGCCACTTATGCAACCTCTTCTACATTTAGTCACGTTTTATTTGTTAATGTCAGAAAAGGATGTTGCATAGGAAAGTTGCGTAGGCATAGCCAGTCCAAAGCAGAAGTGATAAAAACATAGATAGCTGATGATGCTTGTTGGTGAGGCTTGCAGTGTCCAGCTATTGGGGGGTGGGGGGTGGAGCTTGAGGGAAAGTTCAAGTTGCAAGAATGCAGTTTTAATGGTAAATGTTCAAAACAACTACCTACTCATTCAGCACAGAGACAACACAGCCCCACCCCCTTGGAAAATTCAACAAGCATCCACCAAGTTTGCCTTTTGAAGACAGCGGGCTTTCCCCGCTCTGAATGGAGTCAGTATGTTTCTTCCAAAACTTGAATACTGGATTATCATATGACTGACTTAATCTTATCACTTCTTGTTTTGAAGTGTTACACGAATCACCATGGCCATTAAGTGAATCTGTGGTTGTTGAGCAAATACTGAGACTGTTAAGCAGATCTATTGTTTGCTATGGGGTGTTTTGGCCAAAAAACTGAAATGCCAATTTTGGCCAAAAAAAACCCCTATTAAATCACAGTGCTGAGGATAGCGGGATGCTGCAAACACCTATAAGTGCAGGCCTGCTGTCAAGCGCCCAAAATATGCTCATGACTGGGATGGGGCGATTGTAACTCTGGGACTGGGTTTTGAGTACCTTGGGGAGAGGGGGTCTGTTGTAACTCTGAACAGTCGCTAAGTGACTGTAGCCCAATTTACAGAATTTAAATTTTAGAAAATGACAGTGTTAAACCAAATCTGCAAAATGTACTCCGAACAATTTTGAAGGCAGGCTATTTCTTGAAAAAAAAAAAAAGATCAAATATGTTATTAATTCTAGACATTCTATAATTTAGCTTTCAAAACGAGCTTAGAAAAGTTAGCATCCACCAACTAATTCCTGTTCTGTATTATTCTACCAAGAGATGGAATGGAGCCTGATCTCCTGGGTTACAGGAGAGGAGAGGCTTATAGTTCTCGTCCTGAGTTTAGAGGACAGAGTATCATCGGAGTAGCCTGTTCTCTGCTTTTGTAGCCAGATAGGCAAGCTTGGCATTTAATTCAACTTAGTTTCTTGATCAGACTAACAAACACAGCCAAAGATTATAGAAAGGATTAACTACTATTACTGAACAAAGTTTAGGCAGTTTCCTTTTTTGAGAGAGAAGTAACATATAAAATTTGAAGTAGTGAAACAAACGCTGCCATCTTTTCCACATCCTTAGTGAAACGACTGGCGATTAGCAGGATTATGCTCATACACATAAGATGAAATGAACATTAATTTACTTGTCCAAAGTCTGTTTGACGAGTATCCAAAGGAATAACACAAGAGTCATGGGATGATAGTACTTCACGCAGCAGAGCAAGTGTTTGAGTCAGTGCAGGACTTGGACCAAGGTCTGCAGGTGGCAGTTCAACCTACAAAAGGAAGCAGAATATCTGAGTTCAGAAAATGTGTTTATATTGAAGCCTAGCTTACACAGAGGAATAGAACAGTAATCAAAAACTCCGCAAATAAATCTATTATGGTTTATTAGAACAATGTTCTCCAATCTGGTATCCTTTAAAAGATTTGGGCTTCAACTCTAATAATTTCTAGCTAACATCGCCTTTCAGTTTGGGAAGACCATGGGGTATATACAACATGAAAACTGTTACACATACTTGTCTAGTTACAATTTTTGTAATCTACTCCAATCCAAAGACTCTGGTGATCACCTAGACAAGTAAATAAGAAATCTTTAAGCAAACATGAAATCCAGAAGGTTCCAGATTGGGGAAAAGAAATTACAACTTTCAATATGTCAGCAACAATCCTTCAAACTCCCGCCGCCTACTTTGAAAGAAAAAAATGGAAAAAAGGAAGCTTTGTTGCCAATGACAGCCAATTAGATTCTGCCACACCTTCAAACAGCCCATCCCAAACTGCTCTTGCTATGGGTGCCACCTCTGTAAAAGTGGTAGCTAGAGTGTAGAAGCAAATTGGAGAACAGGATAGATCAGACTTGTGACTGACAAGTGTGCTGATTGACACAAGAAGCAGAGGTATGTAATGCAAAATAAATGAGTTTGGGAACACTTCTCGGTAAAGCACAGATCAGGTTTCCCAAATTATTGAGCAAAGGATTTGTTGGTGACTAAGACTCAGAAATGAAACCCTGAAGTCAGCCTTCATATATTTTGGCCTTATTTATTTAGCACAAGAGTATGTATGTAAACTGTTTTTCAACAGACCTTATCCAGCAGTTTACTCGCATGGAGACTCAAACTATTGAAGAATATCTTTTTGCTCAAAAGGTGCATCTCTTCTATCGTAGTTAACAGCATGGCTGCACTGTTTTCTATAATATTACTGAAATTGAAAATAAAAAGTATGTGTGTGAGACAGGAAATAAGAGATTTTATTTGATTCAGGGATTAGCAGGTGCAACTATTCCATCTAGGAAGAGACTTTTTTTTTAAAAAGGCCATTTATATTTTTAAAATGTTATGCCTTGCAATAAAGAAAAGTTGTCTCTCCCCTCAGTTCTTCCTTTCTATATTTCTCAAGAGCCAGAAGGAAGTTCACCCTGGGAAAACTACTATGTCATCATGAAGCAAGACTATGACTGAAGCTAGGAGAGAGTTGCCAGGGTAAAAAAACACAACAAGCGGCACCATCTCCATTCCAAACTAAAGCAAAATCTGCTCACTTTTGAACAGATTTAAAGGACACTGAGACAAATGACAACCCACTCAGAAATTCATTAGGTAAAAAACAAAGTTCCTTTTCTCCTCAGAAAAAAGAAAAGTGGGATATAATCAGGGTAGAATTTCAGATCTGAACCAAAAGGGTGATAATTTTTTTTTAGAATTTTCTTCCAAGTGCATGGTCTGCTTCCACCACCACCCCACCTGGATCAACCAAGTGTGGATCAAGTGTAGATCCATTAATTGTGACGTAAATTGACCAACTGGCTTGTCACCCGAGCCTTATATAATAGGATAAGACAGAATGATTGGCCCAAAGTCACCCAGATGGCTTTCATGCCTAAAGCAGGACTTGAATTCACAGTCCCTGGGTTTCTAGCCTGGTGCTTTAACCACTAAGTCAAACAGCTCTCTAAAACTCTATCCTAAAAGTCTGTCTTATTCAGTGATACAGAAATACATTTTATACAGAAGGACTGCACCAGGTTCAGCTATAATCACCTGTTCAATTCGAACCTGAGGAAACATTTTTAAAACGCGATGCCTTGCAATAAAGAAAAGTTGTCTCTCCCCTCAGTTCTTCCTTTCTATATTTCTCAAGAGCCAGAAGGAAGTTCACCCTGGGAAAACTACTATGTCATCATGAAGCAAGACTATGACTGAAGCTAGGAGAGAGTTGCCAGGGTAAAAAAAACACAACAAGCAGCACCATCTCCATTCCAAACTAAAGCAAAATCTGCTCACTTTTGAACAGATTTAAAGGACACTGAGACAAATGACAACCCACTCAGAAATTCATTAGGTAAAAAACAAAGTTCCTTTTCTCCTCAGAAAAAAGAAAAGTGGGATATAATCAGGGTAGAATTTCAGATCCGAACCAAAAGAGTGATAATTTTTTTTTAGTATTTTCTTCCAAGTGCATGGTCTGCTTCCACCCCCCCTCCCGCCTGGATCAACCAAGTGTGGATCAAGTGTAGATCCATTAATTGTGACATAAATTGACCAACTGGCTTGTCACCTGAGCCTTATATAATAGGATAAGACAGAATGACTGGCCCAAAGTCACCCAGATGGCTTTCATGCCTAAAGCAGGACTTGAATTCACAGTCCCTGGGTTTCTAGCCTGGTGCTTTAACCACTAAGTCAAACAGCTCTCTAAAACTCCATCCTAAAAGTCTGTCTTGTTCAGTGATACAGAAATACATTTTATACCATTTGCTAAATTTATCAGTTGAGGCCTACTATTCTTCTCTTAGAGGCCTCTCCTAGAAGGCCAGGAAGAAGCTGTCTTTTCCCAAATCATACAGGCCTATCTCCAGTTCAATGGGAGATGGAAGTATAAGGCAACAGTGAAGTATTTAATGGGATTATCCAGTAAGGTTCCATAAAGTTTAATATTGTCACTGATACTGTTTAAAAATGATCAGAAAATGCTACCGTATTTTTCAGAGTATAAGATGCACCTTTCCCCCCCCTAAAAAAGGGTGAAAATTTGGGTGCAACTTATACACCAAATGTAGCCCCGCCCAGCCTCTCAAACGGAGGTTTCAGAGGCTGAAAAAGCAAGGCGCAGAGCTCACAACTAATGAACCTGTTGCTAAAGTTCACCTCTGGGAACAGCTGATTGGGAGTATTCCAGGAGGCCGATCCACCTGTCAATCAGCTTTTTCTTATTTTACTCCCCAAAAACTAAGGTGCGTCTTATAGTCCGAAAAATACAGTAAGTGCTGATGGCATAAAGCTACATAACAAGAGAACATCTTTTCTCAATGCCAGATATTACATTGTAAAGCAGTATAGGGACATTGTGTTATACTACAACGCAACCCTGGAACACAGCCAGTTCCTCCCAAAACAATCTTTTAAAAGTTTGCTTACCTAATGGTGTGATGATAAAATTTGAGAAGATTACAAATTTTATACAGAAGGACTGCACCAGGTTCAGCTATAATCACCTGTTCAATTCGAACCTGAGGAAACATTTTTAAAACATACTGTTCAAATACACACTTCGTCTTCAAGAAAATAACAATATACAGTTTTAAGATTACAGTATTCCTTTTAAGGTTAGCAATCTCTGTAGGGATATATTCTGCACATTCATTATTCAATTTCATTTCACATAATAATGAGAGATGCAATCTCCTTGGGAAATAAATAATAATAATAATAATAATAATAATAATAATAATAATAATAATAATAATAATAATAATAATAATAATAATAATAATAATAATAATAAAAAAGTTTAATATTGTCACTGATACTGTTTAAATATGATCAGAAAATGCTACTGTATTTTTTGGAGTATAAGATGCACCTTTTCCCCCCTAAAAGAGGGTGAAAATTTGGGTGCAACTTATACACCAAATGTAGCCCTGCCCAGCCTGTCAAACAGAGGTTTCAGAGGCTGAAAAAGCAAAGCGCAGAGCTCACAACTAATGAACCTGTTGCTAAAGTTCACCTCTGGGAACAGCTGATTGGGAGTATTCCAGGAGGCCGATCCACCTGTCAATCAGCTTTTTCTTATTTTACTCCCCAAAAACTAAGGTGCGTCTTATACTCCGCTGCGTCTTATAGTCCGAAAAATACAGTAAGTGCTGATGGCATAAAGCTACATAACAAGAGAACATCTTTTCTCAATGCCAGATATTACATTGTAAAGCAGTATAGGGACATTGTGTTATACTACAACGCAACCCTGGAACACAGCCAGTTCCTCCCAAAACAATCTTTTAAAAGTTTGCTTACCTAATGGTGTGATGATAAAATTTGAGAAGATTGCAAATTTTATACAGAAGGACTGCACCAGGTTCAGCTATAATCACCTGTTCAATTCGAACCTGAGGAAACATTTTTAAAACATACTGTTCAAATACACACTTCGTCTTCAAGAAAATAACAATATACAGTTTTAAGATTACAGTATTCCTTTTAAGGTTAGCAATCTCTGTAGGGATATATTCTGCACATTCATTATTCAATTTCATTTCACATAATAATGAGAGATGCAATCTCCTTGGGAAATAAATAATCAACAAGGTTCCTTTTTATGCAAGTAAATATACTTTTATTTGTAAACTGCTTTTTCGTTCCTTGTTTCTTAACATATGGGGCCGATGCAGTTTTAATATCAAGGGCTTTCATAAAACCAAACATTTCACCTTGAGTGGCCGGCAAACCCCTTCTGTGATGTGCCCAACTATTTCTTGCATGTTTTCTCCCACTCCTGAAAATAAAAACAGTGTACATTAGGAATGTTAGTTCCTGTCATTTAGAAAGAAGAAATTCAGTTACTGTCTTTTCCCCCAAAACAGCGCTTCTCCTAAAGTGGCAAAAATTCCACATTCTTCCTGCAGCACTTAGCTTCACCCCATATGTAACTTTTAGGACAGAAAAATCCCAGATGAAATTCCTCTCCTCGGAATCCTGCCTCAGAAGATCCCAAACCTACAATTCTTGGCTTTCTACAATACCTTCTGTGGTTATGTGTTTCAAGAGAGCCTCCAGGTGCTCTTTTTCAGAAGCAGTAGCCTGATGCAGCCAAGCCAACATGTCTCCCACATATCTAAAGCCAAAAAATAATAATAATATCCTATTAAAAATGAATCTTCCTATTCATGGTAATTAATGCTATACAATGTACAATGCCACAAGTAATGTACCTCAA
Organism: Ahaetulla prasina; assembly: GCF_028640845.1. NCBI lineage: Eukaryota > Metazoa > Chordata > Lepidosauria > Squamata > Colubridae > Ahaetulla > Ahaetulla prasina. The sequence goes on from NC_080539.1 coordinate 164,909,006, forward strand.
AGGATCGTGTGAATGCATTTCAATAGGTCGAGGTGTTCCTCCTGGACCTCCTCTAGTAAGAGCATCTATAAAGCCCCGGACCACAGCACTTCTTCTGGCTGTTCCAAACTCATCAAGAGTATATCTATAAAGGGGGGGAAATATGCACTTACAAGTTACGGATATTTTAGTTGACCCTCCTTAGTGATCAAAGTGCCTTGTTTTATGGAAATGCAAGAATATTATGCTTAAAATTCCACTGCCTAGATAATTTATCAGCAGTTGCCCAATACCAACGTATTTTTAATGGCCGCCAAATCTGTGAAAACTTTGTTGTCATGCTTCAGCATGCAAAAAGAGACTTACATTTTACAACGTAAAAAAATAAATTATTTATTCTGTTTCAACTATCATTTTCATTAGGATTCAATATAAGATGGGAAATTACAGAAATTACATAAACTAGAAAAGACAGGCATTCAGGCCACTATCAAACTGCTTGAAAACAAGTCAAATGATTTGTTTACTTGCTTTAAAGCAGTGGATAATAAGCCCACTGGAACAAGTTGTAACCATTATTTGTTCTAGCAATAGCCAGGACAATTCTGGAAGAACCATTTAAAAGAGCAAAGTATGCTATAAAAAGAGAAAGGACTTTTAAAAATTAATGTTTATATTAATAAACAACACAATTTCACTTTTAATTTAATATTAATTACATAATTCCAACTGTAATTATATTTTAATTCAGCAGAAAGCATCTATTGGAAAAAAACAAGCCAGTCTATATTTTGATTCAACATCAAAATACTAAGTGATTGCACTGTATGCGAATATTGCCTGATGCTTTATTGTTCTTGCAAAACGGATGAGGAGAACCAAAGGGGAAGTTACTGTAGTTTTGGTGAAAAAATCATTATCACTTTCTACCCTTTGGAATCCCGAAAAACCTGCACTTTTAATACTGGAATACATTCTATAGTATTAAAAATGAAGGGTTTCTTAAGAAGAAATGTCAACTGGGAACAAAAGTTAAGGAATATATCCAAGGGAAATTCATCTTCATTTCTAAGATGCCTAAGGAATATACCTATCACTTTCAGTGAGGTATGTATTTTAGTGAGGTATATTGTATCAAGATAAGGCAGCTGTTGACATGGTCGTGGTAGACATTCCAATATTGCCACCTTGTGGTAAATCTGAAATATATCTATATTCTTCTCACAAGATGTCAAAAAGAAAGACATCAATTGTATCACTCATAACATCTAAATAATAAATAATGCAGAGCACATCATTAGACTTCTGGGCCATTTCTATGAATGCCTTTGTTGTGACCTATATAGACCCATAAAAAGTATCCCTAAATATAATGATATAAAGAAGAACCAAATGAAATCATTAGGAAGTAATCATATTAACTGCATTTGATTGTTAATTAAATTGAATTTTAATACAAATTAATTACTCTTGACTTTTACACTTCTTTCTTCTATTTTTTGGAATGTCACCTTTGTATGTGATCTACAGATAAAAAATCTTATTCATCCCAGCTTCCAGAGTGGGGGGGAAAGGCAGATCAATGTGCCTCTATGAATAGGGAAGACAATGTTGTGGCAAATACAAGTAGCCTGGCATTAAATCCAGAAGACTGCCCCCTTGTGCTCCAAAAGGTTGCTCCTCACAAGGAAGCCCACAGGTACCTCCCCTCCCCCCCCTCCCCCCCATCTGATTGCCAGGAGCCATGGGATAGACAGCCACAGGTCAGCCTACATGGGTTTGCGCCCTCCACACTTTTTATAACACATTTGGAAGACAATGATCTTTTTAAGTTTAAAGTAACTTTGGAGCAGTAGAGTAATTAAACTATTCGGTGAATGTTCCTTTATCTTGGATTAAAGATAAGAGCAAAAAGGATTTAAAAATACTGTATTTTTCGGAGTATAAGATGCACTTGAGTATAAGACGCACCTTAGTTTTTGGGGAGGAAAATAAGTAAAAAGCTGATTGACTGGTGGATCAGCCTCCCAGAATACCCCCAATCAGTTGTTCCCAGAGGTCAATTTTAGCAACATGTTCCTTGGTTGTGAGCTCTGTGCCTTTCTTTTTTTTTTTTGCTTTTTTTTCCTGCCTCTGAAACTTCTGAAACTCTGTTTCAGAAAAAACTTTTTTTTCTGCCTCTGAAAGCCTCTGAAACAGCTTCAGAAAAAAAGCCTCTGAAGCTCTGTCTGGGGGCTTCTTTTCTGAAGCTTCTTTTCTGATGCTTTTTTCAGCCTCTGAAACCTCAGTTTGAGAAGCTGGACAGGGCTATATTCAGAGTATAAGATGCACCCAGATTTTCAGCCTCTTTTGTGGGGGGGGAAAGGTGCATCTTATACTCTGAAAAATACAGTAATTAAAAACGAAAAGCTTGCCAAAAGTTTAAACTAAGAAAGTTTAAAACAAAGGGGAGAGTTGAATCTGGAATTATTGAACAAAGTATTTTTGAAACAATTAAACACTGAATATGTATTTCTCTGGGAAAGAGTTCTGTTTGAATAGATTAGCTTTGCAAAACAAAAGATAAGGAAAATTGCTAAAGCCCATCTGACTAAAGAACTATGGAATGTTGAATAGGACTAAAAGTTTAATGATCTGGAGCAGGGGTGTCAAACTCGATCACATCACGGGCCAGATTGTGACGTATCACAATGTTTTTTGTCTTTGCAGAGCCGGGGTGGGCGTGGCCTGCGTGGGCCATATCCAGCCTGCGAGACGCTAGTTGGACAGGCTTGATATGGAGACAGAGGGAGAAAAGAAAAAAGAAAAATATCTTTACTTTTATTTCCCCTTTCTCAATTGGAATGGCTCCTACTAGCAAAATAGTGAAACTTACAGAGATGACAGAACAAGGTATTGCACTTGAGACATTCCAAAGGATCTTTGAGAAACAGAGTTACAGCTACAGTACCAGCATCAGTAACTGCTTACATAAATGTATCATTTAAAAGAGATCTGAAAGAAGAGATGAAAAATAATTCTGAAGAATCTGCAAGACAACTGAGTGGAGAAGTGAAACAAATTAAATTTAAAGTGAAAATTTTGAAAAATAAAGCAGAAATAATGGCAAGAGAATACAAATATCAAGTCAAGAGATGAAAAATAGGCAATGGGCTATTACTGGATTTAGAAAATTCAGAATCTTGTTTGATACCAGGGGTTCTTAGAGATCAACTGGATGAAAACTGTAAACAGAGCATTATTGAGGTCTAAAAAACATTAGGATGAGAGGAAGATGATATAGATAGAAATCAGGTCCTATGACCTCTTAATATCAAGTTAAGGATTGATAATGCCAGAATACCACTTAAGAAAAAAAAATCAAAATTAATTTGTTTGACCAGGCTAAGGTAATACTGGAAACCTTTTTTGGGCTTTTTGCTGGAAATGGGTTAATGACTGAGTTAATGACTTGGATTTGCCATTAGAAAAGGGTTGGAAATGGGAAGAAGTGATCTATGCAATGTAATTTCAAAGGAGAGGAGTTAAGTTTGTTTGTAATCGTAATTAATGAAGTTACCCCTACCAATATAAAATATTTTACAAAATACCCACAAATTCAAGTCTTTCCTCAACTTTAACAGTAAAGGTAGTTTTCGACCTATGACCGTTCATTCATTTAGCGATTGTTCAAAATCACAAGGGAACTGAACAAACAATAGTTACAACCAATCCACGGATTTCTGGCTGTCTCAGCTTGTCCACAGTCAAGTGATTGCAATTTGGCCACTTGGCAACAGGTTCACTGTTGCAGCTGCTTGCTGCACCCTGCAATCCCGTGAACTCCTCTTGCAACCTTTCCGGATAGCTTCTCTCAAGAAAGTCAATGGGGCAGGGAAAGTTGCAAGTGACTGGAATAAGTCCTCCCCAATTCTCACTGCACCTCCCTCATACCCCTTACATACCCTCTTGCACACCCATGCATTCTTCTCAACCTGTACCCCCTGCCACCAAAACCCATGCCTCTTAGCTACCCCTTTGCACCCTTGTGCACCCGCCCTGACCGAACTTCTTGCACAGCCCGACACCCTTATGTACATTCCCAACCTGCGCCTCTTGCGCAACCTCAAACGTCATTCCTGAACTTCACCACTCACACTCAGTCGTTCCCTTCCCTATCTGGCAGCAGCCACTACCCTACCTGCCAGTCTGGGGCTTGCAACTTGGGGCTGGCTTCCCCACTGGCTTTGGTGATTTGCCTGACTCATTTAACCAGTGCTCTATGGCAAATTCATGCATATTCTCAATGGTATCCCTTGTTTCTTATTCTGGAGATATTCTGTCTCACTTAGAATTGAGACCAACTTTATCACAAACACATACATCCCACCATAGTCGTACTAATTTTCTCCAAATATTCATGCTGGGTGCTTAACTAAAGAAGAAACTTACTTATAGAGAACAGGCCTGTCTTGCAAAGCTTCCATTGCCTGAGCTAGAACTGGAGAAACATCACAGGTTTCTTGTGTTAAAGCCCTGCATTCACCTGTAAACAAGCCAACAGCCTGATGTCAGTATTAGTAAGGATTCGACAACATTTCTCTCCTCATTTCATTGATAACACTGAATCCTAGAGGAAATATTACATTTTTATAGTGCTTCTATTTCTTAGAAGCCATGGTCTAAATTCAGCCGCCCTGGTGATGTCTAGTTAGATACAACTGTATTTTGCCACTCTGGCAGAAGCCCTCTGTATATTTAGGAGTAGTTGTCCATCCTTCCTGTAGGTACTTATTATGGGAAACAGTGACAGCCACAAAAGTAGCTGTGGAAAACACCATGGCTATATAAAACAAGCAAGGCGGGGATGCAGACATTTTCTGTCTATAAACAGGCAACAAAACTAGACTTTTTAGGGAAAGACAATGGCAGTGATTGTTCGTGTCTAGAATACAGAGAGGAAGAATATATGCAAATTGTCTTCAAGCTGAAAAGCAATAGTAACAACATGCCAGACAAAGGCATGGGAGAACAACATGCCAGACAAAGCAGAGATATAAGAACCACATGACTAATAAAGCAGCTTTAAATTCTACTGTTGTTTAAAAACAGGGAAATCAAAAGTATCAAAATATTATCTTCTTTAAAGAAGCCCCAGTGATGAAGTCGTTAGAATGCAGTATTGCAAGCTAATGCTGTCCAGAGTCTGGAGTTCAATCCTAACTGCCTCAGGGTAGACTCAGCCGTCCATCCTTCTGAGGTCGGTAAAATGAGTACCCAGATTTTTGGAGGCAATATATTGACATTGTAGACTGCTTAGAGAGTGATGAAAAGTGCTATGAAGTGGCATATGTCTAAATGCTATTGCTATCTTCTTTAAATTACACAATATATGCTTCTAAATTTTGATTAACTCTGAAACTTACTGTAGGTAGATTATTAGGTACAGAAAAGTAGCTTTTGAGATTCCTAAATAGATTTCAGATTGTAATAGTGTTATGATGGCACCAGCAAGTGTGAACTGATTTACCAGAAATTGTCTTATACATTTTGAAGAAAATGTACTATTCAGATTGCTGTAATTGAGCATAGAGTAGTAGCGACATTTACTCATGCCATACAGACTTCTAAAAGCCACCTATCTCCATCTACAAGAAAGAATGTTTTAATGAAATTTTTTTAAAAAATAACTATAATACCTTGGGCCCAACGATACAGCTGTTCATAAGAAGTCTCCTGGAGGAGTGCCATCTGTTCCATAATCTCCAGGCTGCAGATTTAACATATTTGAAGTCTTTACCAAAAAGTGAATATCAAGAAGCAAAAACATCTAAACCCGTAATGGCTTTACATTTGTCTTCATGTTTTATGTTAACAACTCAATTTTTTAGGTTTTACTTAGTTGATGGTTCCAGTTGCTTTATACAGTGTGAACTCACCCTGATCTTTGTTGACTGGTACGCAGAAGAATCTTGACATCATTGTGAATTTGCTTTATTCGTCTCAATACTTTAAAAAAATTCTTTAAGAAAAAAAAGTTCAAAATTAAAAGTTGTGATATTTTACTCAAACTATCTTTGTTTACCTAGCTATTATACATTCAGATAATCATACTGCAGCATGCTTGGTACTTGTATTAGAGCTATAATTTTCAGAATTCATTCCCAGCTGGCTTGAAATTTGGGGACTGATGTTTCATGCTTGCAGTATAGCATTTAAAATTCAAAACACAAGTTCAGATGGGTTTAAACTTGAAACATTTTGTACATTTATAACATAGAGAGACAGTTTTGTACAGAGAGGATCTGAACTGTATTTAATGTTTTTACTTTTGATGGCGATAAAAATATATTGGTTTTGTTCCCTTTTTTTAAAATAGTAATGGCAATATATACATTGTCTAAGAGAAGAAAATAAAGAACACTAAAAAGTGTTTTAACAAAAAAAAGGAAAAAAATATTACAAAGAAAAAATTGTTACATTGGTATGTCAATATAATAAGTTACAATTGTATATATACTTGTCTAATGCAAATATTCAAATATGTAAATGTTTCTAATACATTTATATGTACTTTTAAAAAAATACATATTCTGTATAAGAGAATTTCATTATAATTGTATTTCATTATAATTGTATTTCATTATAATTGTCTATATAAATTTTGTATCTGGGCGTAATCTGCTCATAAGTGGCAAATGCCATTGGGTATTCATTGGTTTTACTCCCTTTGGAAACAGGTTCTTCAAATGCGAGAGACTATAAAGAAGACACCATCTCACTATAAAGAAGACACCATTTCATTATATACTGAATGACTGTGAACTCAGAACTGTCATTCATTCAAAAACATACAATTTAGAAACCAAAGCAAACTGACTTTGCCCATTCCAGACTTTTTCAGTGTTGTATTCCAAATAGGCTACACTGAGCCAGATTCTTGTAGTTTGAAATAAGGACTGCTGTACAGCATACTTCCTTTGTGCCACATTATTTATGACTGTGGCTAAAGGTTAAGCATACCATAGCATTTTATTGCTGTTTGCTAGGGAGAACAGTTTCCCTTTGTTTCAATAACAGCCTCTGTTCGAAGTTGATTATTTTATTAGGTAGGATGGACTAGCAACAGGAAAGGGAAGAGACAATATCAATCAGTTGAGCACAGTAGGCAATTACAATCTAAACAATTATTTTCAAGGACACAGCTAAACAGTATTATGTAGTATCAAGCTATTTTCACCACTTCCACAGTGGACATTGCGAATTTCAGTCATGGCCCTTCTCTTCACAAATGATTATAATCAATTCTCATGTTATGAACGCTTCCTAACTACTCCTATCTCTGGATTATGGAAAATTCTTTTATGTAGGCTCTTCCAGCCAGAATCTTTGCAAAGGATAGAGTTCTTTTTAAAAAAACTCCACCCTTATATGCCTGCTTTGGAAAGTTTTTCTGCAAGTAGCACAATTATTCATTTTATCCAAAGAGAAAATGGTGATCAGAAAAGGAAGTCTTTTTATTCAACATATTAAAGGAGGTTATATGTATGTATTTTAGGATGCTTACTTCAGTAACTGGCCCATCTCTGGTGCATCGAAGGACATTCATCTCCTCTGGAGAAAGTTGGAATTCTGCTATGAAAGCATCTGCTATTTGTGCTTTTAATTCTAACCTTTGGCTGCAATTAAAACAAATTGATTCAGTTCATGACCATTATAATTTGTTTCACATAAGCTTAGGATGTGGCAGCCATTCAAACAGTAACAGAAAAGTCTTAGAGGGTGCACTTTCATCTTCGGAACAGGAAGGAAAAGAAAAGGAGATGGACATAAGGGGAAGTAGGAGGTTACAGGTAGTCTTTGACTTACAACCAAAACTGAGTCCAGATTCTTGGTTGTGGAGCGAAGTGGTTGTTAAGTGAGATGACACAGATAGTCTGTGTCAATCTCACTTAACTGCCCATGTGGCTGCTTCACTCAATGACTGCAAATCTAACAGTACCATTTGCAGTTAAGTGATCTCAGGTTATTAAGCAGAATCTCAAATAAGGAGCATGCAATGCCTCGGGGGAAGGGGGGAGGCCTAGCTTCTGTTTTTTAGTTTCTGAGGGAGAGACACTTGAACGCGTGGGCTGTGCCAGGCCTCCCCCACCCCACTCCAAATCACACTGCACCGCTTACTTATGCAGCCTCTATCTAGCATGCTGCCTTTATCATACATGGAAAGGAACTCCTTCAGTGGGGTACAGAAATGGAACTCATCAGAATCTGAGCTTGATTTCTGCAGTCTGCAGAAGGATGTCATCTCTCCTTTGTGCACAGAAGGGGATTTCTCCCAAGGGTTGCAGAAATTCAATTCATCAGGATCTGAGCTCCATTTTTGCACTCCATGAGAGCATGTCATCTCTCCTGTGTGCTTGGAAGAAAAATCTTCCAAGGGTTCAGAAATGGAGTTCAAATCATCAGGATCTGATGTCAAGAGATGGCTTCTATTTTCAAAAGTGTTTTAGCATAAAGTAAGTTAAAAAAACTTTGAATTTTTATCATTTGTTAAACATAGACATCCAGAATACTTAATTTTATCTACTTAAAAATGATATACAGCAAAAATTATATGTATGTACACAGCATTTTTATTTAGCATTATATGTATATATGTTTGTGTGTGTGTGTATGTGTGTCTTAAAATAGCACATGTGAACGAGAAGGGTCTCCATGAACCAACAGGAGAAAGCAGCTGATTAATAAACTGGAGGTCTGGAAATACTTGCCAGTTTGAGATTGTTCAACTAATATTAAGTTTATATCTAACTGCTCAGTACAAAAAAATCCACAAATTTTTAAACACTGATGACACGGATTCACCACTTGTGTACTTAAAAGTGCAAGAGCCATGTTATTGGAAGGATAAGGCCCAATAAATGAGGGACTTCATATCAGAACATAATTGGTACATTATTTTTGGATTTTAAAAAATCAGTATAGGACAATATATATAGAATAGAATGGAATTCCCAGACAGGCTTATTTGAAATTTCAGTTGAATATTAGATTATTTTTATTCTTCCTACATACAATAACACTGCTATAAATCATATTTTATATCATTGCATACATGCTGGCTTATATTTTGCTTTTATTCCAGAACTGCTTTAATGCCAGTTTTAGGTATTAGAATTTAATGTTCTTGAATTGCATTGATTTTTCTCTATTCTGTGAAATATCTACAAAGATTCATCTTCTGTGAGATTTAGAAATGCAGTTAATAAATGAAGCTTTGAAACCATTTTATTGCCTTCTCACGTGGCATTCATTTTTTAAACCTATTACCTAAATTCAAAGATAAAACAGAGCTAGTAGATGTTCAGGATGCAGTAACCTCTTACCGTATCATAGTGGAAATTATTTCTCTAGAAACTATCTGAGAGAATGCTGCACCTAATATATAGTCAGGGCTATGATTTTCCCAGTTGCAGTGTATGGTTGTGAAAGTGGGACCATAAGGAAAGCTGAGTGCCAAAGAATTGAGGCCTTTAAACTGGCTGGAGAAAACTCTTGCGAATCCCTTGGATTGCAAGGCGATCAAACCAGTCAATCCTAGAGGAGATCAACCCTGACTGCTCTTTAGAAGGCCAGATCCTGAAGATGAAACTTGAATACTCTGGCTATCTAATGAGAAGGAAGGACTCACGAGAGAAGAGCCTAGTGCTGGGAAAGATTGAGGGCAAAAGAAGAATGGGACGACAGAGAACGAGGTGGCTGGATGGAGTCACTGAAGCAATAGGCCTGAGCTTAAATGGACTCCAGAGGATGGTAGAGGACAGGAAGGCCTGGAGGAATGTTGTCCATGGGGTCGCGATGGGTCGGACACAACTTCGCAACTAACAACAACAACAAGGAGATTATTATTCAGAATAAAAGTGAATGATGGAATCCACAAAACCATTTTCATTTATCTTAAGGGGAAACATTTACCTCTCTGCTTGAAGCTTTGTTGTTTTGACAATTAAATCCTGAGTTTGCTCTTTAGTTGCCTGGAAGACATATATGAATGATTAAAATGAGCTGCTATTAAGGACATAGTTTTACTTTTAAATATATATTACTTAAATATGATAAGAATGAATAGAAGGACAGTTTAAAAAGTCTAAAATTTCCTGTTTCCTCTCACTGACTGGGACACAGGGTGAGCCTTTTTTTTAAAAAAAATTGCACATATATTGCTTTCTTAACATTTGAACTGGGAACAAGTTCAATATTACCAGGCTAAAGAGAGGACTACTCTGGAACAGACTCAGCTATGTTATAGATCTGCTTCAAAAAATTCATCAATATTTCATTTCAAGCAAATAGTTTAGCACCTGAACAATCTTTACACAGTCACATTAAAAAACATTCTGTGCAATATGCTGCTTGAAAGTAACATTTCCAGAAAAAAAAATGTGCAATTTCCCATCACATGCACAATACCTTCAAGTGATTAGTCATATCCTGGCAGCAATTACTCATTAACTGCACATCTTCACTGATGTTTTCAAGCTCCTGAAATTGCATAGAAATACAAATTATAACATTACAAATATACATGATAACAAATGGCCTAAAATATTTATTTATTAAATGTATATGCTGCCCTTTTTGCAATTTGAGGCAACTCTAGGTGGCTTACAACATAATAAAATATAGAGATATTAAAAAATTATATATGTAAAAACATATTAAATCTGTTTTAAACATTAAATACATTAAATACAGATTAAAATACCACAGGTTTGGGACAGCAGTGATGCCTTCTTTGTCATTGCACCAACTGCCTACAGCTACTTCATCAGAGCCTCACCCCACAAAAACTAGGTTTTAGAAAAAGTATCATTAATACATTTGTTTAAATCAATACATAATAAGTCCCGTTATTATTTTAGATTCAACTCAGTATTAATTTCAGTGATTCAACTATTTCTCTCAATAAATTCAAGATTACTTCTGTCAGCCGAATTGAAAAGTTTCCTTTTCCATCTAAAGTCCTTGAAACTTGCTTCAGAAAGTTGGGAACCTCCTGAACAACTGGGAGAAATTATGGGAGGAGAAAAAAAGATGGGTGTCCTATTAGAGAAAAGAGAGCTCCTGCTCAAGCGTAATTTCATCTTATATCTTTTTAATTTGATCATATGAATGAATTTGTCAAATAATATACATATTCTTTCTTTAAACCAATGGTAGTCAACCTGGTCCCTACTGCCTACTAGTGGGCGTTCCAGCTTTCATGGTGGGCGGTAGGGGTTTTGTCCGATGCTGAAGTACTTTCCTTTTTTTTAATCTAATTGACTTTTTAAAAAAATTTCATAGCATTATTTAAAAACATTTTCATTAGGTTTTCATAAAATTCCCCATGACAATTTAAATTTCTGAAAATATACTATTTGTATCGCCCGCGCATAAGTTTAGTTCACGTTACGTAAGTAAAACTAAATGGCACTATAGTGCGACCGCAAACAAAAGAACCTCATCCCTGAATAGCTCACGCATCTCCCCCACCACCACCCAACTGTAACAGACAAGCAGAGCTGGTAGCCGTCCCCACAACCCAATCCATGATGCGCGAGAGGCATGTGCAGTCAATGATACACGACGCATTACTGTGGAACCAGTGGGCGGTTGGAAAATGTTACTACTAACAGAGATACAAAAGTGGGCGGTAGGTATAAAAAGGTTAACTATCCCTGCTTTAAACTGTATTTTCTAATGAAATAATAAAAAACGTGAAGAACATATTAAATTATGCATAAGAAAAACAGTAGATTTATATAACAACCTGCAGCACAGCAGCTACCAGAGGAGCTTATCTTGAGAATGATTCTTTTCAGTAAGTTTCATGATACTTTTCTATACCTCTTTCACTTGTTTGAAAATGTAGACAAATTCTTCATTGATAGCTAAACTTCGATGCTCAATATCTCCACGCAGATTTCTCCTGGTACGCAAGCTGTTTTCCACAAAAAAGTCTGAAAGAGTCTTGAGTGCTTCTAACATTTCCTACAAAAATATGCAATAAAGACAATGTTGACAATTCAGACATAAAAAGTACCCTAAGAGATACGTAGTTCTAGGTTTTCAGTCACCATATTTTGTTCATGTTGAATGTGCAAAATGTTTAATATAAATATAAAATACACACTTTATGCCATATTCAATTACTTCTAAGCATAGACTAAACTACTCAGTATAGTATAGTATAGTATAGTATAGTATAGTATAGTATAGTATAGTATAGTATAGTATAGTATATGCTGTATAGGGTATAGTATTAATATGGTTTGGCTTTTAAACACATCTTAGGAGCATGTTGTGGGAATTATATTTGCCATGGAAGTAATATTTTGCCACTTGATACATGGCTCTAATCAGTCACAAACAAAAAAAATCAGGTATGGCAGAAATCTATGGTAGGCACTGAGGCAACATCTGCAGGCCTTCCGGTACCCATGACCCCAGGGTAGCTACAGGGGAACCTCTGCTGCAGAGAATAGCTTTAGTGCAGTTCAAGGGGCAGACAATAGCACCCATTCCTTTCTCCTTCAAAGAAGCACACAAAGAGTACACAGAGAATTGCTGTGAGGGCAGGAGAAGAAGCAATGGATGGAAATTAATCAAGGAGAGAAGCAGCTTAAAACTAAGGAGACGGCTAGAACAATTAATTAGTGGAAAAACTCCAAATCTCAACCAGCAAATGCTCTGTCTTACACATTGGAAAAAAGAATCAGAACACTAAATACAAGCTTGATGGACATTACCTTGTAGATAACCCTCACCCAGTCAAAGACCTTGGAGTTTTCATATCAAACAATCTAAGTGCCAAAGCCCACTGCAACTACATCGCAAAAAAGGCTTTAAGAGTTATAAACTTAATCTTGCGTAGCTTCTTCTTCAGAAATATTACACTACTAACCAGAGCATGCAAAATATTTTCTAGACCAATTCTCGAATACAGCTCGCCTGTCTGGAACCCACACCTCATTTCGGACATTAATACAATTGAACGCGTCCAGAAATATTTTACAAGAAGAATTCTCCACTCCTCTGATCACAACAAAATACCTTATGCCACCAGACTTGAAATCCTGGGATTAGAAAATTTAGAACTCCGCCACCTTCGGCATGACCTGAGGATAACTCATAAAATCATCTGCTACAATGTCCTTCCTGTCGAAGACTACTTCAGCTTCAATCGCAACAATACACGAGCACACAATAGATTTAAACTTAATGTGAACCGCTCCAATCTTGATTGCAGAAAATATGACTTCAGTAACAGAGTTGTTAATGCCTGGAATGCACTACCTGACTCTGTGGTCTCTTCCCAAAATCCCCAAAGCTTTAACCAAAGACTATCTACTACTGACCTCACCCCATTCCTAGGAGGTCTGTAAGGGGCGTGCATAAGAGCACCGGCATGCCTTCCGTTCCTGTCCAAATGTTCCCTTTAATTGTATCCAATTTGTATGGTTATTTCATGTTTATACTTATATATACTGTTGTGTTTGACAAATAAATAAATAAATAAATAAAATAAAAAATAAATAAATAAACTTGCCTTCAGAAGGTGTGGATGCTCCAACACTGGAAGTTTTTAAGAAGAGATTGGACAACCATTTGTCTGAAATGGTATAGGGTTTCCTGCCTAAGCAAAGGGTTAGACCAGAAGACCTCCAAGTTCCTTTCCAACTCTATTATTCTCTTATTATGGTACAAATATTAAAAGGCAGTTTCATAACTTAAAACCTGCTCTCTCATACAGGTCTCTCTTGCTAAAAAAATCATATACATCACAAGATCTGTGATTTCACAATACAGTTTGTAGTCACACGTGTGAGTTATGATTAAATAATAGATCTGCTATCTGTTGCTATAAATACTGTGTGTATGCTTCACACCTAACTCTGGTAGCATAGCAGCATCACTAAATCTGTGAGCATGAAATAGACCAGCAATTGGAAATATTTTTGTGACTGTGCATACTAATTGTGAAGATCCATGCTTCACAAAATACAGCTTTTTGTACATCTTTTATGAAGCTGATTCAAGGCTCATAATGCCGCCTGTTTGTACAGAGGTGAGTTTCTTTTGTAAAGTATCTATATAAATTTAAGAATACATAAATACCTTCTTTATATTTTGCACTAATCGGTAGATGTTGAAATAAACTTGAGGGTGGTTTTTTTGGGTCAGTGTTAAGAAAAAAAATCAAGTATTCTATAATACATTTAATAAGATGACTTATGTAAACAAAGAATGGAATTTTATAGCCTAAGTGTACATATTATGAGGATACAGTATTCATGTCTTAAATGCATGGTTTTGGCCCTACAGTAGTCTCAAGGAACTTTTCTCACTGAAATCTGTTGCCACAGTTATAAACTGTGGTTATAAACTATGAGTTAACCCACCCAATCCAGAAAGCATGCCTTAAATCCATAATTTTTCCACTCAAAAAACACTCTGCTATGGATTTTATAACCACCAATAACATAAACTTTAATCTAAAACACCACAGAATTTACATATAAAAACTTTAGGATCTGTTAAAAATTTGTGCCTTGGATTTATCAAAACACCACCATAAAACAGGTGGTCCATTTTTGTTATATTGTATACATATCACAGAGGAGTGGAGGATTTTAATTCGTATCCAGCTATCTGAACGATTCAACTACTTTTGGAGACCAATATGTAGCAGTGATTCTGTGATGTTTAATGTGATGCAAGTCACAAGTTATGACAATTGAGGGCAAAATTTCTGTTGCTAAATGAGACAGCTGTTAACCGAGTTTTGCCCCATTTTACGACCTTTCTTGCGACAGTTGTTAAGTGAATCACTGCAGCTGTTAAGCTAGTAACATGGTTGTTAAGTGAATCTGGCTTTCTCAGTGACTTTGCTTGTCAGAGTATCACAAAACATGATCACATGATCCTGAGACACTGCAACCATCATAAATATGGGTCAATTGCCGAGTAGCTGAATTTGGATCATGTGACCACGGGTATGCTGCAATGGTTTTAGTGTGAAAATGGTCATAAATTTCTTTTTTAGTGCTGCTGTAATTTCAAACAATCACTAAACAAAGTATTGTAAGTCAAGGACTACCTGTATAATACTCCTTCTTCCTCCTATTTTTCCTCAATAACAACCCTGTGAAGTGGGTTGGGCTGAGAGAGAGTGACCGGTTCAAGGTCACCCAGTTGGCTTTCATGGCTAAGGCAAAACTAGAATCCATAGTCTACAAGTTTCTAGCTGGTTCCCTCAACCACTAGACTAGACCAAATAACCACATTTGTTGAATTTTTTTTGATAATTCTTTAGGTTACAGCTGAGGTGGCAGTTATGTGAGAAAGCGAGATGGATATTTCTAGTTTGTAGGATGTTCTAAAACTTTAAAAAAGTATGTCAAATCTTCAAGAGATATAATAGGTTCAGTTTCTTCCATCCTTCCTCACCCAACTCAAAAAGCACATATCCATATTTCAGCATTTTAGTACCAAATTTTTTAGTGTAATCTGAAAAGAGATGCTCTAAGGCAGGGGTCTGCAAACTTGGCTCTTTTAAGACTTGTGGACTTCAGCTTTGCTGGCTGAGGAACTCTGGACAGAAGTCCACAAGTCTTAAAAGAGCCAAGTTTGGAGACCCCTGCTCTAGGAGAAGGCAAACATCAATCTGGGGATCCATAGACCACAGACTGCCTGTGGTTCTTTCAGTAAGCAAGAACCTCAGTTTTACTTTACAATAATAATCGGGCCATCTCATACATTATCATAGGACTAATAATCCTGTGTATTGCATTTAACTCACTAATACATTTCACAGTGGTCCTGAGAAAAGCACTTGATAAATTTAACATCAAATTATAATACACATCATGTGAGTACAAGTCATCACAGTTACAATCCCAATGGAAAAAATCACATTCAGAACATGCTTTTAAGAACAGCCAGTTTCCACATTGCTCACCTGCACATTTCACTTTCCCATCACATGCATATTTAAACTGCAGCTATGCCATGAATGCATTCACAATATTTTAAATATATCACTCTGGCATTCAATTCTCAGATCTAATCCTTTCAGAAAATGGGGTACAAGGCGTTTAGGTAGCAATTTTGGGGTGTCAAATAACACAATGGGTGGGGGGGCTCAATTCATAGATCGATCACGTGTTTTTGAAGTGAAAATCTTACATTTCTATCTCCACCCGGGTTGAATGACAGGGAATCCTTGGCCAACTGGCCCTTTCCAGTGTATTCCAGGGGTCCTGAAACTTGGCAGCTTTAAGATTTGTGGATTTCAACTCCCAGAATTCTCCAGCCAGCATAGCTGGCTGGAGAATTCTGGGAGTTGAAGTCCACAAGTCTTAAAGCTGCCAAGTTTCAAGACCTCTGGTGTGTGTATTCAGTTACAGCACCCATCCTGCCTCGCAGCAGTCGCTGAGGCTGATGGAAGCTCAATATAGCCGGCTAGGGCCTTTTTTTCCTGTCCTCTGCCTTCTACCTGAGACAGAGTCGGCCTCGTTTTTCAGAAAGGTGGAAGGAAAGGGAGAAAAAGGGAGGCGACCCATCAACCTGACTTACTTTGTCGGCCTCCAACCGCGTCTCTAGCACTTTGCGGAGCTTGCGTGACAGCGGGTTGGCCCCGGCGTTGCCGGGCGGCCCCTGAGATAAACCCCCTGTTGTCGGGGTAGCCGAAGCAGCAGCCCCAGTCGTAAAGGGACGCGGCGGCAGGTGTTCTTCGGATACCGCCGCCATTTTCGTCCCGAAACTGCCGTGGTGGCGAAAGCAGCGCCGGGACCCGGACAAAGTGCGCCGGCGCACAAATTCCCTTCTCTCCTCAGCCCGAGAAGTGTAGTTCCGCCCGTTTTCGTTCTCTCTCCCTCGGATCTGAAGCCTTTGTCTCTGCGAGACCGGCAGATTCCGACTGGAGGGAGGTTTTGCTTTTTCACGATTACCAGGGCCGTCTTGACAGCATTATGGGCCCCGGGCAAAGCAGTGTACTGGAGCCCCTACGATTACTCCTCACAGGAATAAAAATGTAAATGGTTGATAACATTAAACATATTTGCATGTTAGTATTAATTAAAAAATGCGGTAAAATGCAGTAAAGATGTTGCTGTGTTTGTATGATCCAAGGTGCATTGAAGGGTTAAAATACACAGATTAGTATGGGGCCCCTTATGTTTGTGGAGCCCACAGGCAAAGTGCCCATCAGCATTAAGACAGTCCTGGGGATTTCAATTAATACGCCGTTCCTCCTCCTAGCTTTCATCGCAATAATGAATTATTACACTAATAGGGATCTTGCATCCAGGAGATACAGATAGTCCTCAAATTAAATGCAGTTCATTTAGGGACCGTTTGAAGTTGCAGCGAAAAAAGTGACTTATGACCATTTTTCACATTTATTATGACTATTGCAACATTCCCATAGTCACATGATTTACATCCAGATGCTTGACAACTGACTCATGTTTAAGGCGGTTGCAGTGTCCGGGGGTGGGGGTGGGGTCATGTGATCCCCTTTTGGGATCTACTGACCAGCAAAGTCAATGGGGAAGCCAGATTCACTTAACAACCAGGTTACTGATTTAACAACTGCAGTGCTTGACTTAACAAATGGGGCAAGGAAAGTCATAAAATGAGGCAAAACTCACGTAACAAATGTCTCACTTAGCAACATAAATTCTGGGCTCAATTGTGGTCATAAGTCGAGGACTACCTATATTTAACTTATTTTTGGTAGGGCTGAATTCAGATTTTCCTCCTTTTTGGTGTGTGATTTTCTCTGTGTGTCATCTTCAAAATTTGGTAATTTGATTACATGCATGAAACAATTAACTCTCAAAGAAATTTGAGGCACAACTGACAAATGTGTGTTCTTGTTGACAGCATTCCTAGTTCATCCGAATACCAGGTGATTCAACCAATACAAACGTAGTTTTCTTGTCATTTATCATAATTTTCTGGGATGCTTTTTCTTTCTCCAGTTAGTCTTATAGCTCTGGGAATTCCTGGTAGTTTCTCATGTAGATATTATGGTATTAAGCTTTTTTTTCCCCTGCTTAGCTGAAGTTGGCAAGGTGCTGCCACCTGCTGTGATCTGGCAAGCAATTTTATAGCAATAATTTGTCACAAGACTTAATTCTATTGTAACAGGCTTAGTGATGGGATCTGTATTTTTGCATTGCCTTAATTATTTATTACCACAACCTTTCAAGTTCCCAAGATCCTTTTACTCAAAAAAGAATGATGACATCTCCTCTTAATGTCAAAAACCTTGTGGCAGATGGAGAAAGATGATCCATATCTATCTAATCTATGGCAGGATATGAGCCATATTTGTGACAAGATTATATTGTTTGATGACGATAAACAATCTCCAAAATTACCAAACTAGTTGTTCAATTGTACAGATTGTACAACTGGGACAAAAGTTGCTCAGAAGAAGGAATAAATGAACACTGGATTTTAGAAATCTAAAACCCATTCTCTCATACAAAAGCAATGCTATTTTGGTTAATTGAAAAGCATTGATCCTTTGAAAGATGAAAAAATTATGATCATACGAAAATGTGTATATTTCTATAACATTTTCAATATTTAAAAACATTATGCTGCTCTCCCATATTGCACAGAGGGAAAGAGAGGTTTTACTAGGGCTATCAAACTGATTTGTGTCAAAAGCACAATTCAGATCATATAAATCCTGAGTTATTTCATGGTCATATTTTATTAAATCTGTTCAGTATACTCTTCCAGCAACATGCACATTTTTTCAACCATCTCCATTAGCACCTACCAGAACCTCTTTTTATTTATTTAACCTCCAGGCATTTTGGAGGAGGTGTTTTCTTTTAAAAGGTAGGTGACTGTAGGGAAGTACTTTATTTGTGAGTATGTCCATGGGATGGGATGGGGGGGAGATAAACTGGAATCAATCAGGACATACGTACCGTTGCGGATTAGAAGAAATACTTTGATTTTCTTGTAAGTGGGGGTAATGCCCATCATAGTTACCATTTTGTAACAGCCCACAACATGTTCTCAAAATTGTAAATGTAGGAAATAGTAGAGAAAAAATTGCCTACCTTAATTTAATCTTTCAGTCATTTTCACAATTTTGGGAGCGTCTTACATATATGTTCAGGAATTTGTGTGAACTCTGATGCTCACTAAACTCATTCTGATGAGTTTAGTCACCCCAAGGGTCGGTTTCTGGCAATCATTTAATAAAGCACTGAGCTGAGATAAAGAGCAAGGAAACAACAATGTCATTCTGCAAATGCCTTTTACATTTTAAACATTTTTTGGGTATTAAGGATATCTAAAACTTTGATGATTACAGTAGGAGATGACTTATTTGATTCTTCAACATTGTGGATTCTATCATGCAGAAAACTAGTTGCCTGACAAGAGCAGGAGATAAAATGCAACAGAGATCTTATAAATATGGGCAGATAAGTAATTGGGAACTAAAGAGATACATACTGTTGGATCTGAGAGACTTCTCAGCTGCATTCAATAATACCAACCTTAATTTGCTCCTGGAGTTCTCTCTGAAAAACTGCCAGCAGAATTGGTGCTTAGCAGTGGACTGATATCTATATCTGTGATAGTAAACCTAGGGCACGCGTGCCAGAGGTAGCACGCAGCGCTCTCTCTGTGGGCATGTGAACCATTGCCCCAGTTTAGCTCCGCCGCACATGAATGCGCACAGTGGTGGGATTCAAATAATTTAATAACCGGTTCTCTGCCCTAATGATTTCTTCCAACAACCAGTTCACCAAACTGCTCAGAAAGTTAACAACTGGTTCTCCCGAAGTGGTGCGAACTGGCTGAATCCCACCACTGCGTGCGCATCTCCAGCCAGCCAGCTGGTCTTCAGGTCTCTGCTGCGCATGCACGGGGGGGCGGGCTGCATGCAGGGGGTTGTGTGTGCATGTATGGGGCGTGCACAGGGGGCTATATGGCATGCATGGGAGGGCACATGGTGCATGCGCAGGGGGCAGGGGGCATGCACGGGGAGCACTAGTGCATTGCATTTTGGGGGTTAGGGCACATGTCTGGAAAAGGTTAGCCATCACTGATCTATTCTATAGGTCCTATAGAATAGAATTTCTTGGGGCTTCAGGTGTCCCTTGTTCTCCATCTCAGCAGAAGATAGAATACTGAGCTTGATACCGATGTACTTGTGATCTTTCTCAATACCTGACAGGCTTTTTCTCAACTCAAGTACTTTTATTGTTTCATTTTCAGACATATATTAAATAAAATTACCATATATAAAAGAACAACTTTAAGTAATAATAAATTTGAAACTCACACAAAAACTATAGTTACAACTTTATCCCAAATTCACCAGATTTTAGATAAAGGTAAAGGTTCCCTCACCCATATATGCTAGTCGTTCCCGAACACTAGTGGGCATTGCTCATCACTGTTTCAAAGCCGAAGAGCCAGCACTGTCCAAAGATGTCTCCATGGTCATGTGGTTGGCGTGACTAAACGCCAAAGGCACACAGAAGGCTATTGCCTTCTCACCAAAGGTTGTCTCTATTTTTCTACGTGCATTTTTTACGTGCTTTCAAACTGCTAGTTTGGCAGAAGTCACCAGATTTTACAAATTGTTAAAAAGAAACATTATTTTTTTAGTATTGACCATGAATATTAAAAAAAAGTTTTCCAAACGAAGAGATAATGTGACATTTCCTGATTAATCAAATATATAATTTTCTCAAGAATTCCTAAATCATACATCACACCTGGAATTATAGTGTCTTCTCATCTAAGGATTATACTTTTTGCTATTGTTAAAACATGAAAACCCTCCTTTGTTCTGAACATGTTAAATTTTAATTAACTGTATTTTTTCTTTTATGTATTCTGAGAGCATATGCACCAATTCCTTGTGTGTCCAATCACATTTGGTGAATAAAAAATTCTATTCTATTCTATTCTAATTGGTGAATAAATCAGTTCAGTGTAGGTCTCTTTAAAAACTAGTGTTTTCTCAATAATTCTGTCAGTATAATGTGTAACATTACTCCAAAAAGTGCATAATCAAAACTATGGCCATAACATGATTAAAGTGTCCTCAAATGTTTTGCAATACCAATGCAAATAATCATTTGTCAATCTTTTATAAAACATTCTAGATGGTGTCCAGTACATATGAAAGCCAATCTATGGATGAATGAATTTCATTTTTAAATCACAGGACAAGCCTCATGTACCTACATGTACCTCATTATGATTCTTAGGCAATGAATATTATGTACTGGGACAATCTGGAAGCACAGTAAAAGGACAGGTATTATCAAAGCTACTAAAGTACATCACAAGTTCATCTTCTGATAAATATTGTTTCATGGCTGGCTATGTCCATTATAATAGCATGATATGAATTGGCTAGAGAGGGGTCTCCAACCTTGGCAACTTTAAGACTTGTGGACTTCAATTCCCAGAGTTGAAGTCCACAGGTCTTAAAGTTGTCAAAGTTGGAGACCCCTGGGCTAGAGGAAGTGATCTAGAGTAGAGAAAGCAGAGCAGAGAAGTGATCTAGGCTAGAGGAAGTGATCTAGAGCAACTTTTTAATGTCTTCACTTCTCAGGGTAGGGCACCTCTAAGGTTTTTTTAAAAAAATCTGGAATCCGTGATCAAAAAGCAAATTCCTTGTGTGTCCAATCACACTTGGCCAATAAAAATTCTATTCTATTCTATTCTATTCTATTCTTTGGTGACAGAATATTTATTGTGTTACAGTTAACTTTTTTTTTTTTACTTCTAGTCTCTCGTGGAATCCTAGCCGGCCCTTATACAGGTAGTCCTCAACTTACAACAGTTCATTTAGTGACCGTTCAAAGTTACAACGGCACTGAAAAAAATTACATGATCAAAATTCAGATGCTTGGCTACTGACTCATATTTACGACAGTTGCAGTGTCCTGAGGTCATGTGATCCCTTTTGCGACCTTCTGACAAGCAAAGTCAATGAGGAAGTCAGATTCACTTAACCGTGTTACTGAAGTGATTCACTTAACAACTATAGCAAGAAAGGTCATAAAATGGGGCAAAACAAATGTCTCACTTAACGGCACCAATTTTGGGCTCAGTTATGGTCATAAGTCGAGGACTGCCTATAGTGTTCTAGGGATCTGTAGAAGATGGTTTGAAAAATTCTGGTCTAGACTTTTGGAAATGGTTCTCACCGTTGTGCTGATGTTATCTAGCTGCATCTTTCTTTTTAGCTGATGCAATTAATAAGTTGAGGATCAGTCTACATAAAAGAGCCCTCCAGCTTTTGGGAAGGTTGACTCAAAGAATAAAACCTGAAAAATGTTTTCTTCAAGTTTATTTAAATTCCAACATTCAAAGGTACTAGATGAGGAAAGATAGAGTGAAGCAGTTCCCTGAAATTATATTCAACTGCCTTCTGAGCTTGCAGTAACATTATCGTCATTGAATTAGGAGCTCCTGCCAAGTTCTGTCTGAGCTCAGAGACAGCTATGGCAGAAGGCAAAATAAAATTACTGTTTTAGCATCATGAGAGAGGAGGCCAAATCTAACCACGGTATAGTCCTCAACTGTGAATTTCCCCAACTACATGAAATTTCATTGGGGCCCCTGCAGCTGCCTTGTAGATAATTCTTGATGTGCCAGTAAAGTATAGTTTTCAAAAGGTTTTGTTTCAAGTACTTCATCTGCCATCTATTTAGCCTCTTTCCTTTCTCTCTGCACAGTCTAATTACAGGATTGGGATTTATATTTGGAATGTAGAATAATTCTTCAGATGTATACATCCACATTCAGTCTGATTTCTCCGAGCTCCTAGGAAATATTGCATCCGGATCACCTGCCTTCCCCCCACCCCGCCTCTGTCTGCTGCTTGCAGTACTCAACTCACCTGTGCTACGCAAGCTGCGGCTGCTACCAGACTCTGTTGGCCCACATGCGCTCACCGCCTCCTATACTGGCCATGCCTACCCCCTTCACTAGGGCTTACTTTTGGGGGAGAGCTTAAGCACATGCATAAAAAAACAGGCTGGGGTTTATTTTCAGGGTAGGTTGTATTTTCGGGGAAATGCATATAAAAACAATAGGTTTAATGAATAGGTTGAGAGTTCAATCCTAGGTAGCAGCAGATGTTTCTTTCCTAGAGCTCAAAAAAAAATCTGCTGTGAACTCTGTGTGGCATCAGGAACGGCATCAGCCCAGTAAATGCTCAGCTCCATCCAGTTGCCATAACTCTACCCCGAACTAAGGGATTACAGGGTTGTAAAAAGGGAGGGTTTTTTAAATGATCCCTATATAAAATAAATCAAATTTAGTTTTCCCCACCCTCACTACAATTATTTTTCAGAAAGTACTGGGGTCCTTAGCATGCTATCAAAGGCCATATATAACTCTTAGCCTGGAAAAAGTTGTGCCTATCAAGATGTTGGAAATCATGGTGGCACAGACATTCAAGATGACATATAATGTTACAAGGGCAAGCCATAGCTTAATACTTTTAAATTTGAACACAGAATTATGTCATAGATGTGCACATCAAATTCCTGTTAACTTAAAATTTTACATGTGAGGTGCAAATTGGACATGTTAAAACCAAGGCCATCTTATTTTCTATCAATATTACTTGATTCTTAAGTGAAAATAAACTATGATTCTCAGGAAAAAAACCAATTATTCTAAATCAGATTTAGATGCCTTAACAATTTATAACCTGAAGTAAAAATGGCATATGTAGCATATCAATGTTACAAGCTGCATAGCCACTGCAACACTTTTTTCAACATCCAAACTGTCAAGTTAAAGTATTTAAGTTCAGCAAAGAGTTGATGTTTTACAGTATTATTACAGAACTATTGCAAATCAGAAGTCTCTTTTGATTGCAATGCATGTTAGTCAAATAAATAAATTTAATGTGATGTCCTTAATGAGATTTAAAGTTGTCCAAAGTAGTGCAAATGTTTGTGCCAAATTTGAGACACATTTTAATAATGAAAAAGCAGATTAGATAATAATAACAATTTTCTTGGAATCCTTAAACACATAACAGTAGGCAATTCTCTATATTGACTTTTTAAGAAAAGCAATATGCTGAAAATAATAAGTATATTAACATTAATATATTGAAGAGCCATGCTCATAAATTCAGTCATTTTTAGCTGTCTAAAAATAAGGGATCCTTAATGCTCTCTGAGCTTGGTTGTTTTCTTGCAGCTGTTTCATTACCGAAACTAGGTAACATAATCAATGCTACTACAGATGATGTTACCAAGTTTGGGTAATGAAACATCTGCAAAGAAATCCAGCAAAGTTCAGAGCACTGAGGACCCCTCATTTCAACCCTGAGCTACAAATATTCTTCTATATTGTCTAAAATAATTAATTCAAATGTCAGGTTTAATTTAGATGGGTTTCCTTCCATTAATTTATGATTAAAGTATAACTTCAGAAGCTGTAGGTGCTTCATCACAGGTATTTAAGAAAAGATTGGACAGCCACCTACCTGAAATGGTATAAGGCAGTGACAGTGAATCTTTAAGACACTGAGTGCCCAAACTGCATGCGCGCACATGCCAAAACTGAAAGGTGAGCGGATGTGTGCACAGGCGCAGCAGAGACCCAAAGACCAGCTGGCCGGCAGGAGGCTGGGCATCCCAACACTGGCAGCGTGGCAAGAGGTAAGATCTTTTTCTTTCATGAGCTTCTGTTTCGTCGTTTGCAGGAAAACAGCTCACGAAAGAAACGCCATGGAGATCTGATTTGAGTCAATGGCGTGTTGTGCCAGTAGAGAGGGCTCTGCATGCTACCTCTGGCATATGTACCATAGGTTCTCCATCAAAGGTATAGAGTCTCCTCCTTAAAAAGGGGGGTTGAACTAGAACAGGATTCACCAACCTTTTGGACCTCCGGGACCACTAAATTAATAATTTTAAATCCCATGGACCACTAATATGATTTTTTAAAAAAGATAAATAGTATTAGTGCAATATAAAAATGCAAGTAATTTTTCTGCCGACCACCAAAATTTCCTCACGGACCACCAGTTGGTGACCGCTGGACTAGAAGACCTCCAAGGTCTCTTCCAACTCTTGTTATTCTCTTATTATGAAACAAATATTAAGAGGCAGTTTCATAACTTAAAACCTCTTATAGAGCTCTCTCCTGCTATTCTGACTGATTGATTGAATTTATGAAGTGCGTTTCCGAAAATATGAAAGGGAAGGGTTAATTGCTCAGTCTGTTCTTTAAAAAAACTGAAGAACCAAGAGATTCCCAGGAGCCCCTCCTATCTGTCGGACAAATAAATCAATATTTTCAGGAATTTGGACGCTCAGCACTGGCAATTCCCCTTACTCCTTCAGACTTCTCACGCGCTTAGCGGTAACAGCAATGCGACACTATCGATATTCCCTCGGCTCTTCAAAAAGTGAGACTCTGGCATGTCGGGCCGTGGTGTTTTCACACCTCTGTTGCTCCGCCCCGCCCCGCCCCCCTCCGCCCCCGCTCAGTCTCCTGCGCGGTCCTCCCCCCCCCCCCCGCTCCACTCCTCCGCCAGGATGCTGGAGAGATGCGCTCTGGTTTTCCGCCTCGCCGCGATCGCTTCTCTTCGGGTGTCGTCCTCCTTCGCCTTACAAGGCTGCGCGCGAAGCTCCCCCTCCTCGTTCTCGTAGGTGGCAGGGGGCGGAGTTCCTGGCGCCGAGGTTTTGGGACCCTGCTTGGCTCTTCCCTCCCAGAACCGAGCGCGGCGGCCGCAGCTGGTCCTGCGCTCCGGACCAAAAACCGCCGCCGCTGCCGCCTGCCGACTCCGACGCGTGCCCAGCAGCTGCAGAGAGGTCGCCTTTTGCAAGCTTCCATGTGTACCCGGGCCGGATCGGCGCAGGCAGGTTGGTGAAGGCTTAGAGTTAACTGGGGGGTGGACGGGAAGGCGATCCTCGTCTGATTCAAGGAGCTGCAGCTGCTCAACATCGCTCGGTTGGAGGCAAGGCAGGCGAAGAAGCCGTTTGGGGCTAAAGGCGAAAAAAAGAGACATTGCCTGCCCCAGATCTAAGAAGCGGGAAAGGTGGGGTCGGACCTCCGGCCGCTTTTCTTGCCCCTTCCCAACACCAGCCCCGGGTCTTCTCTCAGTGCCGGATCGTCCCCTTTCGAGGCGACAATGGGAACGGCGGAACCCCAAACTTAGCGACAAGTCCAGCGGGGCAGGCTGGCAAGCGCCCTCCGGCCGTCCGGAGAAAGGCCGTGACTCAGCACTTGGGGGTGGAGTGGGGGACACGACGACACCCCCCGCCCACCCCATTTTTCCCGGATTGACAGCCAGCGCGGGAGAGTTTGCAAAGAGGTTTCTTTTCTCCCCCCCCCCGTTTTCACCGTCCCCCCTTCCCCCTTTGCGCCTCTTCATCTCGATCGCTGCCCGTGTACCGTTTCTTTGATCGCGTGGAGTGGGCGAAGCAGGCACCCGGGGGGTAGGGGATGGGGGAGGGGCGCGGCGTGCGTCTCGCTTTGCCGTGGGTGGGTGGGGGAAACACAAAAATCTGGGGATGCTCAAAGAAGGCTTCCTCTGCCTGGTCCGGGCCTCCTTCTTTCCCAGGGGTGCAGGCTGGGTTTTGGATTTGAAAGGATTGGCAGATTTTCCTCCTCCTATTGCCAAATGCGATCAAGCCCATTCTTTTCCTTTCTGTTTTGAAAGGTGATCGGGGCTGGTGTTTGTTCTCCCTTTGGGATCTAGGCAGAGGCTGTAACTCTGAGAAGAAAAACAGTGGAGGCAGAGCCTAATTTGTGAGAGCCTTAACTTCCCTCTTTTACAGCCTCTTATAAAAGCAAGACCATTTGGGTTTTTGCTCTATTGTCTTTCTGATCTTTGAAGCTCAATTTGTTCCTTTACTCAAAGAAAAATAACAGGAGGGAAAAGTCTTAGTACATTGCTATCTTATTTCTCTTACCTCCATCCAGTCTTTCTGCCCTAAGGGTTTTGTAGCAATTCCAGGGGTTGTTACTGGAAGGGTATTATTGAGCATTGATTTCCATGCAACTCAGGATTGATATTGCAAGGCTAACCAGGCTGCAAAAATGACCACTAGATACCACTACATAATATTGGGACATGGTGGCTCAGTGGCTAAAACACTGAGCTTGTCAATCGAAAGGTCGGCAGCTCAGCGGTTCAAATCCCTAGTGGCACGTAACGGGGTCAGGTCCCGTTATGTGTCCCAGCTTCTGCCAACCTAGCAGTTCGAAAGCATGTAAAAATGCAAGTAGAAAAATAGGGACCACCTTTGGTGGGAAGGTAACAGCGTTCCGTGCACCTTTAGCTTTTCGTCATGCCGACTACATGACCACGGAGACGTCTTCGGACAGTGCTGTCTCTTCGGCTTTGAAACAGATGAGCACTGCCCCCTGGAGTCGGGAACATATGTCCGAGGGGAACCTTTACCTTTACCTTTACCTTTATACATAGCAGGAACGAGAGCTTTTAGTATCTAGTGGCTGCCCTCAATAGTCACTGGGGTTTTGTAGTAGTTCTTTGCTGTCTCAGTCAGAAGGCAAGGCAGATATGGGCTGCCCAGCTGACTTCTGTGATGTGACCCTGGGCCTTGCTGGGTGGTATTTCCATGCTCCTTAAAGCTTCCACTGCTGACTTCCTCATGTCAAAAGAACAGGAGCTCTTTTTTTTGTTTGCCAACTGACATCCAGATGTGGTAGGAAAAATGAGAGGGATTGACCTCTTTCTTTACCAAACTAGAAGGTGGGGCTTTGTGATTCATGGGTTCATTTCCACTTGAAATGCAGTATCCAGGGCTGGATCCAGTAACCTTCCTGAGGCTTCCTTCAGCCTGATGCCTGACAGGACTACCCATTCTGTCATACTGGTCATCTCCATTAAAGGGTTGTTGGATTGGAATAGACTAGACTAGACTAGACTAGAATAGAGTAGAATAGAATAGAAATTTTTATTGGCCAAGTGTGATTGGACACACAAGGAATTTGTCTTGGTGCATATGCTCTCAGTGTACATAAAAGAAAAGATATATTCATCAAGAATCATAAGGTACAACACTTAATGATAATCATAGGGTACAAATAAGCAATCAGGAAACAATCAATATAAATCATAAGAATACAAGCAACAAAGAACACGCTATTCTTGTTCTAATCCAACCTTCACTCTTGCATTTCTTGCATTGCTCCCCAGCTTGGCTTCATAGTGAAACTTAATTTTCATAGCTGCTTTTCTTGGCCCCCTGCCCCATGTTCAAAGAACTCATGATAATTTACCTCATTATCCTGCTCCCTTCCTTAATGCTTCTTGTTAAATTACAGCTTCCGTTGGGAATGAAGAAGTAACAAGAAGTAGTTCCATCTCTGCCATACCGGGAATCTTAAGGATAAAAGAAGTGAGTCTGACGGTGCTTATGGAAGATTTCCTTGGACTCCAAGGTTCCTGGGACTGAGGAAATACCTACAGATCTCCAAAGCTAGTACATCAGGTGGCGGATTTTGTTCCAAGTTCCTTTGGGTCATCATGACTGGGAAAATGGCCTCTAGCCTGACTTATACCGGAGCGATCTGGGCCTTGCTTTCCTTCCTTTGTGCTGGAGCCACCTGTGTGGGTTTCTTCATGCCTTATTGGCTGCTGGGTTCTCAACTGGAGAAACCAGTCTCTTTTGGCACTTTCCGGAGATGTTCCTATCCTGTTCGAGATGAGAGCCGCCAGATTACAGTCATGGTGGAGCAGTGTGGACGTTACGCATCCTTCCAGGCCATTCCAAGTGTGGAATGGCAGATCTGCACAGTGGTGACCGGTTTGGGCTGTGGCCTCCTTCTTCTAGTGGCCCTCACTGCACTTATGGGATGCTGTGTATATGAGCTGATCTCCAGGACTGTGGGCAGGGTGGCTGGAGGCATCCAATTCTTGGGGGGTAAGTACCTGCAAACTCCTGACCTTGGAACCAATGCCTGCCAATGCAGACACAATGCCTCCATTGTTCTTGCTGAATCAAATTCTCTCTTATATTCATTTTTCTGCTACGGCCAACCTCCACAATATGGGAGGGGTATATGTATAAAGGAAAAAGACAGTGAATGGAATTTCCAATGCTGAACCCTTTTATTACAGTACTATCGCTTTTCCTGTGAGGAAAAGGACTGTTTCAGAGTTCACTCTAATCTCTTGTCCCTGAAGTAGTGAGATTTTCCACCCATTACTTGCAGGGAAAGAGTACTTGACTGCTACTCAGTCATGTTTACCTGAAGGAATTGTTCTGGTGAGAACACAGTACACCACAATTCTAACCATTAATACCAAACAGAAAGAACATTGTGTTTCTTGGAACATCCCCTCAACGGTTCATATTTAAATGGGAAACATAACGTTTTAGAAAATATATTTTTTACATTGGAGTTCATTTTGAAAGTTATTCTCCCTTCCCCAAAGTCTGCTCAAATCTCAGAGATCATTTCCTCTAGTTTATTGTTTCTGACCATATGGTTTTAATTCTAATTTTTCCTTTGTGTGTGTCTGTGGCTGTAATCCCTCTTTCTCTGTGTGTGTGCGCGCGCATTTGCAACTGTTTTCAATTTCAACTTCTGCAGCTGTGAAGGGGAAAAAAGCCCCAAGAATTATGTAAGAAATCACATTTTATGACATTTTGTGAGGAGGTAAAGCAGAGCCTCCCTTGAGCTGAGTAGAACTTCTGGCTACAGACACATCCATGCAGTTTCCTGGTCAACAGTATGGAAGCGAATTTTTCCATTACAGTCTCTGGCATATTTTTTGACTTCCCCAATTTTGCCTCCAGCCTTGGAATACCCTGGTGATGTGTCATCATAGCACTGACCAGGTTTAAGCTTGCTTAGCTTCCAGTTCTGGATAAGTTTAGCCAAGTGCTATTATCCCCTGCTGAATGATGGGAACTTGGTTTTCTGAAAGTGAGAAATGGAAATTGCTTCCTGATAATGGTCTTATCTCCTCCCTTCTAAGCATTCTGAAAGCAAAACAATGTTGCAATGCAGAACTCATAGAGTACATCAAATTTCTACTCTGATGGTCTAAGTAAATATTAGTGGCTGCCTCTGCAATTGCTCTTTAAAGCCACATCCATCCAAGCTGATTTTAAAAATATGGAGATATAGGATAGACTCCAATGTCAGTAGAAAATATTCCACTCACCTATTTTGGGGGGATTTCTTCTACTTTACAAGCATACTTTTCACAAGTGTATTGGGTGATAAAATAAATTAGCAATAAAGTAACACAAACT
Organism: Ahaetulla prasina; assembly: GCF_028640845.1. Classification (NCBI taxonomy): domain Eukaryota; kingdom Metazoa; phylum Chordata; class Lepidosauria; order Squamata; family Colubridae; genus Ahaetulla; species Ahaetulla prasina. The sequence goes on from NC_080539.1 coordinate 164,939,269, forward strand.
CATTGTAAATTCACTTGGACAATTCTAATTAACTTTTCCAAATAACTTTTATGGAAGCAGATAAATTTAGGTGCAAAATTCACAGATGCTAAAATTAATGCTGTGATGTGTAGCAGTATAGCTGCTATTTTTCTTAATTAAGGAAAACGTACTCAATTAGCTACGTTTAGAATAATTATAAGAAGCGTAATAAAATAATTCCCAAAGAAAGGTTTTAATCTGAATATAACATATTCATCTCTCTCCCAGTTTCTACTCTTTCTGCCAAATAAATTATTTATTTCAGCTATTCGTAGGAAGATTTTTGAGAAATTTGTATAATATTCATAATTAGCTTTGTTTTTACTATATTTAAATAAAAATGAACTGGTAATATTCATTTTTCCATTGACTGTGAGAACTGGAAAACTTTCTTCAAAAGATTCTAATGTGAAGTCTTCCAGAAAACTCACATTTCTACCAAAGAAATAGGTGCTTACGAAGTAATATTTGTCTGCTTTTTAAATTATTTGCCCTTGTTTTCTAACAGAATTTTTGATAATTTTCTGTATAAGAGTTTCATTTTGTGGCTGCTTTTACCAAATTTCACCTTTTTCATTAATGGAAAATCTTACCCTAACCATTTGCATTTGTCTTGCAGTCTACTTGAAATTAAGTAAACTTAGCTCCATAAGTACTGCTGATGGGGTGGCAGAATGAAAATATTTTAAAGTAGTTTTGATGTAGTCAAAATGACTGGAACGATAATTCTTTGCACTGATTTGTACAGTATATAGTATCAATTTAGCAACTTGAGTTTGGTGTGTGTGTGTGCGTGTCAGTGAAAAAGCACTAGGAATATATCTTAAGGCAGTGAAAATCAAAGAAAGCAATCAAGTTCAATGCTTTGTATGCTTCACTGTGAATGGTCGTAATTCAAATGTTTTTATTGCCTTATTAGTTATATGATTAAGAGCTTTGCAGTCCCGTTTAGTTGACACATTGAAGAATAACTCCTACCCCAGAAAACAGCTTACAAATTCTGGTTATTTAATGAGGTTGTGAATGTTGAATTGGACCCTCCCTTGCCCAGTTGTCTTGTTCTCATAACAGTAGTTGAGCAGTGCTATTTTGTGTCCTACTAAGATGGTTGGTGGAGAGGAACAAGTTGCCCCATGCAAATTAGTTAGTATCCTAGGATCCTTCATTCAGCAGCTGAACAATGTGACAAGGATAGCAAACATGGCAACTATAACTACTAGCCAGACAGAGACTATTCCCTCTAGTTGCAACAACAGGGACAGATTACGCCCCTAGCAACCCTGGGCTGGAAAGCCCCAATCAATAGGCCCAACTTGGACAGCAACTCAAACTGATGACGTTTAACCCCTTGTTTCCCCATCCTTTAGTTAATGGCTGGGGCTGAAGATTAAAAAAGAAGGCCCTTTGTGTGTTTTGCTCAGTTTTTGACTTGCAACTCTATGGGGACACAGTGACCAATGGGAAGCAAGGGTTTGAAATTTTGCATCATGTTTTGATGCTGAAACAAAGATAGGAAGCACCAGGATCTTAGTATAACATACAAAACATTTTGATATGTAATTGAGCAGAAGTGTGATGTACAAGGCATTGGAGAAAGAAAATAATGGATGTATGTGTGTATGCCTTTTTAAAATGGTACAGGAGGGCTATGAAGGGAAGTTACGTTTCTAAGGAAAAATCTAACCCAACAGAAAGAAGAATGTGTTTATTTTATTAGCATGTAGCTTCACAGATGTGAATAAATACAGTATATGATTCATTCATTCATTCATTATCACTCATTGCTCCTGTTTTTTCCCATTTTAAATTAAATTAAATTTTTCTGAATTAAATTTAATCCTTACTAGTAACCTCCAACCTGTTGGCTAGTCTCTATGAAGAGCAATAGTTGCTAAATTACTAAATTGCTAAATTTAGTAATTTAAATTACTAAAAATTTAAATTACTAAATTGATAAATTTCTTTGCATCCTGGAGCCAGGATGCAAAGAAAAGGGCCAGAGGCACTCATCCTGGGAACTCTGTGTTTAATAAAAAGCAAATTCTGCTTGTACCCAAGGCACGGCCCATCTCAAAGCTCACAATTTTAGAGTCAGAGTGAATAGCCAGCTAAAAGCAATATGAATGGACGGCTTCTCCTCTCGTGCTTTATTTTGTAGTAATATTACTTTGGCTGAATCTCTGTTCTTAAACCCCCTACGGAGTGGATTTGCAGGATATTTAATGTAGAGGAAAAACACTGGTTTGATGTGAAGCTGCCTCTCTGTTCAAGGTAGCTAACAAAATTTCAAACAAGACAAAATATAAAGGGTTAACAATAAGGATTAAAATCAACAATAAAAAACCCTAAAACCATAATGACTGAACAGTGGGTTTTGTGAGCTGTTTAGGGCTAGAAAGGTCAGTGTCAACTGTTAAGTGCTGAGTGATTCGCTCTTCTTGCAATTAATACTACAGCCTATTTAAGATGTTACTTTCTCTGTGCTCGGTTCAGTTGAGGAAAATATTAATACTGTATCATTCTTTTTTTGGGAGGGGGGAAATTTATATGATTTGGTATTATTAATTCAGAGGGACACATTGGAAGTTTTATTATATCCAGTAGGAAGGGTGACTTTTCTTGATTTGCTCAGTCTAGATTGATCTGTCTTTCTCTCCTTCTGATCTATGGAGATTCTAAGTCATCCAGGTCATGGTTGTCACAAAAGTGCTTTTTTCAAAAGGCAACTGGACTTGGTTTTTTCTTGAAGAGGTTCCGCTGTTCATCCAAGAGACTTCTTCAGTTCAGTAAAGTCAACTGAAGTGATGCTTCTCCAGTGAAATGGAGCTTTTTCAGTGAACTGAAGAAGCTTCTTGGATGAGAAGCAAAAACATCTTTAAGGAAAAATAAAGTCCAGTTGCCTTTTTGAAACAAAAAACAAAAAACCACCTTTGGGTTTCTCTCCTCTTCAGTTGTGATTCCTAATCTGTCCCTCTCTCCAAGTTCTTTGGCGTCTCCAAGCTTCATCCGCCCTAGTTTGATCTGTCATTCCTTTTAAGTCAAGCGTATCTTTTTTTTTTATTTGCATTTATATCCCGCCCTTCTCCGAAGACTCAGGGCGGCTTACACAGTGTTAAGCAATAGTCTTCATCCATTTGTATATTATATACAAAGTCAACTTATTGCCCCCAACAATCTGGGTCCTCATTTTACCTACCTTATAAAGGATGCAAGGCTGAGTCAACCTTGGGCCTGGTGGGACTTGAACCTGCAGTAATTGCAAGCAGCTGTGTTAATAACAGACTGTCTTAACAGTCTGAGCCACCAGAGGCCCTGTATCTATTAGGTATCTAATAGTAGGAATCAAGTACAACCTAGAATACATTGAAGGACTGCAGGCGAATGAGACCCAAAAGTCTGAAAAATGTATATGATTGAAGTTATTTCTAAAAAACCCTTGTCCCTGCACTTTCAGATCTCAAGAGATGCCAGAAACTTATTCACCTCCCTTTTCTCTTTGATGTATTTACTGTCAGGGTTCCAAGGAACACCCCCAATGAAATAAAGCTCTGAGGCCTGAGGTTCCTCAAATTTACTTGACCTCGTAAGAAAGAGCTAGGTGAGAAATGATATCAGTTTTTCAACTTCAGGTACATTATTTGTGCACCATGTGTCATTTGCTTTGAAATAATAAAATATGGGGTATATAAATGTAATTGATCCACTGGGAAGTTCCCCAGCAGCGGAAATATGTCAGTCAGTTAGTCCTTATTATATATAAAGCAATCAGCAAACTCCAGTTCTTTTTTGTAAGGGTAGATGTTTGTCTTAGGAATTCCCCCATGGCTCATTAAAATATATCAAAGCAATGAAACTCACACAGCCCTAAGTTCTGTTGCAGAGGTGATTGTTGTTTGGTCTTCATTTGAAATGTTTGTCTCAGTTATTCTATATTTCTCTCTCTTGCTCATCACATTTTTGATTCTGCACTAGTTTTTAAGCAAATATTTTTCTCAAGGTATCTTTACAACAATTAAAAACCAATGCATAGTGACTGTGGAAGGAAATGGTGCATGATTGCAAATATAACATATGGCTGTTCCTCAGGCTTTACAGACAAAAAAAACAAGACATTTAAGTGATGAAATAATAGAAGAAATGGAAAACACAGGAAATAACAAAATATCAAATGTTTTCTCCTAAATCAAACCTTTCACCAGTACAGATTGCTAGCAGATTCACACAATGCTCTGAACTGCAAGGCAGACAACCACATTTTTAGCATAGTCTTTGGTGCAAACCTAGCATATAAGTTAGCTTCTTATTCAATTTACAAAATAAATTAAGCACTTAAATTAATTACACAAATTACTGTGGGTGTGTGATGAGAATATTGACTGCATTTTCAAAATTTCAGATCCTTTTTCCCCCCAGCCCTGTCTGGACTTGCAGAGAGACAGATGGCAGGAATAAAGTATATGGTAAATTTTGTTTCACAGGTAATAGAAATTGTGTTAAATAACACTTTTCCTTCAACTAAAAAGGGATGCCTGACATATTTAGCCCGTAGCATTTCATACATTGACATGGAATGAAAGTTTATTAGTTAGACTTATGAAATAGTAAGAATGGAAATGTTTATGAAATATATCCCAAAGGTGCTTTTTTCAGTCCTGGATGACTGAGAATCTCCATAGACACTTATGAAATATCTATTGTTTAAACAGTATTGCGAAGGGTAATATTGATGTTATTATTTTAACTGGTTTGTCAAATTTCTCTTAAAAATATGCTCTTGTTGATGTTTTTTGTGTCATGAAGTTGTTGTTTTACAAGTATTTTTAGCTCATCTGAGACTTTTCTTTTTCCTGATTACTTTTTTAAAGTCCAGATTGAGTATCAAATATCCTGGACCACAATAGTAACTAATTTCACCAAGAGACATAACTGAAGGGTAACCTTTTGGAGAAGGTTGGACTGGTGTGTAATTGAATGCCAAATTTGGTTATAGGTTCTGGACTCTGTCCAGGGAAATGCATGGATACAAAAACTAGCACAAAAGAAAAAAAAACCAGGAGGGAATGTTCCATAATCCTAGGATCCATAGACAGTTCAATCTGAAAGTGATAAACTATGCACCATTAAATTGAAATATAATGCACCTCCTCGCTCTAAGACTAATTGCCATCTTGGTGCAAAGTTATCAAAGGAAACAAGCTTTTGTAAACTTGGCATAAACATTTATGTAGAACCCATTTAGACTGCCAGGGTATTGCTGAGCCCAGATAATGGTACATGCATGGCTGAGGATCTAAATGATAGATTCTGTTCAACCTGTTTTCCTGCCATTGTGATCTAATGGCACATTTCTTCGATGTTCTACCGGCCAAGAATTCACAGTGTAGCAATCCAAAAGAAGACCTGTTTCAGGGGTCCTTCCCAAATACCTCCCTCCACCAATTAAGTTTGAGGGAAAGCCATTCTCCACTACCAGTTGAGGTCATCTGCTCCTGCAGGCTTTCTGTTGAATTTAGATGGCCGATAGTATTGATTTTGGTTGCTAATCACCGTTGCTGTTGGTCTTGCTGTCCTGTAAAATGAATGTAAGCATTCGTAATGTAATTGTTATGTTATATCTCTGCTTTGGGATTATAGTTATTTTTTTTTAAATAAGGAAACGTTTACTAGGATATATATTTGGTACATCAATTGGACTAAGGTCACAGGGAAGCACCTGAGTTGAAGGGAAGGTAAACAAGTTTACTTTATTTTTTTCTGAAGTTCTGTGTTCCTGTTCAGTTCTTGTGCATGGCATGCAGAAACATCAGTCCATGTGTTATTTCTCTTTTGTGGGGAGCTGAAATAATGTCAACTGACTGATCAGCACATGCCGCAAAAGAAACTTGTGGGGCATTGTTTTTCCAAAAATATAGCTTTACTGATAATTCCACATGGTGTTGTGGTTCGCCAGCAGCCTGGCAGTGGAGTCAGACAGCAATGAGGCTGAGGAAGAACATGGGCCAGTCCTGGAGGCTGAGGAACACCTGGATGAGGGTTCTGCGTTGGAGGCAGAGATGGGTCCAGGACCATTGGGGAGTGAGGTGCTCCAGAGGCTAACAATAGAGAGGCAGAGGAACAGGAAGAGCTTCCTAGTGCATGCATGAGAAGAGCTGCCAGAAGGCAAGAGCAGCTAAAGCAAAGAGCACGACTCGGGAGTAGGGCCAAGAGATGATTGGCCCCTCCCATAAGGCTTAAAAGACCAGCAAAGGCTCTTGGGCTCTTTGTCAGAAAACAACACTGATAGACTTGTTTCTTGTCTTGCTGCATTTATTTCTTGTTGGCGTCTTCTGCTTCTGAACTTTTGCCAAGAAAAGCCTTTGGCAGTTTGCCTAATTAGACCAAGGTTGATGATAAGACTGAAGAATTGTGTTATGAAGAATTTGCTTTGAATTAGTTTGGACTACACTGAGAATGAGTTTAATTCTCAGCTGTTCTAATAAAGTCTGTTTGTTTTCGAACTGATTGCATTTAATAATACCTACTTGGGCCTGGGTCATAACACATGGGTACAGAGAAAGCAGAGCCAGTTCTGAGGTTTTTTCGCGTGAAAAGCAGCTTAGGTAAAAATCCCCTTTTCTCCCTGAGCCACTCAATGTCCATTTTTGACCAAACATATACAGTCCATCCCAAAAGGGGTAAACCCAATGCTACTATGCACAGTGTTGTTATATGCCACTTCCGCAAAAGGCAAGAGCTCCACCCAGTTGGTTTGCTGGTAGTTCACATAACACCGAAGGTACTGCTCCAAATCAACCATGACACATATCTTTAATCAAATTCCCAGCTATACTTCAGGTATATCTTTAGCAAATCAGCTGTAATGATTAAACCCAAGTGCTTAACTATCCATTGCTCCTATGATTCCTCTGTAGAAGGAAAAGCACAAAAATTTCCTACTTGCTTAAGCTTTCATTAGACTTTATTATGGGAAATTTCCTTTATCCAAACATTTTTAGCCTCTTTTCTCTTTCCACTTAGTGAGAGACAGGCTGTTGCAAAGTATCTGACAAAAATATACTAGCTCAGTATTGTGTTGTATTAAAAAAATAAGACCAAATATTTTATCGCCTTCCAAATTTCATGGGAATGTGTGATCTATTAGCAACCTCCCTCTGCCCCATAAAACATTCCTGACAAAGGTCCTTTTTCTAGTCCCCGCGTTTGTACATATGGCTGAAAGCTCTTTTTCCCATTTATGTATTTATTATTTCGATTTATATAGCCACCTAGAGCCATGTATTTGTCATGTGTGAACACATTCCCATGAAATGTGGGAGATGATAAAATATTTAGCCATATGTCTAATGTTCTAAGAAATGGAAGATGATAGATTAGTCCCTCGCAGGCTGTCATTAGTCCAATACTATCATTCATGTTGCCAAACTGCCAGGAGTAGAGATTCCTTTCATTGCAGAAAAATAGCAGGAGATCATAATAATCCCTTGCTGCTTCCCTTTCCAGTAATCATATCAGCCAGCTTAGGCAAGCGCCAGACATACATTTGGCACTCATGCTGCCAGTGAATATCCCTGGCATCAGTAGGCAGCGCTTTGATATAAATGGTGAATAACAGTTTGTACTCCAAGGAAATGACTCCTTGGAGTAGTGCATATAGGTGGGTCCTTGACTTATAGCCATTCGTTTGATGACAGTTCAAAGTTATTCCTCGTAAAAAAATATTTATGACCTCTCCTTGAAATGAATCACACTATCCCTGCAGTTACAGGATACAATTCGGACACTTGGCAATTGGCTCACATTTACAACTGGGTGCAGCATCGTGCGGTTATGTGATTGTGATTTGCAACCTTCTTAGCTGGTTTCCAACAAGCAGTGCTAATTTGGGAAGCTGGATTCACTTAACAACCATGGTGATTTGCTTAACAGCTGCGGTAAAAATGGAGGTAAAATGGGGTCTAGTCAGGTTGCTTTATGACCACACTGACTTATGATGGAAATTCCAGTTCCAGTTGTGATTGAATGTTGAAGACTACCTATAGTAGCCAGAAAATGATCCAGAAAGTTAGCTGGTAATCAATTTATGATTTATAACTTTTGTGCCTTAATCTTCAATTGGGATTCTAGGATTTTTCTCTCCGTTTCCTTAAAACTAAAATACTAGATAGATTTTGTTCAGAGACATGTCTATGGAGGTCCTCAGTCATCCAGGTCATGATTATCCCAAAGGTGCTTTATCAAGAGGCAACTGGATTTTCTGGCTTTTCTTTGAAGATGTTTCATTTCTCAGCCAAGAAGCTTTTTCAGCTGGATGAGAAACGAAATGTCTTCAAAGAAAAACCAAAAAGTCCAGTTGCCTCTTGAAAAAGCACCTTTGGCTTCAGAGACATACCGGTAGTTCTAATTGTTGCCAGATTGAAGGTTCTTGCTAAGCAAAAATACTTTTTCCTTCTTTTCTAATGTTGGCAACTCATCCCTCTTCCATAGCTTATTGATTCCCTGTATAGCTTCATGCTTAAAATGAGGAGATTCAGATGACTTTCTAGTGTATTCCAATTTTATTGTCTTTTTCTTAAGGTAAGGGCCTCTGGTGGCTCAGACTGCTAAGACAGTCTGTTATTAACACAGCTGCTTGCAATTACTGCAGGTTCAAGTCCCACCAGGCCCAAGGTTGACTCAGCCTTCCATCCTTTATAAGGTAGGTAAAATGAGGACCCAGATTGTTGGGGACAATAAGTTGACTTTGTATATAATATACAAATGGATGAAGACTATTGCTTGACATAGTGTAAGCCGCCCTGAGTCTTCGGAGAAGGGCGGAATATAAATGCAAATAAAAAAAATTTAAAAAAAAAATCTTTAAACATGGATGCATGCTGAAAAGATGCACACACAATTTAGCTTTGTATAAATCTAACAAATAAAATGCTGTTAAAATTCAATACTCTTTTGTTGGCTTGACTCCCAATTCTAGATAACCCGTCCAAATGGGCAAATCTTGCCAATTCTTTTGAAAGCAACCTTGAAGGAGACAGATTTTAGTGAAGAGGCTTTAGGAATTTGGGTCAGGGAAAAGAGCCATCAATAGTACTATATGTCATGTCCTGAGCTTCCAGGTGAAGATTTTTGGAGGACAGCATTGTGACAGAGATTGGCCACCAGAAAGTGAATTCTGGCCCGTATACTGTTCCTGGACAAGGAGAGATTGTGCTATCGCCCACTCCAGACAGCTGCTCCTTGTGAGGAAACTGCAAGAACTGAGGGTTGTTTTTTTTGTTGACTCAAGCAGCTGGGAGTCAAAGAATTACAATTAAACACAGCCGTAAGGCACCCTATTTGAACACAATGTTTGCAAAAGTCTTACTTTCGTAAACATTTCTGGATGTAATCAATTTATAGTAAAGAGAGATTTTCTGAGTGGCAGGATAAAAGCAATCCACTTGGTGAGTCAGCACTCTTATTGGATTAAAAGGGATGGGGGAGGAGAAGGGGCTTCAAAGATTTAAAAACTTCTGTCAAAAAGCTTAACATCTGCACAACTTGCAGATCCTGAAATTGCAAGGAGGAGAGACTGCATTAGTGGATAATGTGGCTATGCAAAAAAATCATTTCATCAATACTATTCCAGTTTGTATAAAGGACAAGATATTTCTCTGGGAAAAAATAGATGAATACTTTAAGAAACAAAATTACTGCAGATTGCAGAGGAACAAAAACAGATTATGAATGGATCTGACTACATGGTGGAGGGAGGGTTGTGAAGCATTAAAAAAGATTAAAACTAGAAAGTTGGTTGGACCAGATAGATTACCAGATTCTTACTATAAATGTTTTGCAGATGTCTTTTATGACCTTTACAAAATATAGTGAATTGTAGTTTACAGGGAGGAAGGATGTCAGAGAGCTGGAAAGAAGCCAATACAGAATTAATATTAAACAATAAAGAGGGACAAGATTTGATTTTAACAAGAAACTATGTAGGGAAATATAATTATTGAATAATGCCTACAAGTTTAAAACAATTTTGGCTGATAAGTTGAAAATAATTTTGCAAGTATTTATTGGATCAATGAGGATCAATATGTATTTTATTTAAAAGATAGTTACAGAATAATAATCTAAAATTTTGGAGTACTTGGAACAACACAACAAAAAGCTAGCATTGCTTTTCTTACTGTAGTTGCAGAGAAGGCCTTTGACAATTTGAACTGGGCTTTCCTTTTTAAAGTTTTGGAAGGTATGAACTTTAGAAAGAACTTCATATAAGATCACCTTATAATTCAAAGAAAGCATATAGTTGCAGAGATCTATAGATAATGGCAATCTATCAAAGTCTTGTGAGATGCAAAACGGAACAAAGCATGCATGCCCTGTTGTGACCCAGGCCCAAGTAGGTAGTAAACACAATCAGTTCAAAAGCAAACAGACTTTATTAGAATAGCTGAGAATTAACTCATTCTCAACATCATCCAAACTAAATCAAAGCAAATTCTTCATAACACAATTCTTCAGTCTTATCACCAAGCTTGGTCTAATTAGGCAAACAGCCAAAGGCTTTTCTTGGCAAAAGTTCAAAAGCAGAAGATGCCAACAAGAAATAAATGCAGCAAGACAAGAAGCAAGGCTATCAACATTGTTTTCCGACAAAGAGCTCAAACGCTGTTGCTGGTCTTTTAAGCCTTATGGGAGGGGCCAATCATCTCTTGGCCTTACTCCCGAGTCATCCTCTTTGCTTTAGCTGCTCTTGCCTTCTGGCAGCTCTTCTCATGCGTGCATTAGGAACAGACTCTGGAGTCCACACATCACTCCCCAGTGGCCCTGGCCCCACCTCTGCCTCTGACGCAGAGCCCTCATCCGACCCTTCCCCAGCCTCCAGGACTGGCCCATGTTCTTCCTCAACTTCATCACTTTCCGACTCCGTTGCCAGCTCCGCAGGCTGTTGGCGGACCACAACATGCCGATTGTCTCCTCTCTTGTCTATTTTAATCCTTAAAATATGGAATAGAGATATGAGGCAACATGAAAGGCTTGTGGGAGTACAAAAAACTTACAAGTTAAGGGCTTTTACAGATGATTTGGTGTTGGGTTTGGAAGATCTGGTTTAGAGGAAATTGGTACATTCCAACAGACAATGAAGATGTTAACAAAAGAAGAAAGAAAAGAATAGAAAATAGAGGATCAAATAGAACTGAGGAATAAAATGAGCGATAAGATTGTGGACAAAGTAAAATGTCTGGGTAAGACCATGACAAATATGCATTGCACTTAATATTCAACATTCTTTGGGAAGATATGAAATGAAATTAAAAAGGTCAGGAGAAATTATAACTATTGTTGCTGGGATGAATTTCTGTGACAAAGATAAATGAAAGTCTTGCTTAGAATGATGTTTTTGTTTCCAGCAATACCTGTTTTGACAATTGACAATAAAGTCAAGGTTAATATCGGATTTAAAAGTTATTATGTTAGACATGTCACACTGAGAACATAGATACAACTCCCAAATTCTGTCCAAAATGATGTTTGAAGTGGTATTTGCCATCTTCTCTCTACATAAGCTGTGCTATTTGCATGATGAGCTATTGACATTATAAGGAAGTAGGATCTGTTGGCTCCTTATTTTTCCTTTATTTTACAGAGGTCATTCCTTTCCCAAGTGATCTCTGATGTGAGTGAAAACAGGAATGTAAGGCTCCGTTTACTGTCTAAATCTGATAGCTAAACCTGCTGTTTTTGCCATCTGTCAAAACTCAGATTTTACCCAGCTCCAGATTAGGAGAATGATGGATGGAATTTTTTTTCCCACTCCCATGGAAATCTACCAATCATCGCTCCTTAAATTGCCCCAGAGTAATTTTTTATGACAGTGCCCCTCAGTTGCTTTATTAACAAGGCAGTACAAGGCTTGGGTGTGGGGAAAGAATCGTTTTGCACTGGCATACCTTGTATTATCTCATGGCTGGAGGACAGCATGCTAAAACTGTTGTCTGGACGAACCCTGGAGTAACAAAAGTTTTTTTTCCCCAGAATTATTTGCAATGAAAGCAACAAAATAACTCCCTCCCCCAATAAGTTGAAATGAAGATACCCTAAAGCAACTCTTTATGCAGATATAGGAAACTTCTGGCCAACACTGCTAGCAAACTCACCAGAATACTACTCCTATCCTGCTTGAAGGTTCTCAACTGAAGTCCTTTTCACTGTTGTTTTTTCCACTTCCGCTTTGGGGAAATTACTAGGTGAGCCCTATAAATCCGTTTACCATCTATCCATTTTTTTCCCATGGGAAAACTTCCCAGTGCTTAATGCAGGGCATAACCATGTTTAGAGTACTTTTCCCCCATGTGGAAAGATATTCGGAATGATTACTTCAGATATTCTACATGGAGTGTGAATATGATCGAATATGCACAAGTTAGAATTGAAGAATTCTGACATCCTGATTGATAATGGAAATCCTTGGAATTCCTTTGCTGAATAGATAGGCATCTCCAGATTAGGGAATAGCATCCTGAGAAACAAAATGTTCCACTTGTAATTTTTTGGGCTATTGCCTATTTTTAATCTCAAATTAACGCTCACTGTACTGTCTGTGACCAGCTAAGTTGCTGCACCAAGCTGACCTTGAGTTGTCTCAAAAAGCTAAATGAGGTGGGATTTTTTTTGTGCTTTAATAAAGCAGATTGTAAATCAAACTAAGAATGTGTTAAAAATTTCTGGAAGAAGGAAATGACAAATTGCTTCCATACTGCTGCCAAGAAAACAGTAAAATCCGTGACATCTCCAGAAGATAAAACTTGATTTGAGATTCTAATCTTTTTTTTTTTTGTAAACATGCTCCAGTTTCCCCAATATTAAAACTGCTGACAGATACATAACACATAAAACATTGAAAGATATCCCAACACAAAAGCACACCCCACAGTAAATTTGCCAGTTTTTAAGATGCCACGAGCTTCTTGTTATATTTTTGTGGCAATAAACCTTGATTCCTCCTCTTTCTGTACCCTACCCAGAATCACATGGCGATTTTAAAGCAAACAATTGATATTTTGGAACGCCGGGATTTTACACAGCACCTCATTGTCCAGGAGTAGGAAAACAAGCCACTGAAAAGAGAAAAGCTTCCCATTTGTGTCGCACATGAGTGGATTGACTCGGTCTGCTGTCTGTGATGAATGTATGCAATCAACTGTATGTATGTTCTGCCCGTGAGGCATTGTCAGACGCCTCAACTTGTGCGGATGAAATGGGGTTGGCAGGAACAAGCAAGACCATATTTGGTAGTCCCTGCCCTGACTATCCAGTTTCCAGGCACAAAATCAGGGGTCAAAGTGTCCTCTATAAAGCTCTCAGAGTTTCTTTCTTATGTTAAATGAACTTGCTTCCAATTCTCTATCGGCTTTCCCATGTCTGGTGCCCTGTGGAGGGTGCGATATAGTTGATCAAGGAAAGGCTGATCAAGACGGAATTTCAAGTAGAGCTAACAGAGTTTTTGATGGCTTTGGTTTTGTGAAACAGCCTCCCAAAGGAGCCCACTTTTTCAGGATTTCAAAAGGGCTAAAACCATCCTTCTTTCTCCACCCACCCCCGGTTAAAACCCTTGTCCGGGTTGAACATTTAATTGCATTATCAGACTGTGCTTCTCATTCTTGGCTTGGGCGCCTCTTGCTGGAATGAAGGGGGTTTAATTAGCTATTTTAGATGCCGTTTGAGAAGAGCAGTGCGGTGTGTAACCTTTATTATTAATTTAGTGGATTGAAGAGTCTGTCGTGAACACTTGGTTGTAAGGCTTCTTTGTGAACGGACGGTCACTTGGGAAGTCGTCATTGCTCTTTGCACAATATTTAATCGCTAGGTTGAGAGCCAGCAAAGGCGTTTTTTAAATAAATAGAGTTCTAACATTGCTTCGCAAAAAATAAAGCTCAATTTAATGGCAGCTTGGGTGTCAGTGGACCTTTAAAAAAAAATCAATTCAGCAATTACTGGCACAACCTTTCTCCCCAAATGCAGTTGCTTGTGTCCCTCACGATCCATGAATATATATTACTAAATTAATTCCTGCTTTCTTGGACCCCTGCTGTTGAGAAATAATTGTTTCAATAATAAAGAGTTACATTCTTACAGCTGCATCTAAGCAGCAGATCAGATAATAGCTAGGTCACTTCTCTCCCCGGGCCATGGATTCTTGCCAAAGAGATTGTGTGTGCTGTATCAACAACAGTCAATGTTTTCCTGTTCAGCGGTAGCTAAATTTTTCATGAACCCTGGGCAATTTGCCTAATAAAACCAGAGCTGTCTCACAAGCCAGCTTGCAGTATTTGCATGCAAATCTTTAGAAAGATCAGTGAGAAAGAGAGATGAACAATTCACTTTGGAGATATATATATATATATTTGTTTTCTGAGGTTTTCGCGGGTGTTTGTATGTAGGTCTTTGGTTATTCGGGTTTTCTCCCGCGTAAAATTGGAAGTGTCTTGGCGACGTTTCGACGAAGTCTCATTCGTCATCTTCAGGCTTCAGCTTCGTGCTTCTGGGAGCAATGTTTCTGAGGTTTTCGCGGGTGTTTGTATGTAGGTCTTTGGTTATTCGGGTTTTCTCCCGCGTAAAATTGGAAGTGTCTTGGCGACGTTTCGACGAAGTCTCATTCGTCATCTTCAGGCTTCAACCGTGCTTCTGGGAGCAATGTTTCTGAGGTTTCGGGTGTTTGTATGTAGGTCTTTGGTTATTCGGGTTTTCTCCCGCGTAAAATTGGAAGTGTCTTGGCGACGTTTCGACGAAGTCTCATTCGTCATCTTCAGGCTTCAGCTTCGTGCTTCTGGGAGCAATGTTTCTGAGGTTTTCGCGGGTGTTTGTATGTAGGTCTTTGGTTATTCGGGTTTTCTCCCGCGTAAAATTGGAAGTGTCTTGGCGACGTTTCGACGAAGTCTCATTCGTCATCTTCAGGCTTCAGCTTCGTGCTTCTGGGAGCAATTGCATCAAGCCTGAAGATGACGAATGAGACTTCGTCGAAATGTCGCCAAGACACTTCCAATTTTACGCGGAGAAAACCCAAATTATATATATATATATATATATATATATATATATATATATATATATATATATATATATATAGAGAGAGAGAGAGAGAGAGAGAGAGGGAAGGAGGGAGAGGGAGGGAGGGAGAGAGAGCGAGAGAGAGAATTGGGATGGAGAAGGTACATGATGCTTAAACGGTCATAAAATGCAGTTAGGCTACTTCGAAGGGTTAAAATAGTTTTACAGTGATGATATGGTTGCATCAATTAAAATTGCATATTTACTTGAAAGCATGAAAGCCAAGGGAAGACATTCTAAAATGAGCCAAATACGATTAATCCTTTGATAGAATTAAAATTGAGAAAAAGTGCTTGTAGATTTCTGATGCAAGCAGAATGCATGTTTATTAGCTTCCATCTTGAAAATTCATTGCAACTATCTCTATTCCTTGACGTTTTGGTAAAGACCAATATCCTGCTCTTTTGGATCTGCCTAACAAATAGTGAGAAACATTTATATCGTAGTTTTCAAATCATGCATGCATTTCATGCACCATTGAAGACAGTGGAATTCCAGTTCTAAATGTCATAACATCAAGTCAAGATTATTTAATTCTAAACATGTATATATGTCTTTAAAGTCATTCCGTGTAAGGAATATATAAGAGAACAACAACGTTTTCCCCCAGGGTGTCCAGTCCAATTTATGAACTCTCTCAGGACTTTTTGCATTGTACTTTTTTGAGTGGTAGCAAAATGTGACTTGTATTTTCCATTCCTTTCCTATGTGATTGATGAAGCTTTCACAAGCAAGTATGTAGCAGCTTGTGAATAACTGCACTAAGAAGGAAGACTAGAATAGGAAACAGATTTTTCCTAACTGTACAGAGAAGACTGTGCATTTGTGTGTGCGTGTGTGCGACTCTCTGTGTGTTTGTATTACTAGCTTAGAAAAGAATCTACATATTTACCGGTATGTAGTAGTGCTAAATGTTATGGGCAGGTAAAAGTTTGTTCAAATGATTATACAACATATATTAAAACAATTCTAGTAACACCTCAAGAGAGTGCATGTGAGTATAGATATTAAATAATATTTACTGCTTCGATTTCATCAGGATTTGAGTCCAAAGGAAGGTATGGATACCCCTCCTCCTTTTATATCCTAATTTTTGAGCCCATATAATCTGTCAACACATGATACATGGGCAACCTTAGACATGATCAGTTTTTTTCTTCTTTTTTTCACATTATACCGGGCTTGGCGGGCTTTTGCATTAGCGCGGGGAAGCCCTGCCGGTGCAGTGAGAGGGCGGGGCGGGGGAGCCGCCAGCCTTCTCGGCTGAGGGAGGGAGGGTTTCCCCGACCGGTAGCTGCCTCATTTCCCACCCTTGGCTTATACTCGAGTCCCCAGTTTACCCCAGTTTTTTGGGGTAAAATTGGGGACCTCGGCTTATACTCGGATCGGCTTATATTCGAGTATATACGGTAATGTAATGTGCAGTGAGACATCATGATATAAGTTACATTTGTACTTCCATTGTAACATGGAACACAAGTACAAAAAGAATAGAGTTGCATTCTTTCAACATTTCCCGTTTCCCATTTCCCATTTTATGTTACAGATTTTCATTATAGATCATGAAAATAATACCGTGACATGCAGACTAAATCTTCTGAATATCAATTCATGTGTTTCATGATTATAACAAATATCATACTCTTTTACAATAGAATCTTATTTGGATCATCTTCAGTATTCTCTGGCTGTACTTCAGTTTTGCACTGTCTTTGAAGATTTCTTAAATATATTTATTGTATCAATTCTGTCTCGAATAAAGATATGGTCTTCAGATAACGAAGACCACTAACACTTACAGTATTTTCTCACATTTTAAATAAGGCCACAACCTTCTTTTTCTACCAGTATGCAATCAACCACTGTGCTACAATCAATAAATTAGACTGAATTGCTATCTCATTCTAGTGTATTCAGTATTCAGGTGTGCTCCTATGCATGGTTATTCAAAAGCCAGAACCACTTTTATAGTCCATAGTCCATTGTGTATATTTATTATCCCTAGGATTTTAGTCTTAGGCTTTACTGACATCACTTCAATATTACAGAGGAACTGTAATATCAATTATATACTTAATAATATCCATGCAACTATTCCTAGACTAATAGTAAACAATGTCATCCTTTAAAATAGGACACTATCAGCAAATTGAATTAGTATATCCCCTCCTTCATGGTGGCTAGCTGAGGGTTTTTAATAATTCCCCATCATCAGTAATCATTCTCCAAAAGGAATAGCGTGATACATGTGAATAGGATAGAATAGAATAGAATAGAATTCTTTATTGGCCAAGTGTGATTAGACACACAAGGAATTTGTTTCCGGTGTGTAAGCTCTCAATGTACATACAACAATATAGATCATTAACATAGTCCTTGTAAAATACATCATAAAACATTAGATAGAACACTTAGTGATAGTCATGTATACTAAATAAGCAATGAACATAAATCATACTAGGATACTAAGTAAACAATATAAATTGTAAGATACAAGCAACAAAGTTATAGTCATAAGAAGATAGGTAATAGGGAAGATGAGAATAATGATGGTAATACTGCCTTTTTAGATAGTTTGACAGTATTTTGGGAAGTAGTTGTTTAGTACAGTGATAGCATGTGGGGAAAACTGTCCTTGTGTCTAGTTGTTCTGATGTGTAGTGCTCCCTAGCATCGTTTTGAGGGTAGAATTTGAAACTATTTGTGTTTCAGGATGCTAGGGGTCTGTAGATATTTTCACAGCCCTCTTTCTGGCTCGTGCAGCATACACAGGGGTGGGTTGCTGGGGGTTCGCAGGGGTTCGGGAGAACCTCTAGCTAAGATTCTGTGTAGTTCGGAGAACTCCCAAATCCCACTTTTGGTTATCCCACCCACCCCTCTCCTCCCAGGAGTCTGCACGCTTCCCATTTTGGATGCAGGTAAGTGCAGGGCGTGCACAGAAGCTTGGGGAGGACAAAAAACGGGCCTACCAGAAGTTTGGGAAGGCCGGAAACAGGCCCGTTTCCAGCTTCTAGAGGGCCTCTGGAGCATGGGAAGGCTGTTTTCGCCCTCCCAGAGGCTCGAGGAAAACCTCCAGAGCCCGGGGACGGCAAAAACGTTTCCCCACCGTGGTGCAGGAGGCCGAGTAGGCCACGCCCACCGTGGCCATGCCCACCCAGCAACCAGGCAGAGAACTCTTTGCTAAATTTTTTTGAAGCCAACTGCTGAGCATACAGGTGCTCAACAGAAGGCAAATTGGTAGCAATGGTTTTTTCTGCCGTTCTAATTATATCACCACACTATATCCTTTTGAGGCAAACAAGTACAAAAAGGAAAGAAAACAACCCGAAAAATCTTAACTGCATAAGAAAAAGAAATGCAGGTAGTCCTTGGTTACGACCACTTGTTCAATGACCGTTCAAGTCATACTACGCTGAATGAAGGGGGACTTCAGACTGGTCCTCAAAGTTCTGGAAGTGGCACCCTCCTTATAAGCATGATTCAAGCACTTGACAACCAGCTCTCACTTATGATGGTTGCAGCATGCAACCATCATGTATTCAAGTGATTGCCATTTGCAACTTTCTCTACTGGCTTCCCACAAGCAAAGTCAATGGGGAAGCGATCGGGACCTGTCCATTGGTCCAGCTCGTGATGTTTTTGGGTTGCACCAAGCTGTAGCACCACCACCACCACCCTCCATGCCCCAGCTGCACTGCAACAACTCCCTGCCTGCCCTCTCTTGCATACACTTCCCACCGACCTGCCTGCAAGCTGCCTAAGGGAATGCTTTTCGTAGTTGGGACTTGTAACTTCTTGCTGGCTTCCTAATTGATTTTGCTTGTTGGAAGCTGGCAGAGATTTGGAAGTCCCAAATCTCAGTCAGGTGAGAACCTTGCAACCTGTGATCCTTGCTTTACAATGGGAACAGGGGCTGCTGGGATTGCAGTCAGTAAGTGATGTGGTCACATGATAATGTACTTTATGTCTACATTGCTTAGCGACAGGGTGGATTTGATTTAAATCACTAGTAAAAAGGCTTGATTTAAATCACGTCAATTGAAATCATGTTTTAAATCACTAGTAAAAAGGCTTGATTTAAATCAACTCGATTTAAATCATATTTTTTAAAATTATGTCATCTCTATCCCACAGCGGCTCCTCCTTTGACCCGCTGTTGACTCACCAACAGTCCCATTCACTTTTATGGGGTGGCTGGTAATGCAGCCCTGATACAACAAGGTGAGGGATGTAGCAGGCAGCAGTGAGTGGATGCCCGCTAACAGGCGCCACCATGATGGATCTGAAATGACAGGTGCTCTTTAAATGTAAGGACTCGTTCTTGCTGGTAGCTAGAATCTTTAATATTATTATTTGCAAACAAAATAAAGATTTCCTATTTAGAGTGCTTGTTATTGCAGCTTGCAGATCTTGGATTCATTGAATGAGTTTAGCAAAAATGTAAATATTGCAGAATATACAGCCTTATACTACATAACTAAGCTCCATTTCATGCTGAATAAACTAAATTATTAATATATCTTAAATAGAAAACTATTCTCCAGGGTTTTTTGATTTTTTAAAAAAAAATCATTGATTTTTATCCGCCCTGCTTAGCGAAAGAAATTACTATCATTAAATGAGGACTACCTGTATTTTTGTTGTTAGTTGCGAAGTCGTGTCCGACATAACAACTAGTTTATACTCAGCCTATTTACTATATTATTCCATTCCTTTCTATTCATGCAAACTACCAGTTTTGGCTTCCACCAAATCCATACGTTGGTTTATACGCTGCCCTTTGTTCTTTAACTTTTTGAGGATTGCATTAATTTGGCCATGATTTTCTCTAACTTCATTTTTCTTCCCACCATTCATTCTTCTTTCCATTGTTTATTTTGTAACTTAATCTTTATTCATTTAACTTGAAACTGGGCATTCATTTGTATAAACAAAATTAAATTGTTGTTTATTGTATGGGATAGCTTGGCCGATGGTTATTCCTTTACATTCTTGCAGTTTATTTCAACAGGAATTGCATATGATTTACATACCCTTCCTTTGTTTGAATTTTCATGAAGTTCTCCATATGTTGTTTGACCTTTGGAAATGGTTCTTTTTAGTTATCTTATGTTCTTCTTGCTGTGACTCAAAATACTGGGAACAAAGAAACAATTTTCTAAATAGCTCTTCCTGTATATAAATCCCTCTTTGTCCTATTAACTGTTTTAATTATGATTCCAAACTATGAAAAATATTTGTAAGGAAATACTTTGGGTTTATGCCATGAATTCATATGCCTCAATCAGTTAAATTTTTGTTTCCTTTTTATTTATTTTTCCACCTTGGGGTCAGCTGCTTCATCCATTCATTTAGCAGAGGTGGGGAGCTATAGCCCCTTTATGACCATGCTGTCTCAGGAATTCTGGGAATTGAAGTCCACAAGTCATAAAAGGACCATAGTTCCCCATCCGATTTAGAGCTTGAAGATGGATTGCATATTACTGCACTGACCCATAGTTACAGAAAATGACTGTCTTCACTCCTCCTATTCTTTTTTCTTTAATCAATCCTGTAATCCCTTGCATCGAGGTTGAGTGGGGGCAACAGAATGGAGCTGAGCGTTTATTGGCCGGATACCCTTCCTGATGCCTACGTGAAGTTCGCAGCAGACAATTACTCACTGCACCCAGAGACATATCTGCCGCTACCTAGGATCAAACTCACAGCCTCCTGATTGTGAGGCGAGAGCTCCACCTCTAGGCTACCGCACTGCTCTTCTGAACTCCTCCTAAATGTTTACAAATAATTTAAAATAAGTGTACTGATAAAGTGACGTTTTC
This sequence comes from Ahaetulla prasina, assembly GCF_028640845.1. Taxonomy (NCBI): domain Eukaryota; kingdom Metazoa; phylum Chordata; class Lepidosauria; order Squamata; family Colubridae; genus Ahaetulla; species Ahaetulla prasina. The sequence goes on from NC_080539.1 coordinate 164,960,208, forward strand.
TACAGGTAGTCCTTGACTTATAACATTTATTTAGTGACAATTTGAACTTATAAATTTGAACAGTCACTAAACGATGATTGTAAGTCAAGGACTATGTGTGTCTCTTTTTTAACATTGGCATGAACTGCTATGTCCCTTTGACTTCTTCCTTCTGGGTAGCCTTTTTTCTTCTGGTCAACTGCAGGGCAGTTCAGATTGGAAAACTTCCATCTGGAGTTCCAGAGGGTTCAGGAGCAGATGGTTTTCTCATTTAACAAACTCTTGTTGAACTTCCTGGTCTCTAATTTCACAACTCATCAGTAGATTAAATCTTATGAATGAATATGATTTGGATTTTTCTATTCGGTTTCTATTCGGGTTCACATCTTATTAAAAATGTGCAGCTTCATTTCTTCTGCTTATATGAGCAGTCCACTACCCTAGATGCTTGCCTCATCCCATCTACTTAGCCTCTAAGCTCAAATGAGCCACTGTTCTCCCATCCCACTCACCCAAGCAGAGACTACCCTGCAAACTGTAGCCGTACATGTAGTTGTCTGGAGCAGTAACTGGTTACAGAATGATGGTATCATTACAGATTTCAGCACTTTATATTTAAAGGTAAGGAAAAAGAACGGCTGTTGTTGTCCTCCTCCTCCTCCTCCTCCTCCTCCTCCTCCTCCAGCCCAGCATACATTCTCTTATCTGGTCCCATTCCAAATGTAATATAAAGTCCCTATTTCATTCCCTTTTCCCTGCACTGTTTTACTGAAGAAAGCAAGTGATACAGTTCATAGTCCTATCCTATCATGGATATTGCTAAACTTTTCCTGCCTGAATAAATAAGTTTGATGTCCCTTAATTAGGTCATTTACAAATGCAAAGGCCTAAAAACATTTCTTCCTCCTCCTCCCCCGAAATACATACACACAAGTATGAAGCACCAATTTAATTTTACCCATTTCATTGTGAAGCAAGGGCAAAAGGCTTGTTTTACCCAGAAACTGCCCTATCTTAGGAAGTGGCACACTTATTGAGAGCTTTGTCACTTTAGTCAGCTGGAGGGAGCCCTAATTGGTTCTCAGTTTTTTCTATTTGATTTCAGCATTTGAGGCTTCAAAGTGGGCAGGAGAGAGGAAATTGTGCTGGATGATGGTTAACTAAAATTGGTAGGATCTTAAATAAAGCTGGTTGAGGGGGGGGGGGTGATCACACTTAGAGGTCAGTCTTAGAAAAAAAATCCATTTTTAAATATTACTCTGGTGCAGCTGATATAAGGGAAACCATTTTCTGGTGGACTGTGATGTAAAGCTGAAATGAATGCAAAATAGATCCCACAAAAAAACGCTTCAAAGGAATAACCAGTGATAATCTGCCTGGATAGGTTTATTGATTTGATGTTAAATACATTGCATTTACTGATGGCTGTGCTTAAGGAATTGCTTCCAAGTGCATATATTAAGGCACCCAATACATTTAGATTTAGATTATGTATTTTTAGATGCAAACACTTCTGAAGAATTTATCAAGATACCAAGAATCACAAATGCATGCATGGATACTGGGCAGGGTGAATCGCAAAACATAATAATTATTATTATTATGTACAATTAATAGGATAATGTCTTCACTTGGATTGCTGACATGTACTCCTTTTCAACATTTGTATTAGTTTTTTTGTGAATCAGAGCAGCCTCAGCAGATAGCAATACTTGATTGACCCTGTCTAGCCTGAGAACCTAAGCAAGATACTTGTACTTGATGGGAGCTTTTCCGAAGACTCCAGAACTGAAAGCTGGATTTATACATTCTGAAAGAATGCAGTTGTCAACCGTTTCATATTGTTGTCAGGAAGACTACATAGATGTGCCCATAACATCAGCCTAAGCCTGTGATGGTGAACCCATGGCACGTATGCCGGAAGTGGCATGCACACCCATCTCTCCGGGCACGCAAGCTGTTACCCGTTGCTCTTCCAGGTTCCGATGCACCAGTGAGCTGGTTTTCACACGCGCGGGAGTGCCGGAAACCAGAAGGGCATCTGCCCCGTGTGCATGTGTGCGCTGGGAAGATGATCTTCCAGTTTCTGGCATGTGCATGTACATAGCCAGTTGATTTCTGCGCGTGGAAGACCAGCTGGTCGGTGGAGATGCGTGTACCGGAAACCAGAAGATGCATCTTCCCGGCGCGTGCATGTATACCAGGCAGCTGCTCTTTTGGTTTCCAACACGTGCCCAAGCTCCCATTTTGGCTCTTGGTGCCGAAAAGGTTCGCCAACACTGCCCTAAGCTAAATTAAACCCAATGGAAACTCTTTAAGAAAGAACAGCAATTTGGTCCATTTTTCTTCGATCCGATACAAATTTCCCTCTTGCTGTCAACATAGCTCATGATTTTCAACTCATATATTTTAATCTTTCTATAAATTCCAAAGATGAACATTACATTTGGATTTTTGTTTGCTCAATAGAGAGAAAGTTAGAGCACTCAATAGTCTGCTTTTTTTCTCAAGGGTCCACCAACTGGTAGTAGACTTTAGGAGAAACCCTTCCATACTTCCACCTCTCACAATACTAGACAACACAGTATCAACAGTAGAAACCTTTAAATTTCTAGGTTCTATCATATAGCAAGATCTAAAATGGACAGCTAACATCAAAAACATCATCAAAAAAGGACAACAAAGAATGTTCTTTCTGCGCCAACTCAGTAAGCTCAAACTGCCCAAGGAGCTGCTGATTCAGTTCTACAGAGGAATTATTGAGTCTGTCATTTGCACCTCTATAACTTTCTGGTTCGGTTCTGCAACCCAACAAGAAAGACATAGACTTCAGAGGATAATTAGAACTGCAGAAAAAATAATTGCTACCAACTTGCCTTCCATTGAGGACCTGTATACTGCACGAATCAAGAAGAGGGCCGTGAAAATATTTACAGATCCCTCACATCCAGGACATAAACTGTTTCAAAACCCTCAAAACGATGCTATGGAGCACTGCACACCAGAACAACTAGACACAAGAACATTTTTTCCCGAAGGCCATCATTCTGCTAAACAAATAATTCCCTCAACACTGTCAAACTATTTACTAAATCTGCACTACTATTAATCTTCTCATAGTTCCCATCACCAATCTCTTTCCACTTATGACTGTATGACTGTAACTTTGTTGCTGGCAATCCTTATGATTTATATTGATATATTGACCATCAATTGTGTTGTAAATGTTGTACCTTGATGAACGTATCTTTTCTTTTATGTACACTGAGAGCATATGCACCAAGACAAATTCCTTGTGTGTCCAATCACACTTGGCCAATAAAAAATTCTATTCTATTCTATTCTATTCAACTGTGGACACAGAGACGGGGAGATAAACAGAAAATGAGGTCTGCCACCAATCTTCATTCATGCCGTTCATTGACTATAGTCTGGCTAAAATTATGTTGCTTTCTTTCACCTGTAGGTTTGTTGATTGGTTCTGGGTGCGCTCTCTATCCTCTGGGCTGGGACAGTGAAGAAGTCAGACAAGCCTGTGGCAATCTTTCCGACCAGTTTGAACTAGGTGAGTAATCCTAACCTTGTGGAAAATGGCCTTAAATGAAATGGAATCACAAAACAAAACCAGAAAGAGAAAAACACACAAGAATGAAAGAAGTTAAGAAAGAATCTTCTATTCCTTAAGAAATGGAACAGCTGCCCAGCCAAAATCTATACCTAGGACTAAAGTAAAGCCACTTCAAAGACTCATTGCGTATGTGCTACTTTAACTGTGGTTTAGCCTTGGCTGGGTTTGTATAACATGCTGAGATATAAATCGCCTATAAACTGCAATTATTGGGTTTGCTAAAATTGTAAAGCAATAATAATATAATTAGACAAAATTTCCGTCTTTTGATTGCAAGAGGCCACAAAGCCTGGATCCGCACATATACTGTGCTGACTCATTCTAGGTTCTTGGGAAAAACTCAAATGCGTATGAAGGTCAACACCAGCTACAGAGCTGGCAACTGTGATTTCACGTTGTTGTGTATATAATTTTTAAAAACCCATTATGGTTTTTAGACCATAGTGTGAACTGCGTCCTTAAGTATGTTTTCTTCCCTAATTTCTGCCTGCTCTACTACTTTAAGTCTTGTAATGCGAGTCCTCTATCCCATAAACTTTAATTCATTTTGAAACGGTCATCCTGAGTTGAATGTGGGGGATCCTACATATAGAAATCAAAAAGGACTGGATCCCCCAAACCATACTGCAGTGGAGAGGAAAATGCCCTTGTTTTCAGAGATGGTTCCCGATTCCTGAAGATATACCCAAGTGCAAGCTAACCTATGTTAGGGGCAGATATCTGGACACTGTTTTTGAATCTAAAAAGAGTTTTTAACCCCTAAAAAAGTCTGATGAGTGCAGGGGTGGTATTCACTTACCTTCGCTACTGGTACGCAAATGTGAGTATGCTCACAAAGCCTTCCGTGCATGCGCAGAGCATCAAAAATGGGACATGATTATGTCCCGGCGGGTGGGCGGAGCCTCCCGCAGCCGCCGCTACTGTTTCGCCTGAACCGGATAGAACTGGTTGAATACCACCACTGGATGAGTGCTTGTTTTTATACAACCCCCACAAACTCCTAGGCGTTTGATCTGTGCAGGCATCTCTTGAAGGCAAGAAAACTTCAGATCTTTGCCTATCCTCATACCAAGGAGCCAGCATGTTTACAAACTTGGTGGGTGAGGAACAAATGAATATGGCCTATGAATACACCTGTTTTCCTTCAATTATTGAATACCGCATTAAAATGCTACCAGTATTAATCCAATGGGGGGGGAAGAGAGATAGAGAAAAGGAGGGCAGGACTTCCAATAATACTGTCTTTGTGTCTTTTGTCTCTCCTGCAGGAACCTGTGAAATTGGCTGGGCTTACTATTGTACAGGAGGAGGAGCTGCAGGGGCAATGTTGATATGCACTTGGCTGGCCTGTTTCTCTGGCAAGAAACAAAAACAATATCCTTATTAAAGCCAGAGCAAAACAGAACAAAAGAAAACAGTTTTGGGGCTGGGGTGGGGTGGGGTGGGAGAACAGTTTGTATGTTTTCTTGAGAAGAGGCATATTAACTCTTTATTGTAGCCAGATAAATGCAAGCAAGAGTCAGTGAAGTTGGAACCGATGTGTGATATACTGTGAAAAGGAAGGAGGTTCTCTGGGTCTTAAGGAGGATCTCAGGACTGAGAATCTTGTGGCTGGGGGGCTAAATTCTAAATGCATTCTTCCTAGCCGGTTATGGGCATCGTCCAACCACATGAAGTATCCCCTCTCATGAAGGGTGGGGAAAAGCAATGGGATTTTAGCACATCATCAATTGAAAAGAGTTGAAAAACCTTGTCTTCAAAGACAAGGATTGGGCTTCAGAAAAGTTTCTCAGCAAATAGAGAAGAAAGGGAGTGTTTCTTCTCCTTTGTAACCTGCTTGTACTGTGGAGCAAGTGCCAATTTTCTTAGAAGTGTGGCTATCACTTGCGTATCTATAGGGAGACCTGTTTTTAGGCCTTAACACGGTTTGCCTTTAAGGGCATAACGGGGCTGGCGGATTGGCCTTTTGCAGAGTATGGGGGGTTTTTTTCCCTCCTCGAATTTGAATCTGAAGTAGGTCGGGGCCTTCTTTTTGTGGGACTCTAAAAGCACAGCTTCCTACATTTGCACAGACACTTTCCCCTCAAACATACACAACAAATATTAGCCCCGTGGATCAGGTTAGTGTGTGTGTGGTTTTTTTTAAATGTACAGCCTTCAGGTATTTGACCAATCTGCCTGTATATGTGTATGTTTGTGCGTGTGTGTAATACAAAGCAGTTTGAGCAGTAAATTGCTGTGGCAGTTACTGTTACTCAGGCAAATTTCTAAAGCCAATATAAATCTTGTCACCTCTGCCTAAAAGCACAGAAATTCACTCCAGACATTCCTTTGTCTTCACCTATACATATTACCAGCTCATTGTTTCATTTACAGATTACATACAGATTTGGCCAAATTATCTATTTTATAAAAGCCTGGGTAGTGAAATTCATCTGCTTTTTCAAATGAGAAAAAAAACAAACTGATTTTAATGGACAGTTGGAAACAGTAAGCTGGTGGGTGTAGAATGAATTTAAGACCATATGAACATATTCTTCAACTTCCAAATGCCTCAAGGCAGATTTTCACATCACAAAAATTTTTCATATCACACACCTGTAGTGTGAAGTGTGATCATCCCTAATTTTCATACAATTGTACGCATTCAAAAGACTTTTCATCCAAATGAACAAAGCCACATACATCGTTTCAATGTATTTTCCTTTGAACTTCCTTTCCCTATACATTTAAAATATTTATTAAGAATTTTTTCCCCATAGATTTAAGGACAAATTTTAAAAGAAAGAAATGCAAGGTAGAGAAAAGCGGGGGGGGGGGGGGACCTAAATTTAAAGGATATATGATTTCTGACATGCTTTTCAACAGATAATCTTATTATCCTTCCTCCCTCTTAGATATTATATGTCCCCTTCAGCTCCTTATTTAATCCCCATCTTTCTTAATCTTCACCAATGAACTTCCATTTTCATCTATGATCAAGCATACACACTCTATGCCTTTTTATTAAGCTTAGTACACACAAACCTCTCTCCTTTTTCAGGTAATTAAAACAAGAAAAAGGGAACATTTCCCATCCATGCCAAGCTTTCCCTCTACTTCTTCCCTTGGAGAGAATTAACGTATAGTATAAATATGCCCTTTTCTCCTCTCTTTTCTTCATATATTTACTGGGAAGGACAGCAGGGGAAGTGCCACTACCTCTGCTTCATAACTCTTTATGTGAAGGGAAGGGTTGCACAATGCTTGCTGCAATGCAAAATCTGTTTTACGTAGACAGAGCACACCTATTTCAATGATGCACAAGGCCACAAAGGTCAGGCCACCACTTTTACTGGGCCAGTTTTATTTCTTTGCAACCACTACATTCCCTGCGTATCTTATCATTGCCATGGGATGCAAAGGCTGCAACCAGAAATGTTCCAACCCAAATATTTCAGAAGGGATCGGATCCGCAAAACGGAGTTGGAACATTCAGGGACCAGGCTTTGCCTCTCCCACTCCATTGCATTAGGGGGGGAAAGACCCCCCCAATACCCATACTGTGGAATAGAGCAGTTGCAATAAGTACTCTGTGCACTTAGTTTGTTTTTGTGTGTGCGTGTGCGTGTGATAAATTTGAATTTCAGTATTATGCCACATTTTAAACAAACGACTCTAATGGACTTATGGGCCATTTTTTCCCCAGTATTTTATATAGTGTAGATGTGATCTCAAGTTTTATTGTCATTTTCAGAACTATATCAATTTTATTAATCTCAACATTTTCTATGTTATTAAAAATGCAATATTATACTCAGCATATGTAGCCTTTTAGATAAAGAGTATTCCTACGAAGGGACACCTCTGTCCAGTGACACTAATGTGTATGGCACAGTAGAATATTACTACTTATACAAGGGCAATGAAAAGCATCTTCCAGGTTTTATTACTAATACTGTTAGTAATTATTGTTGTATTGTGCTGTATTGTTTATTTTAATATTCATTTTTATAACGCAATATAATACGTACTATTTTGTTAGTACTTTAGAATCTGTATAAATAAATGTCTTCTTCAACTGTACAATTTCCCCATATAATCAAACTTTTGGCTTAGTCCTAAACTTAAGCAAATGCTGACTTGTCTGTGGCCATGATGGCGAACCTGTGGCATGCAGCACCCTCTCCGATGGCGCGCAAGCCGTCGCCCTAGTCCAGCTCAGATGCACATGCACACACGCCTCCCACCGGCCAGCTGGTCTTCGAGTCTGTCGTGCATGCGCAAGAAGCGTGCGTGGGGGCCGCATGCAAAGGCGCGGGGCCACACGAGCATGCGCAGGGGTGGGGCACATGCACGGGGCTGCACACACACAGCTGGGGCGCATGCACAGGGGCCGTGCGCGCACTGCATTTTGGAAGGTCGGGTGTGCGCACGCTTAGGGCACTCGGTCCAGAAAAGATTAGCCATCATTGGATTATGCTTTAATCTCTCCCTCTATGGATCATAGGAGTGAGATATTTGTAGACATGATTCCACACCACATGCTGGAACAGAACTTGACAGAATAAGGGGGAAATTGGTGCCTTTGCATCCTTTTACAAAAAGGGAAGGGTTAAAAAGTCCCAACCACTTATGCCTCCTAATGCAAAGCTGCCTGGCTCCTCTGGCAGCAGAGAAGAGGTACTGGCAGTAGCCCTTGTCTCCGTATGTGCAATCAAGTTCCAAAATGGTCATAAAAGGGGAGCTCCATCCTGCACAGCTGCCATTGTACGTGGAACGTTTTTGGGCCCTGAACCAGGGATGAAATGCTGCTGGTTCGGACCGGATCACCCGATCTGGTAGCGATGGCGGCGGGTGGTTCGGAGAACCCGTAGCAAAAATCCCTCCCCCCCGCCCATGCACAGCTGAGCCGCGTGATCATCCAAGGTTTTTTTTTACTTTTAAAAGCATTTTTTCTTTGGCCCAAAAAAATGCTTTTAAAAGTTAAAAAAAGCCTCTGATGATCACGCGAATCAGCTGGGATTGTCAGAACCTTTTAAAAAATGCTTTTAAAAGTAAAAAAAAAAAAGTGGCCACGCCCACCCAGCCACATTACCACCACTAAGCCACGCCCACAGAACCGGTAGTAACCAATTTTACATTTCATCTCTGCCCTGAACCCACGGCTCTTCTAGCTGTTGGATCTGAAACATCAGGATATATGGGAATATTTTGGAAAGAGTATACAGGTAGTCCTCGACTTACGGAAACAATTCAGTCCAGAATTTATGTTGCTGAGTGAGAAATTTGTTAAAATGAGTTTTGCCCCATTTTACGACTTTTCTTGCCACAGTTAAGTAAATCACCGCAGTCGTTAGTAAGTTAGTAACACGGTTGTTAAGTGAATCAGGCTTCCCCACTGACTTTGTCAGAAGGTTGCAAAGGGGGATAACATGACTCTGGGACACGGCAACCGTCATAAATATGACTCCGTTGTCAGGCATCTGAATTTTGATTGCGTGACTGTGGAGATGCTTCCAATGGTTGTAAGGGGGGGATGTAAAAAACGGTCATAAGTCACTTTTTTTTGTGACGTTGTAACTTTGAACGGCCACTAAACAAACTGTTGTAAGTCGAGGGCTATCTGTACTACAAAGGGGAATTATTCCAGTGGCCAGAGCAACTTTCACTAAAATAATATAGAAATGTACCAGAATTAAGGTAACAGATATTTCTCATGCAGAGGTCAGTTCCCCATCAGCAGGAGCTCCATGCTGGACTTTTTTTGTGGGGTGTGTGTGTGTGTTATAGAAGTGATTTGCCGTTGCCTCATAGGATTCTTTTAGCTCACAATCCTGCAATTTCAGGTTCAAAGCAACGTAGGTCAAAGTTGTTAATATCCTAGTATCTTGTAGGAACTTTTGGAGTAGAGCAACAAAGATCAAAGTTCAGAGGAACGACGTTAGTTTATTTATTTACTTATTTTATTTTTATTTTTATTTGAATTTATATCCCGCCCTTCTCTGAAGACTCAGGGCGGCTTACACTATGTCAAGCAATAGTCTTCATCCATTTGTATATTATATACAAAGTCAACTTTATTGCCCACAACAATCTGGGTCCTCATTTTACCTACCTTATAAAGGATGGAAGGCTGAGTCAACCTTGGGCCTGGTGGGACTTGAACTTGCAGTAATTGTAAGCAGCTGTGTTAATAACAGACAGACTTAATTGACAGACGGATTATGTGTCATAGGTTATTGACTCCTAGTGACCACATCACCTCAACTTTGGATGCACCTCAACATTGGAATATCATTTCCAAGGCCTTTTTGGCTGCTCTGCGGAGCTCCAATCTGCAGCCTTTTTCATGACTTCTTATTGCTTTACTGTTGATGGTTGATTCTAAAAGGCAGAGGCTATCCACTATTTTGATAAATTTACTATCAAATCTAAGGTGGTGGTTCTACCCGCTGCCCTCAAGTTGGTCTTCCTTCTATTTATGTTAGTCACAAATGTTTTACATATAATGCTGTCTTTAACATGTTTATAACATGTCAATATCCCAAGCAATGCTTTTCTTTGGACATTATAAATTGCTGTTAGTTCTGCTCTGCTTAAAAAAATAACGAACACGTTCATTATTCAGAAAAAGTTTCTTTAAAAGGTGAGAACCATCACAATAATGAGTATAAAACAAGGCAACTATAATGTATGGAATTGGTTTGGGAGGCTGAATAGTCACAACATACCGTAGTTTTTAAAATTTTCATTTCAGAGTACTATACCAAAATATAACAGGAAAACAGATCAGCAATTGAAGAAACGCTTTAAGTTGCCTTTGAATAGAGGCTGTGCTTAGAAAAACCTTCAGTAGATGCGGATCGCCACTGGTCCAGGCTCTGCTAATGCTGAAGTACAATGCATATTTTTCAAAGATCTTATCTGCTCATAGAGTAGAAATTGCTCCCCAAGATTACTGCAATAGCCCTTCCTTCCTTCCTTCCTTCCTTCCTTCCTCCCTCCCTCCCTCCCTCCCTTTCCTTCCTTCCTCCCTGTTTGTTTATTTCTTTGTTTATTTAATCAAATATGCTGTTTAAGGCTGGCGATAAGACCACTGCAAGCACATAACTCTGATTATGTTAAAAGAATGAACAGAAAAACTCTTGGAATTGTATTGCAAGAGAAATAATTTATATGAAAAATCAATTAAAACATGGTCCTTAAACTTGGCTAAAATACTGAAAGACAAACCAGTCCCTGAGATAAATGCACAGAATGCATCCTTAATCATTTCAAGTATTGCACAACTGGAGAGAGCAGGCCATCCAATAGAGCAAAATCCCTCAACCAGCTGCTCCTAGAGACACCCCCGCCCCACAACCAGCACAGCAATCAGCTGTGAGACAGGAGTCTTAAGAATTGCAGCCAACCCCATCTGGTTGTGTCATATAAGAGATTCTACACTTGCTTGTATGGCCTGAAAGATTCCATTAGTCCAAAGGTACATATTTCTGTACTTGTTCAGCTCCAATTTCTGCCACATATATGGCTCCAGTACGTAAGCTGACATCCAGAAGATGAGGCTTGACTTCTCTTGCAAGCTGGATTGTGTCCACTACAATGCAATTCCCAATTAATCCTACTGGTGGGGCTGCCAAAATAGAAATCTTATTAACATTTAGGTGGGCCACAATTATATATTGCTGATCAGGAGTAAACCTGTAAATAGAAAGGAAAAAAAGGAAACTGTAAAAAAAAAAAAGAATTGTCGAATCTTAAAAGATCTCATTCTGTGAGCAATATATATTTCTGTTGGATCTGAGGCAACATTGCTACTCTACAGATACCCACAACTGCCTCAAATGCTGTCCTAAGAGCTTTCTGAAAATCCTATTGGTGGGTTTCAGTATTTTGGAGCCAATTTTCAACAGAGACGTTAGGTGCAAATTGAGAAAATTGACTGTTGACAATAACAAAGAAAAAAACATACTGCAGTTCTTCGGACACAAATTTCAATATTCAGAGGTATTATCTGAATATATGAAATATAAATATTTTTTTCATTAAAAAAAAATACTACTAAGAGAAGCGTGATCCACAGACCGGTGCTGGTCTGCAAACTGTTATTGGTCCATGACAAGATACAATTCTTTCATACGGTTACAAAATAGTGTATGAAAGGATATGTCAATAAAAGAATGCATAAAATCTCACTTTAATTCTTTTCACTGCAAGTATACATTTAAACAGAATGGAAATTATTCAAATTATTGTCAAATTGTCCCTGTGGGGTTTCTCGCTTAAGGAAACAATTTTCATCCACATCTTATCCTTCCCTAGAGCTCAACCTTCCTTTCTGGCAGCTTAAAATACACTGGAGTGTGTGCGTTTATGTGTGTGAAACAAACACAAATATCATCTTCCATTCTAGCTTGTTTCCAACTCCACTTAGTGAATACTTGGATCCCACCCAAATGCCATTTTAAAATATCAAGCAGTTTAATGGTATCTTCCAGGAAAATGAAATTGAGCTTTTTAAGGTCAAAATCACAGGAAAAGTGCCAGGCACTGGCAGCTCACTTTCAAAAAGTATACTTGTTTTTCATAACAAATAGTTATGAAAAAATTATAATTAAGGTGATAGCATTTCAAAATTAGGGGGATGTGAATTGTTAGTGAACCCACTGGTGCGTTCAGAGTGCTACATAACTGTTATCTGGCTCTGTCCTAGGAATTGAAACCTTCATCAGAAATCCTATACACAAAGGGATTCTTGTTCTATAGTTGAAAATTTTTTCTCTTCCATCCAATGGACACACACTGGCACGCATAAACACAGATACTATACCTTACAGAGTAAGGGCCATCTTCTGTGAAGCAGTTTTCCCAAGATCCTAACCATTCCCCAGTATTTTTTTCAAAAACTTGGATTCTCCAATTGGCTCTGTCTGCCACCCAGACCTGGTGCAAACAAAAACACTGTTCTGAGCACCGAGAAAGAAATACACAAACATTTTCTAATTTAAATGGATTGCTGTCTAAATTAATAATCAGTATCTCGTTACCCTATGTCAGGGAGGAGCCAACTCTTGATATTCAAGCAAATATGTATAACTTTCATCCACCCAAATGGTTTGAATAGTTATTGAGGCAATTGTTCAGCCATTACTTTTAAAGACATTAGGAGCGGAGGGAAGGCTGGGGATTAAAAAAAGTCAAGTTGTCAAACTGCACAAGTAAAACTCTTCTCCTTTTGTGTGTGTGTTATCTTGCGCACCTACCAAGTGCTGAGACAATAAAGGCTATATGGTTGTTAGCTTGGCCAACAGTATCCTCATCAATGTGGTATTCTAATGTTATATGCTATTATGTCAAAATTATCACTGCTCCCTTACCCGCCCAACCGAATCCACAGTCACACTGTGTGGAATCCTGAACTGTGTAGGAGCAGTACCATTTTCTCCACGTAGCCATAGAATCTTTAAGTCTGTGGGTAAAAAGTTGTTGATCAAGCATTATTTCCTGCAATGAGTTTACAGTATAATACAGTATCAGGATTAAAACAAAAGCAGGAGTAGAAAACCCACAGTCCAGGGATATGTGCGGACCTTTTACAATGCTAATTCATACACCTCATCAGGATATAAAGGATATAAAAAATGAGTGCAATCAGACACTTTGAAACTTTTAACTCGATTTTTACTTTAAAACTACTGAACTGCTTTTGAAAAAAAGAACCCAAAAGATCAAACATTTTGCCCCTCATCTGAAACCAAAAAGATTGCCTCACAATTTAAAGGAGTTTAACATATTGTATGGAATAGCCATGCTATTCTATCACAACAGAGGAAAACTGAAGGCCTAACATTAGGAAAAATAAAGCAGGCATATCTGTATCATAAAAATTCAGAAAATACTATGTTATATTTCACTGATACGCATTAACTGATATAATCTAGCTTTCCATTGCAGAATACTACATTAGGAGTTCAGCTTTCTGACTATTAATATAACAGGTATCTATTTTCTTTCTACAAGATAACACTATTTAAGATATGTTTAAGATCTTAAAATATCACCAGAATATTATTGAAAAAGTATTCAAATCTTATAAAAAGATAAAGTATCAGTAAATTTGCAGCATTAATTGTATGCATATTGGTGACTTATGTCTGCAGAGGCCCTAAAATTATAATCTATGAGTCACCAAGAATTGAGCTACATGGGAGAAGACTCAATTTCCTTATTTAGAATCTCATGATCTGTGCAAATGTCTTACGGCAAGTGGCTGCACCTCCAAAAACCTTCGCTAATCTCAAAGAAGATAAGCAGGATTGAATCTGGTTAATGCTTGAAAATGAGAGGCTACCTGGAAGCCCCAGCAATGTAGGCTAGACTGTAAAATTTAAAAATAATATTCCCGAAAGAAGACAATGTTGGCATAGTGTTGCCAAGAAAACCACATGGAGATGTTCATATGGTCAACAGCGAATGCTGATTGCATCAAACACAAACCATTTAACTACTCCTAAATTGTTCTGTTATAAAAAAAGCCACTAAGGCAGCCTTTCCCAATCTTCCGATATGAGTCTCATATTCTATAATATGGACCAGCACCGGCTTGCAGCATGTCAGAAACCAGGCATCGCAAACAAGCAAAGCACCATCCGCAGGATGCAGGCAGCAAGCGAAACCACGCCACTCTGGTCCACGGAAAAACCTCTCTCCATGGAACTGGTCCCTGGTGCCCAAAAGGCTAGGGGCTGCTGGTCCAATCAACAGACCCAGTTAGGAAACGGTACATCAGTATACTAGAAATAAAAACCAGCATCAACATTTTCAACAAACGTTTGCTTACCTTCTGTCAATTTGAGCAAGCGGTTATTTAGTCCTCCATCTCCATCCACAATGTAAATGTTTCCGGTTGATTCCACAAAAACCTCTGCTGGCTGGTCAAACTGTAGAGGGTCTGTATCCGAACCTGCTGTACCTGGAGTACCTATGACTCGAAGGAGTTCACCTAAAGGGCTGTACTGTTTCACTGTGTGTCCATATTTTCCTGCATCAAGGAGAAGTTGAAACTTTCCAACAAAGTCACAAGTGTTACAGACTTAGAGACAAAATAATAATTTATTCCCTACCTCGTTCCGAGGAAAATTGGTAGAACTTCTGGATTCTAAATACAGGTACTCCTTGACTTATAACCATTTGCATGGCGACCATTGAAAGTTATGTCACTAAAATAGTGACTTATGACCACTTTTCACACTTACGACCGTAGCAGCATTTTCATGGTCGTATCATCAAAATTGGAGCACTTGGCAACCGGCTCATATTTACAATGGTTGCAGTGTCTCGTGGTCACATGATCACCTTTTGCAACCTTCTGACAAGCAAAGTCAATGGGGATGCCAGGTTCACTTAACAAGTCACTGCAGTTCTTAAGTTCTTACTAACTTAAGAACTGCAGTGAACCGCAGGTCGTAAAATGGGACAAAACTCACTTAATAACAATATCTCGCTTAGCAACAGAAATTTTGCGCTCAGTTGTGGTCATAAATTGAGGACTACCTGAATAGAATCTTTCTGCTCTGCATCACAGAGTTGCTCATAATGAACCCTTGTTCCTGTTCTATCTCTCACTACTTCTTGATTAGCAAATCCTTTCTTTCTTCGTTCTCCTGAAACTTTGGATAAATAACAAGATCCCGCTGACGTGTAAAAAGAACGTGGCCAAATCTCCATTCAAGAATATGGTGCAAGCTGCCAATACCCCATATAACCAAATTTTAATTAAACAATCAACGCTACAATATCTGGAAACAGATTTTTTTCCCAAGCATAAAAAAGAATCAGGCTGTAGTCACATCGGTTGTACTATACCTACGAAGCAGGGGTGGGTTCTACTTAACTACCGCACGTGCTCGCTTTGCTCGCGCTTCTGTGCATCCACAGAAGCTTCCTGATGATGTCCAGGTCAGTGGGCGGAGCCTCCCGCCAGTTTTACTACCAGTTCTTCCGAACCAGTCTGAACCGGGAGCAACCCACCACTGCTTCAAAGACACTGAAAATGGTCTGCGCCATGTGCCTTTTGTTCTCATACTACCCAAAGCCTTCAACGGTACTATCCATTAACAACTCCCTTTCTTCCCACTCTGATGGGGAGAAATGCCTTACTAAAATAGGAATGCAGTCATCAGCTATTTGCACTGCATGCTTTGTATGACAGGTATCGTAGCCAAACTGCAGACTCATTTACTGTAGGCATTACCTGCGGAAACGTTCACAAAGTGTGTGAGACTATGGGGCTTGCACGGATGTGCCATCACCTCTTCTCATTTACAGAATTTCAAAAAGCACACCAGCTGCTGATGCCAACTCCCATACTCCTACCATATTTTTCTAACACTGAAAACCCATTATGGAGATGAAATAGATAACATCAAGGACTTTTGATTACAATGACTTGAAACCTTTCTGGTGGAAGCATGCTTGGCTTATAGATTAACAGAGCTGGAAGGGACCTTATAGGTCATCTAGCCCAAACCCCTGCCCAAGCAGGAGACCCTACACTATTTCTGACAAACTGCAGCCCAATCTCTTGGGATAATGGCTTAAGAATATGGAAGAAAACCTGCTAAGGAACAAACTAAGGTGGTTAGAAGAGGGTCAACCTGGGTGAGAATTAAGCTACCTACCCAACTGTTGAGTTTTGAAGACACTCATTCTAGGTTTGATTATTGGTTATTATATGCTGACATTTTAAAGGTGACAGAGAATTTCTCATTACTGATGCTTTTTAAATTAAATATTGGTACGATGTCTTAAAATGACTCTGTCTTTCAGATTTCACTGCCATTGTCCAAACTCACTTGGGCTTTTGAGATTTGAAAACTGAAATATCTGATGAGTACCAGACTGATATATGTTTATTGTAAAAATATATGACCTATATATTTAATTTTGGGTTCCAATTTATTTTGGGGAAGGCCGGCATCTCAACTTAAATTCAATCCAAAATATATGTCAGTTGCAAAACATAAGATACGCAAAGGCATTCTTTTTTCATGTTAAACAACAACATTTCTACGCACCATTTCCTATATCTGTAATCCACACAGAGCTTCCATTGGGGGTGCTCAGTGCAAAGATTCCATGGGGCATCTCAATGGTGGCTGTTTTCCATGTTTGTACAAGATAGCCTTCCTCAGAGTATACCGAGACCTTTGGCACGTCATCGTTACCTCTCTCAAGGGGCACAAAGATAACAAAAAAGAGAATCAGAAAGGTATGGCAGACAGAAAAACCCAGCCATTTTTTAATTACAGCCCCTTATACAGTAAATAGCCTTAATTAAGCATTATTCCATTGTAACTCCAAAGAGCTTGACCATGTATAGTTATCTCCAAAAAACAAACAAGGAAAATAAATATATTTAATAACTACTAGTCATTTCACCTCTCTCAGGTTTCAGAGTGCCAGTGCAGCTGTGTAAAAGGTAAGTAATTGGTGGGTCCAAGGAGACCACAGAAATTAATGTTGCCGGAAAAATACAACACATGACATCCATCATATTGTGTGCTGATTGAGAAAATTGTTACGGTTGTTTTGAGAAAATTAGTCCACCCTTCCATAACCCAAGCATCCTTCAAATATGCAGGCAGTAACTTTCAGAATTTTCAACAATGGCCATGTTGGTTAGGAAATTCTGCATTTGGAATGCCAACTGTAAGGTTCCTAATTATTTAGCGCAAGACATTGTTGTCGAAAGACAGAAAAAAGTGCTTTCAGAAAGCTTTACAGCAGCCCAAGAAGACAATGTTCCCTCTTACTTGTTCTCAGTATTTCAACATTTAAGATTCAGGTACCTAACACGAAAGTTCCAATAAATCCAAATTTAATCTATTTCTTTTGCTAGTCAATGAGAAGCCTTTCTGAAGGACAAACAGAATGTAACCAAATAAAAATCACAGGTTCAAAAATAATAATTAAATATTCCAAAAGAGCTATAAAACAATTTATATGTACAATATTTTACATTAGAGGGTTCCAAATTAACTTTTGCAGAACTAAAACAGAGTGAAATAAAAGCACGGTTAAAAAAAAAGATTAAAGTATCATGATACATTTTAAAAGATCCACTTATTTTTAAGTCCTGTGCTTGGCTTAAAATACCTCAAACTTGGCACCATGCAAACTTGCCCTTCCATCCACGTCACTTAAGGATATTTCATAAACAGAGAGCAGAGTTCAGACTACTTCCAACCAGTACTGCTTTATTTATTCATTCCTCAATCTGTCACATTACTGCCACATAAATGCAGTTTTTTTAAGGCTTTTGAGTCATTGTTGACTCCACTATGTCTTCGAAATAAAAAGAGTGATTGAGCCAAGGTTACCTGGAATGGCATTATGCCCCAGGCAGGACTAGACTCATGGTATCCAGTTCAATGCCTTAACCGCTACACCATCTTGGCTCTCTTTTTAAAATATCCACATAAAAATGAAATAGATTTCAATGTATTTTTTTAATCACAAAGTATGCTAATGTATTTTAGCTCAATAAAAGCTAAAATACATTAGCATGCTAATACCTTAGCATTAATAATAGGAACTTTCCCCAAACTGAGAATGTTGCTATACAATGCAGAGATATGAGCAAAATGAAGGGCTACTTACACATCAGCCTGGTTGGTGCTGATCATATTGCTTTAGATTGAGAATTCAGAAAGCCTGAACTCCCATGAGCATTCCTGTCAAAGGGTGATGACAAAAAAAAATAAAAAAAAATGCCCTGGCTCTCCTAGCCACCTACCATACTCTAAAAATGGTTCAATGGGTAGATGTGGGGGCTTTCGAGTACAAAGCCCCCAAGCTAGGAAGTACATGAAAGATTGCAACCAGTAATTTTTAACTGCTCCAAGAAATTCACCAGGAATCCTACAATACTGGTGTAGGATATACCGTATTTTTTGGACTATAAGATGCAACAGAGTATAAGATGCACCAAGATTTCGAAGAAGAAAACAAGAAAAAAAATTAAGTTTTTGGCCTCCGCGCGTCCAGTTTTTGGCCTCCCTGGCTCCCAGGAGCACTCTGCAGGCCTCCCAAATCCTCTGCGCATCCCATTTTTGCTAAAAACAGGCCCGTTTTTGGCCTCCTGAACCCCTCATGCATCTTGTTTTTGCCCTCCCCAGCCCCCAGGAACACTGCAGGCCTCCCAAACCCTCTGCGCATCCCGTTTTTGCAAAAAATGGGCTTGTTTTTGGCAAAAACGGGATGCGCAGGGTGGGTATGAAGGTGGGGTAGGAATGGCCGTATTCAGTGTATAAGATACACCAACATTTCCACCCCCTTTGGGGGGGGGGGGAAAGTGCGTCTTATACTCTGAAAAGTACGGTATATAATGCTGGATTTTGTTGGAACTGTTGTACTGACCCCAAATTCCTTGACTATTTTCAAAAAGGCAGCTCCACTTATGTCTCTACCATATTTCCCCGAAAATAAGACATCCCCTGATAATAAGCCCAATCGGGCTTTTGAGTGCATATGCTAAAATAAGACCCCCCCTGAAAATAAGCCCTCTCCAAAAATAAGCCTTCCCTGAAAATAAGCCCTCCCTGAAAATATTTAAACACATGCGCAGCCAGTCCCCGCCATTTCCTCTGGGTAAGGTTAGAGAGACAGAGCTGGAAATCAGGTAAGACTGCAAGAAGAGCCTCGTCTTGCTCCATGTATCCCAAAATAATAAGACTTCCCCAAAAATAAGGCCAAGTGCTTATTTTGGGGTTCAAAAAAATATAAGACAAGGTCTTATTTTTGGGGAAACACGGTAGTTGACAGTCACAAAATATTTCCCAAAGCAAAACTCTTTACAGAAAGGCATCCTCTGCTGTTTCTGCCACGTTGGTATAATCTGTTAAAGCTACAGCTGGGAAAAAGATCACGTTTTTCCAGCAATTCATCAGAGATCCAGAAGTCAAGCTGTCTGGTCTTCAATTTTCCTTATATCAATCTGGCTTACCCTGGCGGTCTTTCAATAGTTTGGGAATTCAGGCCAATTTTTTTTTTTACAGTAGTTTTATTAAAGGTTGCAATTAGAACAGTGGAATTCAGATTAATTTTAGACGCATTACATCCCTTAAAAATTCAGACTTTGAAAATTTCAGACTTTAAAGAGCTTTAGGCTTCTGATCTTTAAATGATGCAATTATACAATGGTCTCTCAATGTTTAACTGTTTTAGCCATTGCAGCTTGAAAAGTATGAGCGCAGCGTGATTTAAAAATACACACAGCCCTGCAATGTACTTATTGGCAAATTTATGTTAGAAAACTAGACATTAAGACAGAGCACTTGGGGCTGTCCCTATGAAGAGACTGAGCAAACAATACAGCAGCTGGTTCACTATTCTAGCGTTAGATTTTTAAGCTACTAAGAAAATACACAACAAACTTTAAAACAGCATGTTCACTTATGCAAGGTTTATAGAGTCAGATGAGAGGGATGGCTGTATAATTTAAAGAAAGAAATAATCAGATTTCTCTTGGGGTATGTATTGAAAAAAAATGGAATCTGCATTAGTTATAGATGTGTTCACACAACATGCTAAAGATTGTGGATCACAGTAAGGCATTTAGTCAGTGAACGTGTACCAAAGCCAAATATGGCATGGCATGATTTCCCAGTCTTCAATCAAAATTTCTGCATTTTTATGTTAGATAAATGACCAGCCCTTCTAATTTATTTTCATACCAACAAACCAGTGGTGAAATCTGAATCGGTTTGCTACTGGTTTGTTGGCCATGCATCTGCACATGCCTGCCAAGTGCACATGCATGCACAGTGCACATCAAATACAGAAAGATCTTGACAGACTTGAACATTGGGCCTATCTAACAAAATGAAATTCAACAGTGAAAAAAGTAAGGTTCTACATTTAGACCAAAAAAACAAAATGCACAGGTACCGTGTATGTGGTACCTTGCTCAATATTAGTAATTGTGAGAGGATCTTGGAGTCCTAGTGGACAACCATTTAGATATGAGCCAGCAGTGTGCAGCAACTGCCAAAAAAGCCAGCACAGTTCTGGGCTGCATAAACAGAGGGATAGAATCAAGATCACGTGAAGTGTTAGTGCCACTTTATAATGCCTTGGTAAGGCCACACTTGGAATACTGCATTCAGTTGTGGTCGCCACGATGTAAAAAAGATGTTGAGACTCTAGAAAGAGTGCAGAGAAGAGCAACAAAGAGGATTAGGGGACTGGAGGCTAAAACATATGAAGAACAGTTGCAGGAACTCGGTATGTCTAGTTTAATGAAAAGAAGGACTAGGGGAGACATGATAGCAGTCTTCCAATATCTCAGGGGTTGCCACAAAGAAGAGGGAGTCAAACTATTCTCCAAAGCACCTGAGGGTAAAACAAGAAGCAATGGGGGGAACTAATCAAGGAGAGAAGCAACTTAGAACTAAGGAGAAATTTCCTGACAGTTAGAACAATTAATCAGTGGAACAACTTGCCTGCAGAAGTTGTAAATGCTCCAACACTGGAAATTTTTAAGAAAGTGTTGGATAACTATTTGTCTGAAATGGTGTAGGGTTTCCTGCCTGGGCAGGGGGTTGGACTAGAAGACCTCCAAAGTCCCTTCCAACTCTGTTATTATTATTATTATTGTTAAATGTGCACTGCGTGCACACGCATGAACAGTACACACCAAAAGGAGGCTTTGGAAGTTAAGTAGAACAGTGACGGGGGGCAATCAGCTGTGCCATGCAATTTAGCTTTGTTAGAAATAATAATAATAATAATAATATTTTAATTTGTATACCGCCCTTCTCCCGAAGGACTCAGGACGGTGAACAGGCAGATAAAATACAAAACATACACAATAATTAAAACAACCCTTAAAAAACTGATTTAAACTTGCCCAGAAATTTAAAATAACAATACACCCCATAAAATTACTAAAATTTAAAACGCATCATCCAATTAAAATTTTAAAGGTAAAATCAAGCTAGTCCAGCCATACGAAATAAATAGGTTTTAAGTTCACGGCGAAAGGTCCTAAGGTCAGGTAGTTGTCGAAGCCCGAGGGGAAGTTCGTTCCACAGGGTCGGAGCCCCCACAGAGAAGGCCCCCCCCCTGGGGGCCGCCAGTCGACACTGTTTGGCTGACGGCACCCTGAGGAGTCCCTCTCTGTGGGAACGCACCGGACGCTGGGAGATAGAAGCCGGCAGTAGACGGTCCCGTAAGTAGCCCGGTCCTAAGCCATGGAGCGCTTTAAAGGTGGTAACCAATACCTTGAAGCGCACCCGGAAAACGACAGGCAGCCAGTGCAGTCAGCGCAGGATAGGTGTTATGCGGGAGCTCCGAACCGCTCCCTCAATAACCCGCGCAGCCGCATTCTGGACTAGCTGAAGTCTCCGGGTGCTCTTCAAGGGGAGCCCCATGTAGAGAGCATTGCAGTAGTCCAGGCGAGAAGTAACGAGAGCATGAGTGACCGTGCATAAAGCATCCCGGTCCAGGAAGGGACGCAACTGGTGGATCAGGCGAACCTGATGAAAAGCTCTCCTGGAGACGGTCGCCAAATGATCTTCAAAGGACAACCGACCATCCAGGAGCACGCCCAAGTTGCGTACCTTCTCCATCGGGGCCAATGACTCACCCCCGACAGACAGCCGCATCTGCAGCTGACTGTACTGAGGTGCCGGCATCCACAGCCACTCCGTCTTGGAAGGATTAAGTTTGAGCCTGTTCCTCCCCATCCAGACCCGTACGGCTTCCAAACACCGGGACAGCACTTCGACAGCTTCACTGGGGTGGCCCGGGGTGGAGAAGTACAGCTGCGTATCATCAGCGTACAGTTGGTATCTCACCCCAAAGCCACTGATGATCTCACCCAGTGGCTTCATATAGATGTTGAACAGGAGGGGTGAGAGAATCGATCCCTGCGGCACCCCACACATGAGGCACCTTGGAGTCGATCTCTGCCCCCCCTGTCAACACCGTCTGCGTCCGGTCAGAGAGGTAGGAGAACCACCGATAAACGGTGCCTCCCACTCCTAACCCCTCCAGCCGGCGCAGCAGGATACCATGGTCGATGGTATCAAAAGCCGCTGAGAGGTCTAATAGGACCAGGGCAGAGGAGTAACCCTTATCCCTGGCCCTCCAGAGATCATCCACCAGCGCGACCAAAGCTGTCTCCGTACTGTATCCGGGCCGGAAGAGGACTGGAACGGGTCTAGATAGACAGCTTCATCCAGGTACTGGGGTAGCTGACATGCCACCGCACTCTCTACAACCTTCGCCGTGAAGCGAAGATTGGAGACTGGCCGGTAATTCCCTAAAACAGCTGGGCCCAGGGAAGGCTTCTTGAGGAGAGGTCTCACCACCGCCTCTTTCAAGGCAGCGGGAAAGACCCCCTCCCGCAAAGAAGCATTTGTAATCCCCCGGAGCCAGCCTCGTGTCACCTCCTGAGTAGCCAGTACTAACCAGGAGGGGCACGGATCCAGTAAACATGTGGTGGCATTCAGCCTACCCAGCAACCTGTCCATGTCCTCGGGAGTCACAGGATCAAAATCATCCCAAACCACCTCAACAAGACGGGTCTTGGAACCCTCGCCTGGATCTACCCAATTTTGATCCAATCCGTTCCGAAGCTGAACGATTTTATCGTATAGATAACCGTTAAACTCCTTGGCACGCCCTTTGTAGGGGGTCCTCCCGCCCCTCCTGTTGAAGGAGAGAGCGGGTCACCCGAAACAGGGCGGCCGGGCGGTTATCTGCCGACGCAATGAGGGAGGAAACGTAGGAACGTTTATTCTGGTTTGGAGGAACCAGTTGCTTTTTTAAACTACCGATTCAACCAAACTGATAGCTAACTACCGGTTCATCCGAACCAGTACCTTTTTTAAACTACTGGTTTGCCCAAACCGGTAGTTTTTATCACTACTGGTTTGCCCAAACTGGAGTGAACCGGTAGCATTTCACCCCTGCAACAAACCACAAGCCCATACTAATGCTCGCAGCATAGCATATATAATGAGAGGGTTAACACACCCACTCCTATGTGTCCCTAATTCAATCCTCAATTATGTAGGATTAGCTCCAATTTATTCCTGCTACCCTGTACCATTTTCTTAGAAATCCAAAGTCCATATGCTAGCACCGTGATGGTGAACCTTTGACGTTCCCACGTGCCGGCCTGCGTGCTGGAAGTGGCACGTGAAACCATCCCGTGAGGTATGCGCAGCCCGGTTGGCCTTCGCATGGGCGGCAGCGGCGATACCTGAAAGAGCAGTGATCCATTGCGCACGCGCGAGCCGGCACCCAAACACCCGGATACCGGCATGGAAGTGCACCCAACAAACAGCTGGCCATCACGCATGCGCAACATCAACCCGGAAGGTCAGGTGCCAGCCTGCGCATGTGTGCCGGAATGTTGCTCTTCTGGATTCCACCACTCCCGCTGACCAGCACGCGTGTGACTATAGGAACATGGAAGAAGAGCGAGTGAGGCCGCACATTCTTCTTGGATGGTTTCACGCGCCGCTTCTAGCACGCATGCCATAGGTTCGCCGACACTGTGCTATGCTTCAGATGACAGACTGGACCATCATTGAACAAACTAATAAAAACAAAGTCATGGTTTCAGATCATGATCAGCCTGTCTTATGGTCTGGGTTCAAACAGTATTTTAGGCCAAGTCACAATATTTTATGCAAACCAGACCATAGACTTAAAAGGGAAACTGCTAGAAAACTCTGCAGTACTCTGAGCAAAGTACTATCAGATGCTGATAGTACTTTGGGGCATCTGGATGCAATCTGAAAGGAAGCTGCCAAACTATAAAAATTTAGCTTTTAACTTGAAAGTATCTCCATTTTTCAATGAAAACTATAGTTTGATAGACAATAGACAATAAAGTGAAGTTATTGAAACAGGTTCAATATTAATAAAGCTGAGAATAATTTTTGATAGTGTAGTAAGGCACCACAGACAGCAGAAGCCAGATAAAGGGCTCTATGTAGAATTGGAAGAATAAATATTTTAGATAATCTCAGATGCTGTAAAATTTTCTGCTATAAAATGTTGCTATTGAACTGCTAATTTCAAGTACCGTATATACTCGAGTATAAGCCGAGTTTTTCAGCACATTTTTTGTGCTGAAAAACGTCCCCTCGGCTTATACTCGGGTCTATACGGCTTATACTCGAGTTTTTGTTTTTTTTTAAGCCCCTCGGCTTATACTCGAGTATATACGGCTTATACTCGAGTTTTTTTTTTCTTCACATTTTGCGGACGGAAGCCCTGCCGGTGCAGTGAGAGGCGGGCGGGAGCCGCCAGCCTTCTCAGCTGAGGGAGGGAGGGTTTCCCCAACCGGTAGGTGCCTCATTTCCCACCCTCGGCTTATACTCGAGTCCCCAGTTTACCCCAGTTTTTGGGGTAAAATTGGGGACCTCGGCTTATACTCGGATCGGCTTATATTCGAGTATATACGGTACATTTGTGTGTGTGTAATTTGAAGAACTATAGGAAAAAGACATGCAGGGTTTTTTTTTAATGTAATATTTTCTAACTGTATGAAACTGCCCAGAGTCATTTTGAAACTGAGCAGGCTAGAAATGCAATAAAGAAATAATTCATCAACTTAATTAGAACATCATTACTAAAGTGAAATCTTGTAACAGTGTAAAGTAACAATGCATAAACTTTTAAAATGGTAAACCAA
Source organism: Ahaetulla prasina (assembly GCF_028640845.1). Taxonomy (NCBI): domain Eukaryota; kingdom Metazoa; phylum Chordata; class Lepidosauria; order Squamata; family Colubridae; genus Ahaetulla; species Ahaetulla prasina. The sequence continues at coordinate 164,985,512 of NC_080539.1, forward strand.
ACCAAAAAGTGTGAATGAAAAAAAACAGTGATTTATGGTCAAGCAATAAATCTGCATTTAATTAGTTTTTTTCTTTAAAAAAAAGTGAAATAACTTGAAGAGCAAGCAGAATCATGCAGGATTACAACACTGTTATTATTCATCTCCTTAATGTAATAACTACATCTTGGGTAACTATAGTGGCTCCATAAACATTTTGATCTTGTTATTTCTTACCTGTCCCACGTAGACTAATCCCTGGAGATGATCAACAGCAACACAAAATGTTTGACCAGTAAATTCTTCTGAAAACTTTGGCCACTCTAGATCAAGCTTGTAGAGTGGTTTCTGTATCTGCCACAATGAATAAGTAGTCCAGTGATTTAACACCTTAGAAATGAAACACAAAAACAATACTGTTAAATGGTGGTGTGATTTACCATGAAGCATCATTCCGGCCATTAGTAAATGGATCTTCCCAAAAAGAGTTCTCTTTGTTATATGCTGCATTTTTTCCAAACAATTAATTCTGTGAGGTAGATTAAGCTGAGAGAACAGTAAAAGACAAATGTTTAGGTACAACTTAAGGAAACACTCCTTCTTAAAATCATATGATTTAGCAAAGGAAAAAACACTTTTTAAACAACTTTATTCATTTGCAAACAAAAAAACAACAACCTTCAAAGCATTTTCAAACAGCCCCATCAGAGACAAGGCTGCGAGTATTGTTTCCTTCCAAGTTGAGCAATTCCTTCTCACTATATAGACACATGCATACAGGTAATACTCAAAGGGCTGGGAAGTGGCTCACCAGGCTAATGCAGCCTGTTATTAACACACAGCTGCCTGCAATTACAATTACTGCAGGCTCGAGTCCCACCAGGCCCAAGGTTGACTCAGCCTTCCATCCTTTATAAGGTAGGTAAAATGAGGACCCAGATTGTTGGTGGGGCAATAAGTTGACTTTGTATATAAATATACAAATAGGATGAGACTATTGCCTTACACAATGTAAGCCGCCCTGAGTCTTCGGAGAAGGGCGGGATATAAATTCAAATTAAAAAAAAAACTTATGATCACAACTGAGCCCAAAATTTCCATTGCTAAGCAAGACAGCTATGTGAGTTTTGCCCCATTTTATTACGTTTCTTGCCAAAGTTGGTAAGTGAATCATTACATTTGTTAAATTAGTAACATGGTTGTTAAATGAATCTGGCTTCCCCATTGACTTTGCTTGTCAGAAGGTGGCAAAAAGTGATCACATGACCCCGGGACACTGCAACTGGCATAAATACATGTAAATTGTCAAACATCTGAATTTTGATCATGTGACATGAGGATGCTACAAGGGTCATAAGTCATTTTTTTCAGTGCCATTATAACTTCGAATGATCACTAAACAAATGGTTGTAAGTTGAGGACTACTTGTATATTTGGAATACTATGGAACTGATTTTCCATTTTTGTTCTTCAAAATTTTCTCAACTTCCTAGTATAGTTTACAAGAGGAGAGGTCTCCTTCACAACCTATCCTGCTTAGCTTTGCAGAAATAAGCCAATGACAGCAACACAGACAAAAATTGGAATGTGTCACTATCCATACACTCAACTATAATAGAATAGAATTTTTTTATTGGCCAAGAGTGATTGTCTTGGTGCATATGCTTTCAGTGTACATAAAAGAAAAGATATGTTCATCAAGAATCATAAGGTACAACATTCAATGATAGTCATGGGGTACAAATAAGCAATCAGGAAACAATATCAATAACTTATCCCCATCAGTATTTATACTGTAAAGTCCAATGATTTGGCTTCTTTAATTGACTAGAGAAGACCAAATAATGCTAGGAAATCAACATCATTCTGTTAAGATAAATTCTGTTGGACAGCAGCACATGAATAGGGATTAATCAGAAAGCATGGTTTATATACTGTAGCTTTTCAAAAGATGCATTTCAACTGCATTTCCGAAACATCATTTCCATAATATGGAAATCTGGTTGAGACTTCTTGGAGTTTCAGTCTCACTACAATTAAATGATATTCAACAGGGGAAGGCTAGTGCAAATACAATTCCTTGAAGGGAAAAAAACCAATGCAGGCTTCCAAAAATCTAATTTGAGCTTTGTTGTTGTTAGTTGTTGTTAGTTGAGCTTATTTACGCATAAATAATTTAGAATTTAAAAGGAAAGAGAAATAGTTCAAAAGATTCCCTTCGAATTGGGAAACTGAATGTTAAAAAAGCAGATATGATTTGCTAATTAACGGTGAATCCTGCATATTAGCACAAAACTTACTGATACAGTGAGGTATTCTGAGATAATTATGACTGATTGTGAAGTGTTTGAACTTGTCATTTATGAAAAGCACTAAATAACACTTTGGCAAAGCTGCTCCTAAGTACGCAGGGCACTCAAACAACACACAATCAATACTTTAAAGCAAATATTAAATTCAGAATGTAAAATATGGAATATTTGGAATATACTTCCGGATTTTGCATGGATATACTTTGTAATGTTTGGTATAGTGCTGAAGGCATCAGGCTAGAAAACCAGGAGACCATTCTAGTCCTACCTTAGGCACACAACCAGCTGAGTGACCTTGAGCCAGTCACTCTCCCTCAGCCTTATGAAGGAGGCAGTGCCCAACCACTTCCCAAAAACCTCCCCAAGAAATAGGCAGAGACTTGTCTAGGCAGTCTCCAAGAATCAGACATGATTGATTGAATGGTAGAAAAAATATAATCACAATTGGAATATTGTACAGTATACAGCTTTGGTTACTGCATCCTCCCAAAAGAAATTATAAAGACACCCCCCCAAAAAGCACTAAGCATCAACCAAAATTATCAGAGGACTAGAACATCTTTCCCTTGAACACCCTACTGTGATATTTACTCCTAGAATTTTCAGCAATAATCATGTTGATTGATTAATTTAGGGAGTTATAATCTACACATTCTTGGCAGAGTTAGAGCAATTCTCTTTGAGGAACCTCTTGCTGGGGCATATCTGCTTCTACAAAAGGACTAAATGAAAAAAATGTCAAAAGGTGCAGAAAATGTGCCATGCGGACAAATCTAGAGGCAATAAAACTGGGTAGTGGTTCAAGAACAGGTAAAATGAAATAAAGTTTTATACAGGACCTATTGGAATAATGGAATTTGCTACAAGATGTAGTGATAGCTGTCACCTGGGGCAATTGTAAAAGGAGAGCAATTGATTTTATAAACAAAGATCAGCAAACAATAGCTACAAGTCATGTGAGGAATACATTATCTTACAGAATCACAGATCATTTCATTATCATGAATTGCAGATCATTTCATTTTGAATATAAGGAGATGTGGTTGCTTCAGTCAGGCCCTGCTTTAGAGCTTCTTATATATATCTGACTAAATATGTGTAATGGAATGGAATTTTGGATCAGCTAGGCTTTTGGTCTTATCCAACTAGGCCCTTCAAAAGTTCTTATGACTGTACTAAGTTATCCTTATTCAGATTTAAATAGGCTGGACCAGCACCTAATGAAAGATGAGGACTTAATATCCTTAAAACTTAAAACTGATCCATATTAGAAATAGAGTTCCATTTAAAAGACAATGAAAGACATCTTCCAGGTTAGGCAAACCCTATCCCTATCCCAGATACCTTATTGGCATCTGAGGGAGATGAGCAGTTTAGAAATAGGAAATATAAAAATAAATTTTCTTTGGAGTAGGTTTTAGTGTACGGCTCTCACTATATCCATTCCTAAATGTCAGACATTGGTTCAGATTTTCCATAGCTTCAACTTGAATGGGAAAAGGGAAGCTGATGCCACTGCATTGTACTGCCTCAGACTCTGAAGCTTAGTGTAGCAAAAGGAGTGAAAGATAAAACAAAATGGAATGCTATAACTATCTGAAGAAAAGTAAATTAAAACCATTTATGGATAAGCATAGCAGCTGGGGCACAAGAATACCACTCTAAATGGCATCAGAAGAGCCTTTTAAAGCTATCAGAAATGAGGAAATGACCTTTCCCCCCCTCTCTCCTCATACTGAGCCTTTCCAAGTGTCTTAAACTGTTCAGAGAATTGCCAGCCTCAAACCTTTTTATTTTTTAATTTAGGCAGGATGGTATATGAAGTGGCCCCAATTTTCCTCTTCTCCTGAAATATAAAGAAGGAAATTAACTTTCTATTCTGAATATTTTTTCTATTCTGAATATAAAGAACAACATTAACTTTGCATTACTTGGCCCAAGCTAACCTCCAAATATTTCTTTTCCCCCAGCATCAAGAATATTTATTTAAGCTCTCAAGAGCCCTAGCCAGTCAATTCCCACACTACTTTTTCTCATTTCCTTTTTTGGTTTTATTTTCAGCTGACACTTCATGAAACTTTTCAATTAACTCATCTATTGAAATTTTTAAATAGTTTTTTTCTAATTTCAGTTATAACCTGCTGTTCATAAACTCATAGATTTTCTAATATTTTTTCTTTTAAATATAGAAATTAATGTGTAAAGTATGTCAAGAAAATACTGCCATGTTTGCCCTGGCTCCATTTTCCATTGACACAATAAATGAACTAAACAATATAAATATTGTGTGTATGTGTGTGTGTTTTTAGATCTATTACGTTATGCCACAATATTAATCTACTGATTCTGCTGCCTGAGGTTGAGGGCAATTGTAATTCAATACATCTTCAAAAAGGGTAGTGACTAATTTGATTTTCTTGTTGCTGATTGGACTCAATATCCAAATTTATTTTACCAGAGCTCTCCCCTTATTCAAGAATTCTTAAACAATTAATAATTTAAGTTTGTCAAGAGATAAGACAATAATTTTTGATTATTTGTAATTATTTGCTCAAAAATCACTTAGGGCTGCCACGGACCCACTGTTAGAACTATCAGATCTGCGATGCAAAAATCTGGCAGCCTTATTTGCAACTGAACCTACCGCTGAGCGAATTAAAATGCGAATACGGTCTAAAAAGGGCATAATCATTGCAAAGCCTTTTGAACACTGCTATATAGAGATATATATAACTGTAATTATCCGGCTTGCCAACCCACCTCTAACTCGGACCCGACTCTATACAGGACTATTAACAACAGGAACAAACCAGCCCCTCCGAGTCCTGCAAACAACCGCACCCGAGAATGATATGGAGCCCCCATCGAATCACTGCAGCGGCCGCTTACGAAAACAGGCACCCTGACCTGCGCATGCTCAATCCGCAGCGACAATAAACTCGCGAAAAGCTTCTTGGGAGATTGAGTGCTGTCCTTCGTTCCGAATAATGCGGAAAAAGGCTTTAGAGAACTACGACTCCCATGAAAGCATCGGGGTTGGGTGGGCGAGCCTATCCAAAGTGAGGGAGAGACTCTAAATAGGGCCCTATAATTCAGTCACCTTTCTTCGTTCCATCCGGGATCAGAAGTGACTAATTCGAGCGCAAGCAACAATTGCAAATCCATTAAAAAAGGTGAGCGCTCCTGCAACGGTGCTGGTTTCCCGCTCTTTCCGTGATTGTTATAAAAAAAGATTGTTGAGCTGGGTTTATTTTCTTCATGCTGGAACGTAAATGTGCAAGCTACATGTATTTTAAAAAAAAGGGAAAATGGGGAAAATAATATGTGCACGCTCCACTTTTGGTTTGTATAAAAGGACCAGGGATAAATTACGTATATTTTCTCCCGCTGAGCTTTCTTTTAAAACGGTTTTATTAGTTGGGATAAATTAACGATACCTAATTTTTCCACGTGATTCTTAAACATGGAGGTTACAGAGTTACAAGGCTATAATTAAAAAGAGACTTCATTTTTTTTTTCTTTTAATAGAGGAAACAGCAAGTGGAGAGTAGAGATAAGTATCAAAGCCCTCGGGGCAACCTGCATTCTCCCAACCGTTTTGTTTTACCAATGCACACCAATTTAAACAAAACTAAAAAAGAGAAAAGAAATGTAGATTTAGGAGTCAGCCCTAATCACTTTCCAGCATTGCCTGTCTCACTGAAGTAATGCCAATCCACAGAAGGCTGTATTTGTTAAAGATGTGGCAGCTTATAATTTAAAACAAACCTTGCACATACAAATGCAAAATATATAACTGAAACAATTAAATTAAGATGTATTAGTCAAATTGGATTCTATACAGAATAGATATTTAAGCAGAATTGCGAGTTACCTTTTTTGTTCCAATATAATGAAGTCACCCCATGAACTAATTATAGAATACTGTTGACTTGTTTTTTTGTTGTTGTTGTTTTTATTGCTTTTTTCTAACTGTTACAAACAAAAAAGAAAATACATTTATTCCACCCTTGTGCTATACATAAAAAAAAAAAGGAAGATTTGGGTCTTCGGATATGTCCTCATGATTGCCAAAATCCACGTTCTCGAGGTACAGGTACCGAGGCGTCCAATTTTCCAAGCGCATAGTCCACGAATGGTTTCCAAATCTTCCAGAAAATATCTTCTTTATACACACCACTTCTAATTTTAATATCACATGTCATTTTATCATTTAAAGCTAATTTCCACATTTCAGAATTCCACTCTTCTATTCTAAAAATCACATCTGGTTTCCAATATCTAGCTATTATAATTCTACCTATTATAATCATAATTCTAATCAATTCTTTTTCATATTTTGTTAATTCTATTTCCTTAATTACCAACAATAATATAGTTTCCACTCTCAATGTTATTACTTTCCCCATCATTTCAAATATCATTTTCTCCAATTGTTGCCAAAACTTTTTAACCTTATCACATTTATACCACATATGTTCATAAGTCCCCAATTCCATCTCACACCTCCAACATTTTTTACTATTTTTTTTATCCATTTGTGACAATCTTATTGGAGTCAAATACCATTTCCAAACAACTTTATAATTATGCTCTTTAATCCTTATAGATAAAGTTCTCATAATTCTACTATTCCAATTCACATTCCAATCTGACTCTGGTATTTCAATATTAAGATCTTTTTCCCAATTTGTCCTCATCACTCTTTGTAATTTTTCATCAGAGTTTATAATCTTATAAACCCTACTAACGAGTCCCTTTAGCCCAATTTCATCTTTCATAATCCGAGATACTAAATATTCAAATTCAGTTTCACATCTATTTATCGAATAGTTTTCCCTTAATTTTTTTGTCCATTTTTCTATCTGTATTTTTTCAAACCATCTTAACCCTAATTTTTCAATAATTTCTTTATTCCTCCTTTCATTTTCTAAAACTTTTAACCAATCTCTAATAGTTTCTATATTTTCATCTTTAATCACTTCATTACGTCTTATATTATTTTTAATCGGCCAATTTCCAATTGTCTTCCCCAAAAAGATTATATCCGGAATTAAAATTTTAACAAATTTATTCCACATTTTACTTAATCCCTTTAACCAATAACTTCTAATTACACATTTTAAGTTTGCTTTATCTAAAAACCACCTTGATCCAAATTTCTCTATATCCCTTAACTCTAAATCTCTCCAATGATTATCTTCACCTTTAAGTATTTTTACCACTATCCGGATACCATATGCACAATAATAATTAAATAATTTGGGGATTCCTAATCCACCTTCCTTTTGATTTTGATACCACATTTTCTTCACTAATCTAGGTCTTTTCCCACCATTGCAAAATTTGTCCAATTTTTTCTGATATCCTTCAATATCTTTCTCTGTCAAATTTAGCGGTAGCATCTCGAATAAAAAATTAAACTTGAGCAGCAACATCATCTTACACATTGCAATTCTACCAAACCAAGACAACTTTAACATTTTATATTTATCTATCTTCTTCTCAATTTCATTCATCACCACATCATAATTAAGTTTTTTCAGTTCTTTAACCTTGAGTGAAAGCATTATACCCAAATATTTCAATGTATTTTTAATCCTTATCCCAAATTGCCCTTGCATATTCTCGCGCTCATTACCATTACTATCCATTAATAATTCTGATTTTGACCAATTTACTTTCAAACCTGTCATTTCCTCAAATTCTTTCAAATGCTTATATATCTTTTTCAGATCTTTCTCTATATTTTTCAAAATAATTAAAATATCATCCGCATACAAATTTATCTTATATCCCTTATATCCTTCTAATTCTTCATCTTTTTCTATCATTTTTGTCAAGATTTCCATAGCCAATAAAAATAATGTTGGGGACAAGGGACATCCTTGTCTCGTACCCGCTTCTAATTTTATCTCTTCAGTTAATATTCCATTCACCTTCACTCTTGCACTACTTTTTTGATACAATTTTGAAATAACATGTATAAACTTGTTACCAAAGCCTAAAGCCTCCACAATTACTTTAATAGCTTCCCATTGTACAGAATCAAAAGCTTTAAAAATATCTAATGATACTATACCAATTTTATCACCATTATGTTCAGCTACATCTATAATATTTAATACTCTTCTAACAATATCACTCATATATCTGCCCTTCACAAAACCTACTTGGTTGTAACTTATATATCTATCTATAAATCTACTTAATCTATTACTTATAATAGCAGTAAATATCTTTGCATCCTGATTAATTAAAGAAATGGGCCGATAGGACTCAATCCTTTCTAAATCTTTATCTGGCTTAGGAATTAGGGATATCACCGTTCTGTTCCATGATGAAGGAACTTCTCCACCATGTAATATTCCATTAAATAATTTCTGCAATCTTGGTATTATTAATTCTTTAAATTCTTTATAAAACTCAACAGGTAATCCATCCTCACCTGGAGCTTTCCCTAATTTTATTTTTTGTATAACTCCATTAATCTCATCTTGTGTTATATCTTCTTCCATCAATTCTTTATATGTTTGATCAATTTTCACCACATATTTTTCTAAATAACTTTGCAATTTTTCCCGATTGACTGGTTTCTTTGAATATAGATTCTGAAAAAAGTTTCTAACCACTTCACATTTCTCTAATTTTTTGTAACATCTTATACCTTTATCACCTATCAAAGCTCCAATTTCTCTCTTCTCTCTTTTATTTTTCGCCATCTTTGCCAATAACTTGGAGTTTCTGTTACTAAATTCAAAAAAATTCCTATTTAGGTATGTCAAATTCCTTTTTACCAACTCTGTATCCTCTTCTATCATTTTATTTCTTAATATATTAAGCTCCTCAAGGATTTTTTTTTCTTTAGTAAGCAAAAATTGATTTTCCAATTCTTTAATCTGGTTTTTATCTCTTTCCATTTTAATTTTATAATTTTTATATTTCCTACTTGATAATTTAATACTCTCCCCTCTAAACACCGCTTTCATCGCATCCCAAACAATTTCAAATTTAACCTCCCCATTATCATTTAGTCTCCAACTTTCCTCCAATTTTTTAAGTATCCATTTTTTATCCTTTTCATTTTTATACAGTTTCTCCTCATATCTCCAATAACTTCTTTTTTTCTCAAAATTAAAATCTAAATCCACCATAACCTCTGCATGATCAGAATCTTTAAAGATCCCCACATCTACCTTATCCACATTGTTCAGCAAATCTTTAGAGAGAAAAATATAATCAATTCTGGAATATGTATTATATATCTTAGAGAAAAAAGTGTATATTCTTTCAGTTCCTTTAACCTCTCTCCACACATCCACTACACCGTTTTGAAGCATCCACTTATTTAAAATCCCCATTTTATTTGCTCCTCCACAACGAGTGGGGTTAGTACTATCTATTTTATCTCTAATTAAATTAAAATCCCCAGCCACAATTACTTTCCCTACACTTTCATTCTCCAAAATTTTTGTTATTTTTTCAAGAAATTCTCTTTGTTTCTCATTCGGTAAATATAAATTAACAAGTGTCACTTTTTCCTCATTAAGATTTCCCACAATTATTACATATCTTCCATCCTCATCCAAAATTACCTGATGTTTTTCAAAATACACTCTATCTGATATCAATGTTGCAACTCCTCTGGCTTTTGAAGTTCCTAATGCTTTTTCATATATTTGCATACCTTTTATATACATTCTGTTTGAGTCTTCAGATTTCTGATGGGTTTCTTGTAAAAATAAAATATCTGGTAAATCTCTTTTAATCTTAAATTCCAATCTTCTTCTTTTAATCTGATTCCCTGTACCCTTCACATTCCATGACATTATTTTTATGACTCCCATTTAAACTGTAAATTTTTCAATCCTAGCCCCAGCTCTTCCTTTCTGTGCCCAAAACCCAACATTAAACTCCCATATAACAGACATTTAACATAAAAAAAGCAATAAAAAAAAGACAAAAGACAAAATAAACAATAAAAAACAAACAATCTTCTTCCCCCACATCCTCATCGGTTTCGCCTCTATAAAGAGAATGGGGGAGAGGGGACGTGCCAATGTCCGGGTCACTTCTTTCGGGCTGTCTATTTAAATTCATCACTCAAGAAAGAAGAAAATGGTAGCTCTCTCCCGCATTCAGCTTCGTATTTTCCAAGACTCTTATCTGCTTCTTCTCCTGCTGTATCCTCACGACTTTTCTTCTGTTCGACCAACACAGGTGAGATTTCTTTCCTCTTTAACCCTTTAGGGTCTTGCCCCCCAATAGCCCCTTTTTCTTCTTCTGGAGTTGATGTTTCCACATGTATTCCACCCATCTTGAGCATTTGATCTTTTATCTCCATTAAATCCTCCTCCTTGATCAGTCCAAGCTCCTGTAAATATAGTATTGCATCTGTGTCCGGGGTAATTGTGCGCATCCTTCCTTTATAAAAAAATTTCAATTGTTGTGGTGGCCTCCAATTATATTTAATTCCGTTATCTCTCAAAACCTTTGTAATTGGTTTTTAAAAAAATCTCCATGCCCTTTCTTCTCTTGATATTCTAGTCTTCCCTTCAAACTTCAAAGCATCTCCCATCTCTCTCACCTTGGCCATAACTTCTAACTTATCACTAAGATTTGCAAACCTGACAAGCACATTCCTGTTGGAACCATTTTGCCTTCTATATCCAATTCTAAAAACACTTGCCAGATCTGTTATTGTAAGCGTAATTTGCGTGTCAAGATCATTAATCCATTTTAAAACCCGCTGTTTCAAATTATCTACCTTTTCTTCTTGAATTCCTCGAATAACCAAATTGTGTTTCCTCATTTCTTCTTCCAGGAGACAAATTCTCTAGGGGCGTGGCCATGACCATGGTGGGGTGAGGACCTTTCCTTCACTTCACAGGGCTTATTAATGAAGATTTACATGTTTGGAATGCACTGTTATGAACTAAAGTTAATAAATCATGGAGTGAAAGTGTTAACAGCCCAGTAGATTGAATTTAAAATCGGTAGGTCATCCGAAACTATTTGAATTATGGAGTTTTTACAGCGTGGGGGTGACGAGCCGGTCGGCAGGCACGAATGAGTTTGGAATAAATTGCTGTCTTTTGCTTTTGCTTTTATAAACATCGTGTTGCTAATGAGAAGAGTTTAATGGAAGATTAAATTGATCTTTTGTATGGGAAAACTTGTCTGGAGCAGCAGGATTTTACTGGGCGTTGCCTTCCAACGGATTGGATTTTTTTTTAAGGGGAAATTAACAGCTTGTTTATGCACTTTTATGATCACGGATAACAAAAGGAAAGAATTTTTCTCCGAAGTTTAAGTTGGAACGAGGCATTAATTTTTTTTATAAAGTAAAGGTTTTGCTCTTTTTCTCCTTTTTTTTTTTTCTTCCCTTTGCTGACGAGGAGAAAAAATGGCGTTGATCATTGTTTGAAAGCTGTGAAGTTATCTGTGTAGTGACTATGAATTACAAGCTGTTGAGAAATAAATTTTCGAGTGCAAAATAAGCCGCTTCGGCTTCAATTAAAAAATTGCTGTCCCTTGATCTTCATTAAGACCCTCTGCAAAAGTGGTTTGAAATACTAGTTTGAAAACTTTTTAAAATGACTCGACAACCTTCAGAAATGCAGCAAGTTGCTGCGGCTTTAAACAAAATTTGGGAAAAAATAGCAGGAAAAAATATCGGAGCGTATGGATAATTTTACATTGGAAATGAAAAAAATGAAACAAGAAATGAATGAAAATTTTGCAAAGCAAACAGTGGAAATGACAATTATTAAAGATGAACTTGAGCAGATTCATGTACATGATGCAAAAGCGGATCGCCAAATTGGTGAGATATTTTACAAGAATACTGTTGACTTGTAAATGCTATGTTGTTACATTCATGTGGCCAGCCAGGTTGTATTGTGTATTCTTACTGTTTCAACCCATACATTTCTCTTCCTACTGTTTTTCTACACAAGTAAGACTTGGCTTTTTTTTTTTAAGAAAGTGTTGATCTATTGGTTGAAACTGACTGTCTTGTTGCCCAAGCAGCCTGACATTGAGCCTGGCATTGTAGGCTAAGTATAATGACTGGCCCAAAAGTTACCCAGCCAGGTTTCATGCCTATGGCATAACTAGAACTCACAGTCTCCCGGTTCTAGCCCATAAAATTAGATATATAATCTAGAGACTGTACATAACTTCTAACATGTGCTCTTCATTCATTACTGGACTAGGAAAACAAGTATGAAAAAGAATCTAGTAGCAAGAATATATATACACTATAAAAAATTGGATGAATTTTTTTACTGAGAAAGATTTTTTCTTATTCAAGCACTTAGTTTCTTTAAAAAAACTATTCAAACCTCATAAAATAGACTCAATCTATTTTTTTTTCATATCAAGTACAGGTAGTCCTCAATTTAAAATCACAATTCAGCCCCAAATTTCTGAGATATTTGTTAAGTGAGTTTTGCCCCATTTTACAATCTTTCTTGCCACAGTTGTTAAGTGAATCACTGCAGTTGATAAGTTAGTAAAAGTTGTAAAGTGAATCTTACTTCCCCATTGAGTTTGCTTTTCAGAAGGTTGCAAAAGGTGATAGCATGACCATGGGATACAGCAGCAGTCATAACTATGAACTGATTGCCACGCATCTGACTTTTGGCCACATGGTCATGGGGATGCTACAAAGGTGGTAACTCTGAAAAATGGTCCTGAGTCACATTTTTCAGTGCTGTTAGGTAAATTTGAACAGTCTCTAAATGAACTGTTGTAAGTTGAGGACTACCTGTAATATAGCTTTGTGGGCAATGGATATGGAGATAAAAATGTCATTTGGGATAGTACTCATTCAACAGTTTCCAGAAAATCTACATCTCTGTCTGTGGTCATTAGCGTATAAGGAAAGGCAATATTTAAAAATGTCATCAGCAAGTTGTGTAAGGACTCTTTCATTCCTATTTGTAGGACAATTTTAGAAGAACAACGAAGAATGTATTTCATTGTCTTTTTACTGAATAAAATCATTCTTGTGATCTATTAAAGGAAATGTAAATTACGCTAAAATCCTTATAGCGTAGTGTCATTTAGTCCTCACTTGATGGTACAAATTCAGTGCTACTTACTCCACACGGCATCTTTTTGTAGATACCTGTGTGAAATATAAGATAATAGTGGCAGAGTTTATCATCTGTCTTTTCATTTTATAGATGGGAGAGCAAAATATTAGATTGTGCCATAACAGTCTGACATATGAAAATTAAGCAAGTTGGTGTTAAATAAATTACTCAGAGTTGCTGGGAGTCGGACAGGATATTCATTGAATATGGTCCATATCCAGTCAGCTGGATGTTGAAACTGAATTTGGTATTTTTGTCCACCTTCAAGTCCTTCCCAAGGACCTTGATTAGGCAGATGTTTGATGATGTTAATAGTATTGTTGCGGAATGTAAGCTGTTCCAATAAAGCTGCCTTTTCCAGTTGATTGATGGTAAATTTGTCAGTGCCAATTACGTTCAAGTAGTGCTCCAGATGTTTTGGGATGGCACTCAAGGCACCTATTACTATTGGTATGATCTTTACTTTCTTTTGCCATAGGAGTTCTTCTACAATTTGCAGGTCTTTGTATTGTGCGAGTTTCTCCAATTCTTTATCTTCTATTCTGATGTCCCTGGGTACTGCAGTGTCCTCTATCCAGACTTTTTGTGTTTCTTATCAACAACTGTTAAGTCTGGATAGTGTAGTGTAGTGTAGTGTAGTGTAGTGTAGTGAAGTCTGGTGTGTAGTATAATATAGTATAGTATAGTATGTCTCTTTTTGAAAGCCTTCAGAAGTTCTGGGTGCTCCATCACTGAAGCTATTCCATTGGTTAATTGTTCTCACTTTTAGAAAATTTCTCTTTAGTTCTAGGTTGCTTCTCTCCTTGGTGAATTTCGATCCATTGTTTCTTATCTTGCCTTTTGGTGCTTTGAAAAATAATTTGGCCTCCTCGGCTTCGTAGGAGCCCCTCAATTATTGGAACAGAGCTATCATGTCTCCCCCAGTCCTTTTCTTTACAGTAGACATACCCAATTCCTGTAATCGTTCTTGGTACGTTTTGGTATGTTTTAACCTTCAACCCCCTAGCCTTATATTCTCAAATATGTCTCTGAAATTTGCAGTGCCAGTATATCTGAAGCTGGGGGATGGGGAAGCAGTCTAAGGTGTTTTTTTTAATGATCTTTGGATATAAACCAGCCAGATAATATATGAGAATTTTTTTTAAAATGCAGGAAATTAAGACTAGATTAAGTAAAGGAAAACATGATTTTGCTGAAGTTGAATCAACCTTCCCATATCTCACTGAGTATAAGAAGATTGCTTCTTTTTTCATCAAAACATTTTTGTCTGTGATATATTTTTTTTTTCATAAAAAAGTTTTATTTTTACAATCATATCAAACAGCTCATCCAATGTACAGTTATATACAATTAGTCGTGCTTGCCCAGTCACCACCCCCCTTTTTAACACTCTTTCCTCTTCTACCTTCTTCTACTTTCCAGACCTTCGTCTCCTTCTCTTATCTACATCCTCTCCTCCCTCCACCCTACACCTTCCTTCTCCCTCTTCTACCCCTCTTCCTTTCTCTTCTCCTCTTTCCTACCTCCTACTCTCTCCTCTTTTCTCCCTCCCCAACGTTCTAAAATGGTAACTGGGCAGACCCGACCCTGCATTAATGTATACATCTTCAGTAATCCCTGTACATTAACCATCACTCCATCCTTTACCCTCAACCTCCCAATTCCCCTCCCCCTTACCCCCCACCCCCCACCCCGACTTCCCAGAACAAAAGGCAGGGTATCAAAACTAACAATCATAATCCAAAATAATTCCTAAATTATAATCTCTAGTCACCCCACACATAATCACACTCTCAATTCCCCTCTCCTTCAAAAATATATCTAATGCAAAATATTTCCTAAATTTACTCATATGCTATTCGATATTTTTTTATCTGATACTTATTTTGAATATAATCAATCCACATTTTCCATTCTAAAATATATTTTTCTTGTGTATAGTCTTTCAAGTAAGCAGAGTTTTTTGCCATTTCTGCCAGATTTGATACTTTGAGTGTCCATTCTTCAATTGTAGGTAATTCTTCTTTCTTCCAATATTGAGCAATCAAAAGTCTTGCGGCTGTTATTAAGTTCAAAATCAATTTAGTCTCTATAACTGTACAATCCATAATTATTCCTAGTAGAAAGAACTGCGGAGTAAACTTAACCTTCTTTTTCAAAATATTCTGCATGCTCCACCATACTTTAATCCAAAATGCTCTAACTTTTTTACAAGTCCACCATATATGGTAATAAGTGGCATCTTCACAATCGCATCTCCAACATTTAGCCTGTACATTAGGATACATACATGACAATTTTTTGGGGTCTAAATGCCATCTATAAAACATCTTATAAAAATTTTCTCTCATATTTTGCGCTTGTGTAAATTTAACATTCCTCACCCAAATTCTTTCCCAAGTTTCCAACATTATTGGTTGCTGAAAATTTTGTGCCCACTTAATCATACAATCCTTAACCAATTCGGTCTCTGAGTCTATTTCTACTAATACATTATACGACCTCTTAATATGCTGTTGGCCTTGATCTCTCATTTGTTTTAACAAATTATCCTCAGTTTGCTTAACACCTATTTTTTAATCTAATTTCCACCTAGCTTGTAATTGTCCATATTGAAACCATGTATAATTTTTCCCTTCTTCCCCCATCTTTTCTCTGGATTTTAATTGTAATTCCCCCTTTTCCATACAAAGGAGTTCTTTATAGGTAACTACCTCCATCTTTTGATATATATTTATATTTGTCTGTGATATATTCTTAATACACCTAGTTTTTCTTAATGACACAACCCAGATTCTTGCATCTAAGTGTAACATGCAGAAGCCATAAATGTCTGTGTTTAATTGGTAATCTTGGTTTCGGATGTTGTTCGTTCTGTCCATGTTTCATCAGGCCATTTTAATAAATTTCTAAAGAGCAAATAAAGTTTCAAAATATTGTTTGTGGATGCTTCTGTTTCCCTCTTTGAGAGGTAATTCTGATGCCAAGAGCTTTGAATTTATGAAGAGCAAACAGGTGCTGCAAACTGCTCTGGGGAATTTCCCATTTTCAGCGGTATCTAAATCAGAATTGAGTGAATTATTTCCGTCTCAGTATGGAACCTGCTTACACGAGAGAGGATTCAGGATATTTCTGCTCACTTCGTCTGCTTGAGAAAAATTGAACTGCTCCCTAGATAGCTATAGGCATTTTGCATACTGTAATTTATTTGGTTTTGGTTTTGGTTTAATGGACTGGGCAGACTTCTTTTATTGTGGTTTGCAGATCATGGCTTGTTGCTCAGCAAACCAATCAATAGTTTAGTGTGGTGTAGCTCTAATTTGTGCTATGTTAAATGAATGAAGATGACAGATAACGGATGAAGATGTGTCTGTTAAACGGCTCAGGTGTGACGGATGAACAAAATCCATACTTTCATTCTGTAAATGGCTATTCCAGAAGTAAAACTATAACTTTTACGTAAAGTGGAAATCGAGCATTAATATAACTTTTATACCCATCTCCTCCTATGACAGCAATTATTATGGCAAAAATCAGATTTATCAGATTCAGTTTGCATGGAGCACAAATACTGGTAGGAAAATGCAAAGTAGTGCTGGTTTATTTTCTGCGAAGTCTTGGGGAAAAAATTTTAAAATGAAAATAGTAAATGGATGTAAGCACTGTAACTGCAAAAGAGCTGAATTTTTGCCTTCCCTCTCAACAGCATTTTTCTGTTAGCTCCTTGGCAGGAACTTCTAAATGGAATTCAGTCGGGTTTCTATTCCTGGCATGGAGCCCTACCTCCCAAAGTAGACCACGGGCTAATTTGAATTAGGCCTTAAACAAGGCTGTGTTCCAAAACTTCTCCTCCTTATCAAAAGTTTGTAAAGCAATTGTAAATATTAGTATAAGAGTGCTCCTCTACCCGACTGAAGGACCATGGGTTCAGATTGAAGTAGTAAGCGTTTCTGTGTCAAACGTTAAGCAAAGCACCAGGTCTGATAGCAAAAATCAAAAGGAATCTGATAGCACCTCTTGTAGCTAACACATGTTATTAAAAGGCATACTTTTTGTGAGCTGTAACTCACTTTATCAGATAAATAAAGTGGTTTGACTCATGTAGACTTTAAATTAGAAGGGGGAGAGGGCAGAGGAGGCCATCTTGTCAACTCATGAACGCTTAAATCTTTTAAACAACTGTATTGGTTGGAAAAGTTCTGCAGTACTGGAATAATTCTATTTTCTAAGCTTTATTTTGTCTAAATTGGCTGGTGATTTCTGTCCCCATCTTTTCTTCCAGAAGCTCAAGGTAAGAAGCAGTGTGGTGTAATGGTTAAAGTGTCAAACTTTAAAGTGTCAAACAAATGGCTTAGGGCCTGGGTACTTACGGGACCGCCTGCTATTGCCGAATGCCTCCCACCGACCTGTACACTCGCACAGAGAGGGACTCCTTAGGGTGCCGTCCGCCAAGCAATGTCGGCTGGCGGCCCCCAGGGGGAGAGCCTTCTCTGTGGGGGCTCCCACCCTTTGGAACGAACTTCCCCCTGGACTTCGGCAACTGCTGGACCTTCGGACTTTCTGCCGAGAGCTGAAGACCTATTTGTTTGTTCGCACAGGACTGGCATAGGATTTTAATAGGATTTTAATTAGTTTTAATGTTTTAACATTTTAAAATTTGGGGTTTTATTCTAAATGTTTTAATTCGGCCATTTGTATAATAAGTTTTTTAAATTATGGTTTTATGTGTATATTGCTGTTGTTTTTTATTATGGCTGTAAACCGCCCTGAGTCCTTCGGGAGAAGGGCGGTATAAAAATTTAATAAATAAAACTAAGATCAGAAGACGCAGATTCTAGTCCACCCTCAGCCACAGAAGTTCACTTAGTAATGTTAGGCAGGTCACTAGGTAATGTTGGGCTTTCTCAGCCCACCTCACACTAAGGAAAAAACAGGAAGAAATCTTAAATGAAAGGTGGGTTATAAAATAATAAGCTAATAATAAGATGGGTATAGCATTCCTTTGCTGAATTTCCCCTTAACAATAGATCTAAACTAATCCAGTCAGTTTACATTGCTGAGTGTGGACTTGAACTTGAGTCTCCTTGATCCTAAATCTTTAGTCTTACCAGACCTCTTTATTCTAAAATAGCTATTACTTATGTTTTTCGCACTTCCATTTATTGGCTTACTGATTTGTGAAAGTTTCTGCTGAACAAGAAATACTGTATGTGATGAGAGAGTTTTAATTGTCCAACTGTGAAAGAGGAAGGGAAAAAATGAAGGTTGGTGGGAAATAATGATCAAAAATTTATGTATGTTTTTATGTTAGCACTTTAAAGCAATTTTGTTACTTCAAAATCTGTATGATTTTTTTAGCAAACTTAAATATTGTTAACATATCACTGATGATATATATGATGATATGATTTTGCTGAAGAAAATTAACATGAAATTTCATTTTTTCCTCAACAGAGATCATGGCCATGAAGGAAGTTTCTAGCAACAAATGCTTTGGAGGTTTTCAAAAAGTGTTTGAACATGACAGGTTAATATGCTATTTATTTAAATAATTTTATACTCTCTTCTTGTTGGCAAACTGATCACAAGGCACATAAACAGACAGACAGACAGGTAAAAGGACTCAAAACATTGCAATTGTAAAAGTAGCAGTGAAAACAATTGGATAGAAAGACCTGGGATAATAAGAATATGCTTCTTTCAAAATGAAGAGTACAAGCAAATTTCCCTTGTAAACAGAATTCATCAAAAGGAGAGTACTAATATTATATTTATTTGATTTTCTCCATGACAACCTGTCCATAACCTGTTCTTTTAAATCTCCAAATGGTGCACTCGTCTTCACTGTAACTAAGTTTATCCACCTTGCTGCTGGCTATCTTCCTCTCGCCTTCTACTTTTCCCAGCATTAAAGCCATTTCTGGAGAGCTGGGTCTTTACATAATAGGATATCTGAGTCTGGTCATTTTGTGCCTTGAGTGGGAATTCTGGGTTAATTTATCCAAGGATCCATCAGTTTGCTTTCTTGGCTCTCCACAATATTCTCAATAATCGTTTCCAATAGCAAAGTTCAAAGTGGTCAATACTTTTTTTTTTATTTGAATTTATATCCCGCCCTTCTCCGAAGACTCAGGGCGGCTTACACAGTGTTAAGCAATAGTTTTCATCCATTTGTATATTATATACAAAGTCAACTTTTATTGCCCCCAATAATCTGGGTCCTCATTTTACCTACCTTATAAAGGATGGAAGGCTGAGTGGGACTTGAACTTGCAGTAATTGCAAGCAGCTGTGTTAATAACAGACAGACTTAGTCTGCTGAGCCACCAGAGGCCCTTACTCTTCTTGTCCTGCTTTTTTAAGGTCCAGCATTGTATAAATCCAGATTAATTTAAGTTGCATCTAAGTTCCACTGAAATCCGTCAAATGTAAACTGTTATAACACCAAAGTTCAACTGCACTTGGTATTCTATGTACGTTTGTCTTGGAAGAAATTGCATTGTGTATAAAAGGGCGACTGATGAAAAAACTTGCATAAAAGAATGCTGCTAGCCTGAATAGTCTGTTTATAATTAACATGGGCAAATTCTCTTTTAAAAATGGCAGGGTTGGTGGTTGTTCCAACATGTGACTCAGTAGGGCTAAGTATTATTGAAACTAAAATGTTGGCATGTGCTTTCTTGGGCTTCTACATTTATAACACTTTGCAAAAATATTGTTTTGTTAGATGTTTTGGGACTAGAATAAAGAGCAGCGCTTCTCTAGAAAGAGAAACCTGGTGTTACCATCTTGACATTTTGGTGGGTCCTGATTAGAGGGAGCTATGTGATTTAGCAAAGATTTCTGTGAATGGAAGGGAGCAGGGAAAGTAACGTTTATCAAATCACCATTTCTTGAGCTACTCAGTGTTGTTCCAAATGGTCTCTTCGGAACAGATTTGGAACAGAAAGTACAGTGGCGGGGGAGGGGGTGTCAGCAAAAATGCCTCCCTCCCCCCCCATAAAAAAAATTGGAAACATTCACTGCTTCAAGATTCTTTTGTTAATAGAAGATGCATTCCGAAAGCATTATGCTTTTTTTTCTTTAACCAAGTCTCTTTCTAGCTCTTTTCCTAATAGCTTAATTCTGTCCTTTAAACCCAAGATCCACTAGAAATGTGCTTGTTGTCTTTCCAATAATACGTTGGCAGTTCTGATATTAAAAGAATAGTTAAATATTATTGTGTTCTTTAATGACATTAATTTATTTATATATATCATTTTTAATCCCACTTTATTCTTTTTATAAAATAACTTAAGGGGCTGAATATACCTAACATTCCTTTCTCCCCTTATTTTGCCCAGAACAACAACTCTGTGAGGTGGGTTGGGCTAAGAGAGAGGGATTGGGCCAAAGATGTCTAGCTGGCTTTCATGCCTAAATCAGGATTAGAACTCACGATCTGCTTTCTAGGCTGATGCCTTAACCTCAGCTCACCAAACTGACTCAATTAGCAGTTTTATTTTCATACGACATTATTTTAGCTTATTAGGCTTTATGGTGCAAATTGCAATATTCAGTGGTTAGTTTGAAAATATACCACATTGTTTTTGATTAGGTGTTCCTGCTATGTTTCCTTCATTCTTTGATCTGGAATGCATCTCATTCCTTTTACATGTGCCAATAATTTAGTATTTTTCCTTAGTTATTTTCTGTCACGTTAGCTGTATAGTCGCTCCTACCAAGAATAATACAGTAAATGATAAAAACAACTCATTCAACAATAATTTTTTACAAGATCTAATTTAAATACACGATTAGATTAGATTAGATTAGATTAGATTAGATTAGATTATTTACTACACTTATGTCAAACCCACAGCACATGGGCTGTACGCAGTTCTGGATTGCTAGTAATGCTGCCCCACAAGATATAATAAAAATATTAAAAATAAAGGAAGTTTGTTATTTATATGCATTAACTATATTATATATTTTATATGTGGGCCAAGACAATTCCTCTTCACTCAATTCGGCCCAGGCAAGTCAAAAGGTTGGATACCCATGATTTAGTGGTTTATTATATATTAATCAGCCCCCAAAGCCAGAGTTCTCTGAGCAACTTGCAATACTGCTGAGGCAGTAATAAACAGTCAAGTAAAAACATTAAACCTTTAAAAATGTTCTGTCTTAACTGCAATATTGTTGTTAACAGTGTGGAGCTGAAATGTAAAATGAAGTTTGGGATTTATTTACCGCCGAAGGCAGTAACTGAGAAATGTCCTGTGTTGTACTGGCTGTCAGGTGAGTATCTCAAAATTATTTGTGAAAAGCATGGTTATGATGGTTAAAATTCAGATGTTTAGTTAGTGCAACTAAGTCAGGTCTTTAAAACAGAGTAGCATGTGTCTTTAGGTTACAAATCTTTGTGTGCCTTTTGTAGGTGAATCAGTATTGAAGAAGACAAGGTTTTCTATATTGTCAGCTGAGCCTTCTTGAGTATTAGGCAAAATTTGACATCTTTCTAATCTCTGGCTTGTTGGAATAGCAATAGTGCTTAGACTTATATACCACTTCACAGTGCTTGGCAGCCCTCTCTAAGAGTTTACAGAGTCAGCATATTGCCCCAACAATCTGGGTCCTCATTTTACCAACCTTGGACGGATGAAAGTCTGAGTCAATCTTGAGCCGGTGGGAATCAAACTGCAGGCAGCCCGCAGGCAGCAGAATTAGCCTGCAATACTGCATTGTAACCACTGTGCCATCACGGCTCAATAGATGTTTATATCTGGGTGAGATAGAGAAACAGAGACAGAGAGAGAGAAACAGTGAGGTAGAAATAGAGAGGCAGAGAGAGAGAGAGAAAGAGAGAGAGAGGAAAGAAAGAAAGAAAGAGAGACAGAGAGACAGAGAGAGACAGACAGAGAGAGAGAAATGAAAGATATCACTGCTCAGGAGATGTCTTTCCAGCTTTATCTTTCTGCTGATCTGTCACATGCTGAAAAGTTCAGGGTCTTTCCTAGATCTCTTAGCAAAATGGAGCCATGCATCCTATCCGTTTGTAGTTATCAAGAGATTAAAGAAAGGCATTTGATTTCACTATTGACCTTCTCTTGCTTCTGTATTGAATGCTATGATTTCACTATTGACCTTCTCTTGCTTCTGTATTGAATGCTACTTCCCAATCTAAATTACTGTACACAATTGAGTATTTATTGTACTGTAGTAGTTCTGATTTGGAGGTTACTAGTTTTTTATGTTCCTTATTTTAGCTTGCATGAGAGTCATTGCAGCGGTTCTGGGAGTTTCATGAATTTATCTCTTATTTGCTTATGATGACTTTAAACTGGGCAGAACCTGGTGATTGGAACAAAATATACAGTATTTCTCAGACTTGGGAACTTTAAGATGTGTGGACTTCAACTCCCAGAATTCTTAAAGTTCCCAAAGTTGAGGAACACTGAGTATAAAAATACCTAACTTGATCTGATCGTTGGAATCTAGAAACCAAATAAGTGAATCATTTTTTCCCCTGTGAAATGAAAATGTAATCAGGAATGCATAGCTTCTCCTTTTGGGCACAGATAATACCTTCCTGGCCTGGATTAGTGATAAAGTATTCTTGTTAGTATTAAGGTGCTTTGCTCTCTTCTCTTCTCAGGACTAACATGTACAGAACAAAACTTCATAACCAAAGCTGGTTTCCATCAAGCTGCAGCTGAACATGGCCTTGTTGTAGTCGCTCCAGATACCAGCCCACGTAAGTGGTTTATTAAAGAGCATCAGCTTAATTGGTTTACTCATGGCTTTGATACAGATGCTCTGACTCAAGTAAACTTAAGCCAGGCTCTATGTTGTGACCCAGGTTCCTGGACCCGGACTCCTGGACTCGGATGATTCAGAAAGTGAGGGAGAAGACCTGGCCAGCCCTGCTTCTCTTGAGCCCTTTCCCTCCCTGGCACCCACTCAAAGGGAGGGGGAGGGGCCGGCACAGCCTGATTCCATGGAGCCTCCTTCTGATTTGGCAACGCCCCAAGAACAGTTTTGGAGCGATGCAAGGTCACGTAGACGTAATCGCCGTGCGCAGCAGCGGAAGAGTTGGGACAAAGCCAAGTCATAATTGTCATGCAGTGACATCTGCAGAGACTATAAATAGGAGGCGGGACTTCCTGGTTTTTTGTCTTGGACAAAGTAATGAGTTGGCGCGAGCTAATGAATTGGCGCGAGCTAACTATTTCAATGGAGGGAAGAATATATTCGTGAGTAATTCTGGCCTTATCTATAATTTCCTCGTTATCTCCAGAAACTTGGCAGGCCCGTGGGTAGACGTGGCCAGGACATGTATCTATGTAAATAAAAGGAAAAAAGGGAGGCCTCTGACGGACTCTTTGCTGGGAGTATTGGGGAAGGAAACAGAACATTTTGTCCAAGACCTGACTAAAACATCTTCTACCAAAGATGGATCAGCAGCAGGTACAGCAGCAGTTACAGCAGCTACAAGCAGCTAATCAACAGCTCCAGCAGCAAGTGGCTCACTTGGCAGGCCAACTTGCTGCCAGGAATGTGCCTGCAGCCCCCCCCATCCTCCCACTCCTCCTCCTCGTCGCAAGTGCCCCATAACCGTGCGGATAAGTTTTCTGGGCAGCCTGAGATGTTCCCGACCTTCTTGGGACAGTGCCAGCTCTACATGGCTATGAGGCCAGAGGATTTCCCAGACGACCGGGCTAAGGTGGCCTTCGTGATTAACCTTCTTTCCGGCTCGGCTGCTCGATGGGCCACACCCCTCTTACTCCAGGACAGCCCCCTGCTGGCGGACCAACAGCGTTTTTGGCAGCACCTGCGCACCATGTATGAGGACCCCGTTCGAATGCTGACGGCAACCAGGCGCCTTAAGGAACTCCGTCAAGGGAAACGCCCCCTGCAGGAGTACATCGCCGAATTTCGTCTTTTGTGCCAGGACTCTGACTGGAATGATGCAGCGCTGGTGGACGCGTTCCAGGAGGGACTCTCAGAGGAATTGCAAGACGAGCTGGCCCGCGTGGAGGCGCCGCGGACCCTTGACAACTTGGTGCCCCTTTGTCTCCGCCTCGATGCCCGTCTGCAACGGCGACCGTCCCGTCGCACCCCCCGGGACCCGCCGTCGACATCTGTGCCCCCACTTCCTGCACCACCAGCACCCAGGGTCGCCCCACGTTTTGTAACCGCTGCGGAAGAGCCCATGGAGTTGGGAGCGGCCAGATCTCGCCTGACAGCCCAGGAGCGGAACCGGAGGCGCCAAGGGGGATTGTGCCTGTACTGTGGGGAGCCCGGCCGCCGCGCTTCTTGCCCCAGAAAGCGAAGTGGGGCACGCCGCCGGTCCCGAATCACAGCGTGACCAATCGAAGCGGAGCAGGCCCGACCCCGGGGAAACCCTAGGTCGGGCACGTACTAAGCCCCCACTGGACGTTGCGGAAGTAGACTCTGGGCCCCCTCGGCATCTGATTCTGGACACACGGATATGGTTGGGGAACCAGTCGGACGGGCTCCAGGCGCATGCGCTGGTGGACTCAGGGCCACAACAAACTTTATGGACCAGGCCTTTGTGACCCAGTTTGCGGTCCCGTGGTTCCGTGGACCCTCCGATGCGGTAGAGACAATTGATGGGCGAGAACTGGTGTCCGGCCCCATTAAATTTGCCACCCAGCCTTTGCGCCTGGCTATTGGGGACCATGAGGAGGCGATCCAGTTTTATGTCACGGCGGACCTTCATTTTCCTGTGGTCCTTGGGATGGCCTGGCGGACCCACGATCCTCAGGTGGCCTGGTCGCGGAACACCATCTCTTTCCCGAGTCTGCAGTGCGTCGATCACATCCGCCACACCTGTGCCGCCAGAACGCCCCACCGCTGCCATCACCTTGCCTCCTGAGCTGACGGACTTCGCCCGGCGTGTTCAGCGAGAAGGAGGCGGACCGACTACCCCGCATCGGCCCTACGATTGCCCGTGGACCTTCTGCCCAACGCACCACTGCCTGTGGGACGCCTGTATTCCATGTCGGAGCCGAGTTGGCCGCCTCAGGGACTTCCTGGACAAAAACCTGGCCCGAGGGTTCATCCGCCTTCAAAGTCCCTCTCGGCCCCGGTCCTCTTGTGAAGAAGAAGACAGGGGACTTGCGCCTATGCTGCGATTACCGCCGGCTAAACGCCATTACGGTGCGGAATCGCTACCCCCTGCCGCTCATCCCGGAGCTACTGGAGAGGTTGCGGGAGGCCACGATCTTCACCAAGCTTGATCTTCGGGGGGCCTACAACCTGGTGCGGATGCGAGAAGGAGACGAATGGAAGACTGCATTCGGCACCCGATACGGACACTACGAATACACTGTCATGCCATTTGGGTTGACCAACGCTCCCGCCGTTTTCCAGCACTTCATGAACGACGTGTTCCAAGACATGTTGGATCGGTTCGTGGTTATCTACCTGGACGACATCCTGATTTACTCCCGGTCCAGGGAAAGCCACCTTCGACACGTCGGTCTGGTTCTGCAACGCTATGGAGCAACAACTCAATGCGAAGCTGGAGAAATGTGTCTTCTTCCGGACTTCCATAGAATTCCTCGGGCATATCATCTCGCCCAAGGGCATAGCCATGGACCCATGTAAAGTAGAAGCTTTGTGTAGCTGGGAAGCCCCTCGTCGGGTGAAGGATGTTCAGCGCTTGCTGGGCTTCGCCAACTACTACCGGACCTTCATCCCGGGCTTTGCCACACTGACGGCTCCACTTACCCAGCTCCTCAGGAAGAAGGTTGCGTTCCGGTGGGGTCCCCCGCAGCAAGAAGCATTCACAGCCCTCAAGAAAGCCTTCGTCACAGAACCCATCCTGAGGCATCCCGACCCGCCCGCCTTTTGTGGTGGAAACAGGCGCGTCCAATGTGGCTCTGGGAGCGGTGCTGCTACAGGCTCCGGCAGATGGTGGCACACTTTTTCCCTGTGCTTACTACTCCCGGAAACTCAATCCTTCCGAGCGCAACTACACTATCTGGGAAAAAGAGTTGCTGGCTATCAAGGCTGCATTCGAGGCTTGGCGACACCATCTGGAGGTCCGAACGGACCATCGGAATCTCGAGCACCTCACCACAGCTCGGAAGTTGAACCAGCGGCAGATCCGGTGGTCGTTGTTTTTTGCCCAGTTCAACTTCCGCGTGACCTACATTCCCAGCGGTCACAACCGGAGGGCGGATGCCCTGTCCCGCAAGCCAGAGTACCTCTGCGCCAAGGACCCCCTTCCTCCACGGACAGTGCTGCCGGCAGAAGCCTTGGCCGCAGCACGGGAGCCAGTGGACTTGCGGGCCCAGGTGCGAGAGGCGCAGCGCCAGGACGCCTGGTCGCAGCAAAGGAGAGCGGAGGTGGGCCCCGCATCTCCTTGGACCTTGGAGGAGGACTTACTCAAGTTTCGGGGGCGATTATATGTGCCCACAGGACCACTCCGAGCCCTCGTCATGACCCAGTGCCACGACAACCCTGCAGCAGGACATTTTGGGTTCTTCAAGACCCTCCACCTGGTGACACGGACCTTTTGGTGGCCCCGAGTGCGGCATGATATACATGCCTATGTGACATCCTGCGTACCGTGCCGGCAAGCCAAGGCCGCCACGGGGGCCCCGCCCGGGCTCCTCCAGCCCTTGCCGACACCCGACAGACCCTGGGGGGCGATCTCTATGGACTTCCTGACAGACCTGCCGCTGTCCTCTGGGTTCACCACGGTGCTGGTGGTGGTGGACATGCTCACCAAGATGGCACACTTCATCCCATGCCGCGGACTGCCCACAGCCGCAAAACGCCCGTCTCTTTCTGCAGCACATCTTCCGCCTCCATGGTCTACCGGACAGGGTGGTTTCAGACCATGAGTTCAGTTCACAGCCCGCTTCTGGAAGAGCCTGATGGCGCGTTGGAGGTGCAGGTGTGTCTGTCGTCATCGCACCATCCGGAGACCGGCGGGGTACAGAGAAGGTCATCGGTATACTGGAACAGTATCTCCGTTGCTTCATCAACCAGCAACAGGACAACTGGGCGACTACCTGTCCCTGGCGGAGTTTGCTTTTAACAACTCTCAGCACACCTCTACTCAGATGACCCCGTTCTTTGCCAATGTGGGGTACCATCCGCGGCTCTTCCCTCTGGCACCACCGGACTCTCCTGTTCCCGAAACGCAGACCTTCCTGACGGAATTGCATGCGGTCCAACAGTTGGTACGTCAGCAGCTGAATCGGGCAAGGAGGATTACAACGGTCCGCCGACCGCTCCCGACGGGCAACGCCCCGCTGGCAGTTGGAGACCGGTGTGGCTCTCACCAAACACCTCCCGTCCGACCGCCCGGTAAAGTTGGACCACCGATTCATCGGCCCGTTCCCTGTCGAGGCAGTCATCAACCCGGTAGCCTACCGACTGACCCTGCCACGATCCATGCGGATCCACCCCGTTTTTCACCGGTCCCTTCTGGTTCCTGAGGCCACACCGAGTCCCCTTCGGTGCCCAACAGCACCCGTCACTGTCGCCGAGGCGGATCGGAGGAATCTGAAGTCCACAGCGTCGAGACTCCCGCTGGCTGAAGGGTCGTTTCAATATTTGATCGCGTGGAAGGGATACGGGACTGATTTCTCCTGGGTAGATGCCTCCGGCGTTCATGCCCCTGACCTGGTGCAGGCCTTCCATGAGCAGAACCCAGCCCGACCGCATCCCGATCGTCAGCCCGGGGAAGGGCCCTGCGGTGAGGATAGTGTTGTGACCCAGGTTCCTGGACCCGGACTCCTGGACTCGGATGATTCAGAAAGTGAGGAGAAGACCTGGCAAGCCCTGCTTCTCTTGAGCCCTTTCCCTCCCTGGCACCCACTCAAAGGGAGGGGGAGGGGCCGGCACAGCCTGATTCCATGGAGCCTCCTTCTGATTTGGCAACGCCCCAAGAACAGTTTTGGAGCGATGCAAGGTCACGTAGACGTAATCGCCGTGCGCAGCAGCGGAAGAGTTGGGACAAAGCCAAGTCATAATTGTCATGCAGTGACATCTGCAGAGACTATAAATAGGAGGCGGGACTTCCTGGTTTTTTGTCTTGGACAAAGTAATGAGTTGGCGCGAGCTAATGAATTGGCGCGAGCTAACTATTTCAATGGAGGGAAGAATATATTCGTGAGTAATTCTGGCCTTATCTATAATTTCCTCGTTATCTCCAGAAACTTGGCAGGCCCGTGGGTAGACGTGGCCAGGACATGTATCTATGTAAATAAAAGGAAAAAAAAGGAAGGCCTCTGACGGACTCTTTGCTGGGAGTATTGGGGGAAGGGAAACAGAACACTCTAAAGGTAGTCCTCAACTTACAACCAGTTACTTGCCAACTGTTCAGAGTTACAACGGACCTTCCTGGGGGTACTTACAACTTGGTTCCGAAGTGCCGATGACTGCTGTCATCGTCCCGTCCACCCCATGGTCACATGACCACATACCTGGTGTTTGTGATCTGTCCTGCATTTATGGCTGCTTGCAACATCCTGTGATCACGTGGAACAGTTTTGCTGAAAACTGCAATTTATTTTCAGTTTTTCAGCAAAACTGGCGCCATAGCAAACCATTGGTTCGCTTAAAGACCACGGTGGTCACTTAACACTTGCTGCAAAGAAGGTCATAACGTTGGGTCAATCATGTGGGTGACCTGATTTACAACTGGGCAGGCTTCATTACGGTTGTTAGGCAAGGACTATCTGCATGTACGAATACGTAAATACGTACGTAAATAGCACGTATTTTATCTGTTGTAAATCTCATGTTTAGGGTATCTGCTGCTACTTTTGACAATAACTGGTTTAAATTTTCTCAACCGGAAGACTAGGAATTATTAACTTTCTGTCCTGCCTTCCCTGTATTTTGCTCCTGAAATGATGTAGCTGTCATTGAATAGCTTGTCTAGCAAAAAGGGGCTGAACAGCAGATCACTTTGGGGGATGGGCTTCCTGTGTATAAATGTATCCAGTTTATCAGTGACTGAGTGGTCCTGCTCCACTGGCAGCCATTAAATTTAGCATATTGGGGAGGGGCTCTTTCATCAATATGAATGGTAGATAGATTTTGAAAGAGGTCCTGTAACTTTTAAAACTAGGTTGTGTACTATAATGGCCACATTCCTATCATGATATACTGAATATTTTCCCAGTGGGCTCTTTCTGATTACTAGAAATCCAGTCGTAATAGGTTTTTCCAAGAAGTGGTCCTCTTACTGGGAAAAAATGTGCATCCGCATTGAATATGTGTCTTTTCTCACAACACAAAAAGCCAGTTTCAGAACTGACTTTCCACAGGTCAGCAAAGTTTCTGCAAGGATTTTAGAATTGCCAGGTAGATTTTTCTACCTAGCAGTTAGTTTCAGAAGATGATATTGATTTTGAAACAGATATTTTTCCCCTAGCCTTGTGAGTTAGCCCTCCTTCTCATGAAGACAAAGTATCAGCCTCCATTCCGGTACTTTGCTGATTATTGATTATTTCTTTCTGTGGCAGGTGGATGCAATATTCAAGGAGAAGACGAGAGCTGGGATTTCGGCACTGGAGCCGGTTTTTATGTAGATGCCACAGAAGAATTATGGAAAATAAATTATCGCATGTACTCTTACATAAAAGATGAGGTAATTTGAATTACATTAATCTAAATTAGTGTTTCTTAAAAGTGGGCGATATTGTCCTCTGGAGGACATTTGACTTATTTGGAGTGGCATTGGGTGACAGCGGGGGGGGGGCATTAGTTGACATGAGGCCAAGAGGAGGAGGAGGAGGAGGATTAGAATAATGAAAGCAGAAGATTACGCATCACTTAGCCATAAATGCTTATTGAGTGTGCAAAACTATAAACGTGTTTGACTACGTTTGTAATAGGTTTGACTATTACAGATAGTAATAGTCAGACTACGTTTGACTATTACAAATACAGTAGAACCGCTGGTCACAAACACTTCTGACCACAACCAAATCAGGTTCCAACCAAAAAATTCACTTTTTTTTTTCGCGACCTATTTCCACTTCTACACCATTTTTTTTTTGTAAGTGCCAAATTTCCAAAATTAGGTTCGGGTCACGACCAAATCGAATTGCGACCAAAGTTATGGAACGAATTATGGTCGTGACAAGAAGTTCTACTGTATATCGCACTTTAGATGCTTAATATAGCATCACACTTTGGACTGTTTTGACTGCATGCTGTGAAGCATACGATTACGCTGGGCATTAGTGCAACAATATGATTCACAGGAGCTGCACTCTTGGTTACATATTAAATATTAAATTATTACTATGATGATTTGTAACTTTATGACTTAACATGTATTTGTAATTGTTAGCAAAGAAATAAACGTGCAATGGATGTTTTTTTTTTAAATAATTGCAAGTCATGCATACAGGACAGAGGGTGTTACGAAGAACTTGAAACAAGTAAAAGGACAGTGACACCCCCTCCAAAGTTTGAGAAACGATGATACAAATAAAGAAAAAGAGGGGAAAAGAGAGAAAGAGATCTACAATTACCATAATATAATTACAGAGTGTAGTATAGTATTAGGTAAAGATGTGCTACTTCAATTTTCTTTCATCTATCACAGTCTGATCTCAGGCCAGTGTGGCTTTCTGATTTACTTCAATGAAAGAAATACAACATATGTTTCATTGAGGATGAAAGGAGTTGCTTTGCTTTAAAGTTTTAAAGGGCTTTAAAACTACATCC
Source organism: Ahaetulla prasina (assembly GCF_028640845.1). NCBI lineage: Eukaryota > Metazoa > Chordata > Lepidosauria > Squamata > Colubridae > Ahaetulla > Ahaetulla prasina. Next base: position 165,016,617 of record NC_080539.1, read on the forward strand.
ATGATAAATTTACTAATGATGTATTCATCTGTATCTTAACCAAAAAAAGCCTTGTATGCTGTAAACCTGCCGCTTTTAGACACAGTGATTGACAAAATAAAGAACCATTTATCCCTCTGTAGATGAAAGTAAATATGTGTTTTCATCTCATGCAGGAGAAAATGTAAGTATGCTGACTTTCTTCTTCTTTGTCTTCGTTAGTTACCCAATCTGATCAATGCCAATTTCCCAGTTGATTCTGGAAGGATGTCAATTTCAGGCCATTCCATGGGAGGCCATGGGGCTCTCATCCTGGCCCTAAAGAATCCTGGAAAATATAAAGTAAGATTCAAACTATTTAGTGTGTCAAATTAAATCATTGATAAGTCTGGTTGGTCTGGCACCTGGTGGGGGAAGGGTTGTTTTGTTTTTACTCTGGTTTTTACTGGATGTTTAACCTCCCTAGGAACACTGTGTGTGATGAGCAGCCATGTAGATTAAATACATACATACATACATACATACATACATACATACATACATACATACATACAATAATCATGACAGGATGAAATAATGTTGGTTTATCAAAGTGGGAAAATAAACAGCTATGTTCTGAAACTCTATAAATGGCAACTTCATAAATGTTTATTTGAAGAAAAATAATTTCACATTGTAGTGCAGGAAATTTGAATCACTAATCACCAATATTTAAATAGTCTGTTTCAGCATTTGCTCCAATCTGCAACCCAATACAGTGTCCATGGGGGAAAAAGGCTTTTAGTGGATATCTAGGATCGAACGCAACGAATTGGGAAGTATGTACTGAAAATGTCATCACATATATAATATAAAATAAGTTGCAATTGTTTTAAAGATATGAATAAACTGTTTTTACCATTTCAAAACTAACCCTGCAAAGTCCAATTGCGATTCCACCAGCAGACAAAGATATGCAAATCAGCTTTCAGCACTTGTTATATCAGTTTTGTTAATGAATACAGCATTTTTAGTTCAGATCGTTTCAAATCTGAAAACTTCCATTCTGAGTTGCAATCAGTTTCCCCATTCAGAATTGACTACTTTAATCATTTGGATGTGTTGTTTTGCATCCAAAGCAACTCTGTTTCATTTTAGAAATGCTCTTCTTTTTCAGGTACAAGTATTTCCAACTTCGATATGGTTGGAAATAGTTTGTTTGGAAGACAAAAGAGGTGTTTTCAGTTTGAAGATATTTGTACACCTGTAGATTTTATTGTTTCTTATTCATATATTTTTGACTGAGTTATTAATGTTGTAATTATAACTATTGTTTTATAGCTAGCGATTTACAATCTGGATGTTGATTTTAAAGCAGCTACTGCCAGAAAAAGATAGATAATCCTTATTTGTTGATGCCAGGGAGGTGAGAAGTTGGAATACTAGATACTCCTGTTTAACAATTCTGACAGATGAATGCCAGATTGAAAGTATTTTATTCTTCCAGCTGATAGTGGCTGCAAATGAAAGGGAACTTGTTCCGTTCTTGGGGCTTCTAAAACAGAAGAGAATTCAAATTATATGTATTTCATTGTAGCTAATAAATGCCAAGTGGTTATAAGTCTGTTGCATGAAATTGCCTTTTGTCTATGGTCTCCCTGCCTTTCTCCCTTTTTATCTGGCCAGGCTGTTGCTATTGTTAGAAGCAAATGCATTTTTTTTTCTTATAGGCCTATGATGCCACTCACATTGCAAAATCTTATCAAGGCTCTCCTCTGGATATCCTAATAGACCAAGGCAAAGATGATCAATTCCTTACAGCAGGACAGTTGCTACCCGATAATTTCATTGCTGCTTGCACAGAACGGAAAATTCCAGTAGTTTTTAGGTTGCAGCAGGTAATGCTCGAAAACTGGGTTTTAGTTTGTTTGCATCTAGTGTTTAAATCTTATTTGGAAAGGGACAGATAAGTGATTATTTAATTGAATGAATTTTTAAATGACTACATCAGTTCCTAGGATCTGAAAAATCTAGGTGTTAGACTTGTGTATCATATAGTTTTTTCCATCTTACTAAATGTTGAACTAAAGCATCTAGGAATGTTAGTGGTTAATCAGATTTTTTTCTGGGCTTTGCTCCTACCCTGGCAAATTCTAGCTTGCTAAGCATCAGCTGCATTTTTTTTTCTGCAGCCCATTCATTACCAGTAAAATGAATTACTTTTCCATTAAGAATGAACTCTTTGTTCTGGTTTGTTGCTCCCAAACCAATTAGAAATCATAAAAAAAATGTGTGTTCTTGGAATATGATTTCTGTGTCTTCCATGCAATAGCAATTCAAATAAGACCTTTTAGAAGGGAGGAACAAAGAAGGAGAAAAAGAATTACATGTCAGGCACTCGGCTAATACATAGAAAGTCTTTCAGAATTCCAGTTACGGTGCAGTGTTCAAGAACAGCCACTGCCTGATTAGGGTTAGGATTGACACTGCTCTCAGTAGTGGCTTTAAGGTTTTAAAATGTAATTTTCTGGGTTTGTGATATCGATGAATGAGAGACTGCTATGAGGTTAAATACTGTACACAGAGGAGAAAACTAGGGGCGTGGAAGACTTTTCAAATTCAGCAGTTGTTTACAGTTTGAAATGGATCCTGTAACATTTTCCAAGGAGTTTTGACTGTTCTGGAACCATTCCAAACTTGGAAGGGCTGTTTCAGTTTACAAGTATTTGGAACATTTCCAGAATGACTGGAACAGGATCAGCACACTTACAGTAATGCTGAAGAGGTGTTTCTGGTTTGAAACATCGTGCGCCCAATTGGACATTCATTACGGTTTAAAAGAAATATTAAACAATTATATTACAATCCTATGCTTTCCGTTGAATCTTGTTTACAACTAGGTATCTATTGTATGAGATTAAAGCCTTAAATTCTTTTTAATTTGAGAAACTCACAGGGAGATTATTTACAATCTTACCATGTACTTGTGATTCAGCTTCCCTTAGTGGTAGAGAATATCTCTATTCCTAGTAATCTTATATGCATATGCTTTTGACATTGTTGCTTGTTTTTTTGAAACCATCTGGTCTTTTTCTCTCTTTAGGGCTACGATCACAGTTACTACTTTATCACCACGTTCATTAATGACCATATCAGGCATCATGCCAAATACCTCAACGCTTGACTGAGTCTCGCCATGGGAACGTCTGACAGTGAAAAATCTTGAAGTGATCAGTGGAAATAAACAGCAAAGGCTCTGCCTGTGATTTCTACTTCTACAAACTGCAATGAAGTCCTGATTTAATGATTCGAAATAAATATTATTAACATGCCTGTCTAATTTTGAATGAATTGGATCATCACTCTTTCAGATAACCACAAAGCAATAAAGGCTGCAACTGTAATACAGATATATAAATGTACACACTTTCTTTCATGTTTATGTCCGCAGACATATCTCATGGTTGTATCTTACTACAGTATATGTATTTTTGAATGGAAATGACAAAGTGGAAACACTTCAAAACCAGGTGTATTTTTTTTACAGTAAAAGGCCATTGCTTTCATTTAGTTTTGGAGAGCTGGCAAGGAAGACAATTAAGCACCTTCTGCACATTTGCAGAATTGTTGGAGTCTTTTTCTGCATTCTGCCTTTTATAGCTTGCCATAGCGAATAACATTTGAGTCCTGATTTTATTGTAGCTTCATGGAAGGGTTTGTTTTGCCAGATGCATAATTGGCAAATTAATAAGAAAATGGTATTTACAGCATCATATTTTTACTTTGGAAAAATAATTTTCCAATTATTTTTTTAAAAAAATTGGAAGTGGCTAAGATGCTGAGCTTGTCGATCGAAAGATCAGCAGTTCAGTGGTTCAAATCCCGAGTGCCGCGTAACAGGGTGAGCTCCTGTTCCTTGTCCCAGCTTCTGCCAACCGAGCAGTTCGAAAACACGTAAAAAATGGAAATAGAAAAATAGGGACCATCTTTTGTTGTAGAATGATGGGATGCAAGCCAGCTCTTCAGTGAAAGAAAGGTTTAATGCGCAGGTTCAAACAGCAAAACGCAGCTAAGGGTCTGACCCCCGATGGGCATACATTGAGATTTATTTATACGTTTGTCTTACGTATACATTTCCTGAGTATGCACACTACCATATAAGGTTATATTTTAAACATTAGTATTTTACGGAACTGAAAACATATATGTTAAGGAGGTTACAGTGTTCTGTGCATCTTTGGCATTTAGTCATGCCGGTCACATGACCACGGAGATGTCTGGATAACACTGACTTCGGCTTTGAAATGGAGATGAGCACCACCCCCTAGAGTCAGGAATGACTAGCACATACGTACGAGGGGAATCTACCTATTTTTACTTTTGAGTCAAAGGAAGCGATGCTAGGATTATCACAAACAACGTGGGTTACAGTAACTTTGATTACTATTGGGGTAGCAGTCAAGAAAACTTCGTAGTGTCAAATTTAACCTTAGACTCACAGAAAGTCTACATAATATACGCAGCTGCAAACAATATTTCTATAAGCCATGGAAAACTAAGATTTGTGCCAATGTTACGTTCCAAAAGCCTCAAGTACTACTGGTATCCTTGTATGCTGACCAAAGTATTACCTATTGCTACCTACATTGTATTTTAAATGCACTGCTGCCTACATTTGTTGATTGAGTTTATTTAAATTCCTACAAATAGCACAAGAAACTAGCAGCACAAATCATGAGAAAAATGGCAGTGATTGTCTTGCCTCGTAAATACACGATACCCATGATTCTAGAAGCCCATCATTTAGTTTGTCCTAAAGCAGGAAAATCACACGATCAAGCAATATATCAGTGCATAGTGTTTTATTTTATTACAAGGCAGAATGTACAGCAGTAAAAAGTAGCATTATGCCTATCAGATACACACACATATATCCCTTTAATCATAATGAAGTTTTTTATTGGGGTTTTAATATAGTTTTATTATATTTTTTTCAGTCTTTAATTAGTTTTTAAATGCTTTTTTAACTTTTTGATTTGTACTTTTTACCATGGCTGTAAACTGCCCTGAGTCCTTCGGGAGAAGGGCGGTATATAAATTAAATAAATAAATAAATAAATACAATCTGTCTAATGACATTGTAGGCTGTGCTAAGAAAAAGGATCCCCAAATCCTAAATACTAATTTACATTAAAAGACTTAAAATAACGTCGTTCTTTTTTTTTTTTTTTTTTTTAGTTAAAAACTGGAAACGGTGCTAGGATTTTCGCAACGTTGCTTAGAGATGGGCACGGTAATCAAGAGAATGTCCAGAATCGCCCTAGGAGGGAGGTTGGCAGTTTCTAAATATGATATATAAATAACTGAACTTTGAATGTCACAATAATCCTTAGGCCCCCTCCCCCAACAGAAATTTACCTTCCATACCCAAAGCACTGCTTGCTTGCTTGCTTTATTCAACTGGTTATTCACTTCTCCTGAATCTCAATTGACTAACATTAACAACACCCGTCAGGTTGGCACAGCTGACTTGACAAAAGCTGTATAGCAGTCTGGTGAGCAAGCTGAAAACTGATATGGAAGTCTTAGTCCGTAAACATTCCTATAAATGAGGATAAAACGGAAGCCTTTTCCGTACAAGGGTCCCATGCAGCAGTCGCAGCCTGCAAAGCTAAAAGGAGGAGAAAGTAGGTCAGTGTCACATACTAGAGAGAGCAAATTGAAGCGGATCCTTTAAACTTACTACTGAAAGTCTATGGCACATATGCGATTCGAACTAAAAGTGTGCTGGCATTGCTGCTTGTGTATCAGTTTCCAAGGGCAGCTAAGTACAGAGTATATTGGAGTAAACAACTCTAGAAACCTTCCTGATCAGGCTGTAGAACATCTCCAAATTTTGTTAATCAGGTACAACTATGTGCTTTTGTAAGGTTTATACTATTGCAATGCTTAACAGGGTATAATATTATCATGCTTTACCCTCTACCCTAGGGCTGGGCAACTATGGCCCCTTTATGACCTATGGACTTCAACTCCCAGAATTCCTGAGCCAGCATGCTGGCTCAGGAATTCTGGGAGTTGAAGTCCATAGGTCATAAAGGGGCCATAGTTGCCCAGCCCTGCTCTACACTCTTTAACGTGTGCAGCTGTCTTTACATGGTGTTTCCACAAAGCAGGAAGTTTTAGCAAATATGTATTAAATTCCTATCTGCCATTTAGAGGTGAAAAGTCAATAGGAATCAAACCAGGAAAAAAAAAAGGTATGGCATCTGTCATTTATGGTTAATACTGAACCAGAACCTGTTTGGAATCAAGTACTGCACAAATATTATGCTAAGGAATGTACAAACTCACAGATGAGAATTTTAGGTACCAAATGCACCTGCAAAATTGGGTTCGGCTTATCCATGGATAGATTTAGATAGATACTGTGCACCCGGAGGCTTCAGCTAGTTTAGAATGCAGCTGCGCGGGTAATAGCGGGAGCCACCCGTTGCTCCCATGTAACACCAATCCTGCGCAGTCTGCACTGGCTTCCTGTGGTCTTTCGGGTGCGCTTTAAGATTCTGGTTACCACCTTTAAAGCGCTCCATGGCTTAGGGCCCGGATACTTACGGGACCGCCTGCTGCTACCTTATGCCTCCCACCGACCCGTACGCTCACACAGAGAGGGTCTTCTCAAGGTGCCGTCCGCCAAACAATGTCGGCTGGCGGTCCCCAGGGGCAGGGTTGGAGCACCTACCCTCTGGAACGAACTTCCCCCTGGTTTACGCCAATTGCCTGATCTTTGGACCTTTCACCGTGAGCTGAAAACGCATTTATTTATTCAAGCGGGACTGGCTTAAAAGTTTTATTAAATTTTTTAATTGGGGTTTTTATGTATCTTAGGGTTTTAAATTGTTTTAAATTTTGGCCATTTAAGTTATATGCTTGGTTTTAAGTTTTGTTTTAATGTGTATATTGTGGGGGTTTTACTATTTTGGTTGTACACCGCCCTGAGTCCTTCGGGAGAAGGGCGGTATAAAAATCTAAAAATCTAATAAAATAAATATATGATAATTTTTTTTAAGTGCCCACATATAGTATCCTGTATATTTTTCTATATAAGCCCATCTGCGGATAAGCTAACCCTAGAAATTTTATTCAAAATACCATGAAAACTGCAGAGCACCTCACCCATGGGCAGCACATTTTTGATTAAAATGGGTTTTTACGGGGCTTATACACAAATATATACAGTAAATATATGGATACCAAATCTGCTCAAAAGGATTTTCTATGTGTAACTAATACAAATCTGTAGCAGAAAGAGAAGAACTCTATCAAGGACTGTTACAATATCCCTGTGCCTCATATTGGGCTTCGGAAGAAGCAATTGGCCTATGATTGCTTATGTCTTATGCCCAAGGAACTGCTGTGGATACCTAGTTTGCAATGTTAGCATTGCATACCAAAGAGCAAGGCAGAAGGCTTCCATTTTGTCTCTTATGAAACGAACCAGATATCAAACATCTTGGGTAATCAAATTTGAATGCATACAGTCATCTGGTCCACAGACTACTTTATTAACCCATACTAAGATTCTCTTAAGATCTAATATGCACTTTGAAACATATTCGATACTGTATCTTTAAAGTATGCAAAGATAAAATCTGAAACTGAGAAGTGAAAGTTATAATGACCTGAGATCAATATTCAAGTCACGTCTTCTGATGATAAATAAAATCATGCATATTAATTTGATGCGTTTGATTTTAACTTCAGTTACAGTGTCAGACTGGAACTGGGGAGTCTCAGAGTCATTTCTTTTGCTCATTGAAAAAAACTGTGTTTTCTGGTCTTACTTGGGAATAAGTCCAATTGGATTCAATAGGTCTAATTTCTGACAGGTTCACTAAGCTAAGCAACAATAGAATTTGATTCAGGGGTGAAATCTACAATTTTTCCCTACCGGTTCTGTGGGCGTGGCTTAATTGGTGGACGTGGCTTGATGGTCAGATGACTGGGTGGGCGTGACCAATAATAATAAATAATAAAAATAATAAACAAAGTATACAAAACAATAAGAGGTACCAAAAAACCAACTTTCACACTTTACACACACAACACAACACAACACACTGACTCACATACAATGTAAAAGCAGCTGCACTTCACCCAAAATGCCACAAAAAGCTCAAAAACCAACTTTCTTGGCTTCACACAGCCACAAAAAAACTCAAAAACCAACTTTCACACTTTACACACATACAACACAACACAACACAACACAACTGACTCTCTCTCACACACACACAAAATGCCACATACAGCTTTGTGAGATTTTGTGTGTTTGTGTAAAGTGAAACACTACAGAAACACAACAAATCTCAGAAAGCTGCACAAATATTTTATTTTATTATTTCATTTTATTTATATTTTTTAGATCAGGGGTCTACAACCTTAGTAACTTTAAGTTTTGTGGACTTCAATTCCCAGAGTTCCTCAGCCAGCAAAGCAGGCAGATTGAGTTGCTCTGAGGAGATGGATTGTAGGCAGGCAGATTCAGTTGCTAGCTGATGTAACTGATGTAAAGCATGGCTTTCCCAGCTGGAAAGGAGCAGTAATAAGGTAAGTGCTTCATCGCAGCCCAAAACCTCTTAAAAGGAGGTTTTCTACAAGCTCTTCAGCTGAAGAGCTTGTAGAAAACATGCATTCTTACTATACTGTGTTTGCTTCACCCATTTACTAAATCCTTCCGTTACCTCAGCCTTATTCAATAAACCATGACTTAAATAGGTGAGTGTCTATAGTTCATCACTTGAGGTATTATAGTTTATTGCATCACATCAAATGGCTTTCAATGTGGCTCCATCTTGTTACAAACACTTTTTAGAACCTGGTCTTGCTCATTTTGGTACAGACTGGCAGCTGCCTCTGAGGAGACTTTTTTTTTTTTGGCCCTGTGATTATTGGTGAGCTTTTTCATCATCTCCTTTTTGCACTCACCAGAGCTCTTGCAGTGATGGCACCTTACTTACTTGCTTATGATATCGTGAATCTCCTCTGGTAAATGATGATATATTTTCCACAGCTGGTGCTTAACGAAACACAGGGCAGCCATGTCCCTAAGGCGCTGAGGTTGCATCAGGAAAGTCTCAGTCCAGAAACAGGCATGCAAGAAGTTGTTTTCCACCAGTAGGTGTTTCAACTGAAGTTTCAGAATCCCACAAGGCAAGGAGTAAAGTAGATTTCCTTCCAAGTTCAGGTAGACTAGGCTTCTGAGAATTTTAAAAAATGACACTCCACCATTTATGCATTCATCAGGTCTATTTGGAGCATAGTTCTCTTGGATGCCCAGGTATGGGAGAACAAAATTATCTTGGTATGGAAATTTTACAGGCAACTGGGAGCTGGCAGAGCCTTTCCTTTCAGCCCACACCAAGGAGCAACTGTTGCCACCTCCATTAGTAGAGGGCTTCCTTCCACGCAAAGACAGAAAGTTAAGACTCTCCTCTTGACTTTTCTCCTCACACTGTCAAGACAGTGCAAAGGGGAAAGTAATCTCTGCCTTCTACCACGTTAAATCTATGCATTTTTCTGTCACCAGACACAGTTGACAAGTGCTTTGAAAAGCTACTCACAGGAACCATGACAGATGGATAGCTTCTTCCCCACACAACAAAATGAAGGAAGATTGATTAATTGGTTATGTGCCATCAAACCATTGTTAAGTCTTAGAGAGCATAGGGATTTTCTCCATGGTGAGCTATTCTTAGCCTAATCTTTCAGGTCTTCCCATCAGTGAAAATGGAGAAGGTAGAAGTGAAAAGGGGAGAGACAAATCAGAGTATGTGTCAATCTAGAGATGTGTGAGTCCTGTCCTACTGTTTGCCAATTCTTTTTGCATCCTGTACTTCAGTGTTTTTCAAACTTGGCAACTTTAAGACATATAGATTTCAACTCTCAAAATTCCTCAGTCGGTGTGCTGGCTCGGGAATCTTGGGAGTTGAAGTTCAGACATTTTAAAGTTGACAAGTCTGAAATACACTACTTTAATTCTTAAGTGAATTACAGGGGAGTTTAACTGCATTCTGGCAGTTTAAGAAAAGTCTTAGCATCAGTGAATGCTTTTCTTAATCTGCCAGAATGCTCTATTTTAACAACAGCCTGTGCAAAATTAACGTGGTCCCAAGGACTCTGTAGTGATAAATAGCTCAAGATAGTCTCATTAAGTCTAAGCAGAGTCCTGTGTCCCTTTTGCACATTATTAGTCTTTTCTGAGATAACCTATAGGGAGAGAAAAGCTTCGGTTAGTAGGCCTCCCACATTTCAGGCAATTCAAGAAAAGCAATGCATCTTACTTATAAAATGGGGGGAATGACATAGTTTCCAAACTACAGATTTTAGCTTGTCCAACCATTGTCTATGCTGGTTGGGCCTGCTGGAAACTACCCCAGCAACATCTGGAAGACCAGAAAAGTCCTCCTCTTCTCAAAACTGGAAAATCAGTACAATACCTGAGATTTTGTATTTCGTTAGGGATATATTCGAGTTCATTATAGGAAACATCAAGACTCTGAAGATTTGGCAGGGTAAATAGCCTATAAAGACAGAAGGCCTTCCTGTCACTGGTAATCATTGAAAAGCAGGAGAAAGCTTGTCAGTCCCATAGCCCTTAAAACAGAGTTTGGTCAGAGTTTGTGGAGCTTTCTGCAGTGAACTATACATGTTGTGTGAACAAATACATTTATTGGGGCAGGTTTTTCTTTTCATTGTACAGTTAGTTGCCCATAGTCGCTAAGAAGTCAGATGGCCTCTACATTAAATAAAGAAGCAAACATTTGTGACTCACATCATGGGCAGTTTATGTCATCCCCAGGTCTTTTTTGACGCGCTCATAAGTTTCCCAACTGTTTATAAAGCAAAACTATTGTACTGTAGCCATTTTGCCTCACCCAGCCTGTTGCCTTCTTCTAGAACAGGGGTATCCAACCTTGGTCCCTTTAAGACTTGTGGATTTCAACTCCCAGAGTCCCTCAGCCAGCAAAGCGTTGAAGTCCACAAGTCTTAAAGGGACTAAGATTGGAGACCCCTGTTCTAGAATTCATTCTGTTCTGGCCAAAGAATATTTACAGCAAGTAGAGACAGGATACAAGATCCATCTTACCACCTAAGCATATTTTCTCTAAGTATTGAAAGTATTGAAAAGAATTGAAAGTCTTATCTTTCTTTATATTTCTAAAATGGCTGTTTTTTAAAAAGTAAGTTCACAGCCTTTGTATTGATGTATTGAAAACTAAGGGAACAACTTGTATCAGGGCTTCAATTTTTAATGGAACTGAGGCTTCATTACAGACCTTTCTCCACTTGTACAAACATAATTTCCTTTTTCTGCCAGAACACAATTCTGCCAGCTTCATCTCATCCGCATCCCCATGAGATAGACAGGCTTAAATCGAAGCTGTGGTGTTAGGGTCTCTGGTGGCTCAACAGACTAATGTAGTCTGTTATTAACACAACTGCTTGCAATAACTGCAAGTTCAAGTCCCACCAGGCTCAAGGTTGACTCAGCCTTCCATCCTTTATAAGGTAGGTAAAATGAGGGCCCAGATTGTTGGGGGCAATAAAAGTTGACTTTGTATATAATATAAAAATGGATGAGACTATTGCTTAACACAATGTAAGCCACCCTGAGTCTTCGGAGAAGGGCGGGATATAAATTCAAATTAAAAAAAAAACACTAGTCAAAGCAGATAGCTTTTTTAAAAAATAACTGATAATACAATCATTTATGAGAAGTCTGTGCCTCCTCCCCCCCAATTTGGAAGCTTCTTTCCATATATTTCTAATTATTAATTAAAATTATTACACACTCAGGTGGGAGAGTGGTGAGCAGGTTGAAGGACATCGTCAAGAATTTAAGATCCCTCAAATCAGAGATTTCCCCTGGGATGGATTTGATAGGGTTATTTCGGAGCTTTAGCACTTGTAAATATTGCAGATTAATCACCTATAAAAGACAAATTGTGTGTAAAGGGTTAGAAATTGCCGTAAAGGAAGTATATTTTTTACAAAAATGTTAGTAAATCTGGTTTACTGATGGGAATTCCTGTTTCCTGTTACCTTCCAGCACTTGAATTTAAAACTATGATTACAGTACTTTTCTCTTCCCCCTAATGTTTCCATAGATACAGGGTTATTTCAAAGAAACTTCACTGGAAGGCAATAGTTAGGTGGGGGAACACTGTTCTTCAACTGAGTCAAATTTTATCTCTCCTTGATGTTGTCATTTACCTCAGGGACAGCTAGATGGCTGTGTTAAAGCTCTATTCAACAGGCCTCGAGCTGACAGAGAATTATGTTAGCTGAGCTATCTTCCATTATAATAAGGAAACCAGCAATTGGGGCTCTTCTTGCAATTTAAGGCAGCAAAGGAAAGAAATTGGTGGATTGCCCTTTCTTCTATTAATGCATCTATAGGAGTTTGTCAGCCATGGCTGTTTCCACTAGCTTCTCTTGGACTGGACTCACTTATACCATGTAGACCTCAAAAAATGTATGAGCTATGGAAGTCAGCTAGTTTCATGTCTTTCTCCCTTCCTTTCAATGCTTGCATATATTTTGCTGATTGTGATATCTCTTTGGTCTTCACTTTAACAACAGAATAATCAGAGAAGCCATCGAGATAGAAAAACGCCCACACAGCATGAACAAACGAGATGATACCTCCCGCCTACCAGCCATTTGGAAACCCGCCCTTATTGACAAATGAGTCCCTAACACGAGGAATGACACCAGACCCACACTCACGAGGTCCACACAGGATGTCACCACCACACACACACCCAGAAAGCAGACCCAAACCCACACTGATCATGAAGCACGACCAAGGACCAGAAGCCAGACCGCAGCTGCAACATTAGCCATTTCAAACCCCTCCAATCCATACAGGCAGCAGGCTGACACCCACTATGAAGATGTAGCACAACCACGACCATGAAGCCAAACAACAGCAATGCAGCTCACCAGCTCAAATCCCCCTGCAACTCAGACTAATCTGAGCACAACCAAGCCCCCACCCAAACAGGACACACCCCCAGCCAATCAGAGCACAGCCAAGCTCCCACCCAATCAGTTCAAACCCCCACTAGCAGTTAAAAAGGAAGAAACAGCTGCAATCACACATTGCTCCCAGAAGCACGAAGCTGAAGCCTGAAGATGACGAATGAGACTTTGTCGAAACGTCGCCAAGACACTTCCAATTTTACGTGGGAGAAAACCCGAATAACCAAAGACCTACATAGATAGATAGATAGATAGATAGATAGATAGATAGATAGATAGATAGATAGATAGATAGACAGAGACAGACAGACAGACAGACAGACAGACATGCCTCTGCCTCTGTCTGTCTGTCTATCTATCTATCTATCTATCTATCTATCTATCTATCTATCTATCTATCTATCTATCATCTAAAGACAGACAGATCACTTATGGGTTGGGGCTGAACTGAAGGCTACACCATGAGCTCATGTTACAAGAAATTAGTTACTAGGTTATGTTTCTGCTGTTGTTGGACAAGGAGAGGATGACAAATACTTTACTGTTTCCCACAGCAGGGTGAAAAAACCAGTTACTTTTCTGTGCAAAACCCTGAACATAATACATCTCAGGAAATATATTTCTTAATAATAATTAACCAGAACTATTTGAACTCAAATCACCCTTCCTTGTCAAACAAGGGCCAAGGTCATACAGCAATTTGGCTAGTTCCACAGGCAAAAGAATTAATTAATAAATGGGCTACCCTGTTATATGAACACAGACAAAGTCAGAAAATTAATCACCCTCATTTTTGTTTTCTTGAGTCTGCTGACACAGTTGATGGCAATAACCACATTGGTGGCCTAGTGCCTGTGTTATTCACATAAATGAAGTCAGACACCACCATGTTATAACTTCATAAGGATTACATGGTGAGGAATGACATAACTATTGTTTTCTTTTCTTTTCCTAATAGAGGTTCATAAAGCAGATAGGAACATGGCAATAATTATGATGGCAGATTATGAAGCAAAGATTTAGCTGATAGAATACAATGGAAAGAGTGGATTTTCATAATGTTGTACATGATAAAATTGTCTTGGCAACAATGGAAAAGGCAGAGCAGAAAAGGAATAAACTAAAAATAAAGCCAAGCCAAAGATTGTGAGTTACTCAACTGAGTAGGTGGCAAAGTTACTGACATATACCTTAAGAGCAATCATGGAAAGAATTGATAGGTGGTGAAAGATTCGGACAGCACAGGTAAGTAATTCTGAGCAAAGATAATTATGAGTCAAGGAAATAGATCATTTTTTTTCTCAACCTGATCCCCTCTGGCTTATCTGGATATTGCCAAGGTTACCCAGTCAATGGTGATAGTGATTGCATTGAAATCTGTCTTTGAGGCAATGGGGATAGAATGGAGCTGGCATTCAAATGTAAAGAATTTGTTATTTAAAACATGTGTACATGCGCAGGTGGGCCAGCTGCTCTTTTGGGTTCCATCACGCGCACACGCATGCACTCCAGTTTCGGCATGCCATAGGTTCGCCATCATGGCCCTAGGCCTTTTGCTGCTTCATCTCAAACACTGAAATATCTTGGGCCAAAACTGGATCTAAGAAAAAGGAGGCCACAGAATACAGATTTCTGAACACAAAAAGAAGGTATATGGAAAATATATGGGGGGAAAAAACCCATATGAGAAGCACCCATTGTTGGAAAGTTATGGTATATGTGTGGAGTAGAAACGTAGGTGTCAGGAAGAACCACTAAGTGTAGCTATGGAAGACTATCAGGCAGCATATTTTGAAAAGCATATATGTCAGAATACTATTCAGGGGGAGAAAAGATTTGAACCCAGACAGTCCTAAAAACAGGCTGAAAAGACTGAGGACAATTCTGCCTGACAAGCTTAAATTGCTTATCTCCTGGGCAATAAAGTTAGTATTGGAAATCATTTTCTGGATTTTAATATTTGGCACTGATCTGGACTAGGGACTTGGTCTGGGTTTGGTCTAGCAGTCCACAGGTCCTTACTGGTAGATTCCTGTGCTTCTTTACCTTGTCACCCACATACTAGGAAAGCAAAGGCCATTCTCTTTCCCTTGCATCGCTAGGCTTCTGAGGACATAGTTTCTGTATGAGGAAACAATATGGAAGCACAACGTTGAAAAGGACCTTAGAGGTTTTGTAGTTTGTCTTCCTGCTTAGGGCAGAAGATGGCTTGCTCACAATGACCTTTCCTCAGCCATCTGACATGGCTGGAGGGCACTAAGTTGAGAAAGTTACATTGGAACATACAGTAATTATGCCTTCTCAGAGAGCTATTAAGATGCAGCAGTAAAGTACCTTGATGAACGTATCTTTTCTTTTATGTACACTGAGAGCATATGCACCAAGACAAATTCCTTGTGTGTCCAATCACACTTGGCCAATAAAATTCTATTCTATTCTATTCTAAAGACATTAGAGTGGAACTGGAGATACCCAGGTTCAAATCTTAAATCAGCATGGTGCACACTCTCTTTGAAGTATATCATTGATAGCTCCATCTGTCTCACAGAGTGGATCTTTTGAAAATAAAGTGAGGGAGAAATTCCATATATACGATTTAAGCTCATAGAAGAAACTTATATAAAAAAATACAGTGAAGTAATTATTCAAACCAAAGAAACTTTGTTTATTGGCAGTTAAGCCACTAAGCAGTTAATTTCTAAACATCTAGCAAATCAGTGAGGAAAATATATAGCCACAGTTATGTTTATGGATTATATAAACAAAAGCTTCTCTGATATACATTTTTTTAAAAGTACATATTACACTCACCTCTAATGGAAAGCAATCCAGATTATTATATGACAAGTTTAGGTACAGCAAGAAATCAGACAAAGGCAAGAGGTCAGGAAGTTCAGAGAGAAAATGTGCCTAAAGATTATCAAGCAAAAAAATATATATCAAATTAATGTTTATTTTTAAAAAGAATAGGGATTTGTCAGAATTTAGACTTCAAGATTTGAACATGTCTATATAAAGATGCATCAGCAGAACCTGTTTCCTAAATTAAACGATGCAGTTTCAGGGAATTTATTGATTACCAGTCCCTATGAATTGTGTGTATGTCTTTAAATCAGTCTTGACTCCTGGTGTCTATCTGACAAGATTTTAGAAGTGGTTTGCCATTGTTTTCTTCCTAGAACTGAAAGAGAGTGACTGGCTCAAGGTCACCCAGCTGGTTTTGTGCCTAAGGTGGGACTGGAACTAGTCTGGAACCTTAACCACTGCATCAAACTGGCTTTGTACTGAAGCTAAAATGTGTGGGAGATCTGGAATTATAACCACCTATCACCACATTTATTTAACAGCCCCTTGAACAATAAAATGGTTATCGGAGAAAAAATATTTCATCATTGCTTCTCATTAATCAACTAGACACCACCACCACTACTACTACTACTACTGCTACTAGGACTGTAAGTAGCATGCATGCTTGAGAGAAAGAAAGGGATACAAATCTAATCTGCAAACTCATCTATTACTTATAAAAATACAAATTTTGCATACCTCCCTCCTGCCAGGTAATGATTGTCTGGCTTTTTGCAGCCCAGATATGTCTCCCCCCCCCACCTTGCCATTTTGGTTTTATGTTATATATAAATGAGGCCCTATGATTTGTTCAATGAATTGTGATTTGAAGGGGAAAAAAGAGGTTGCCTGCCCCACACACCCTTTCATGTGAACACACTGAAGCATCCTGTGGTCCCACGACTGCAATTTGCAACATCTTTTGCCAGTTTCTTGTGATTTTTTGGTTGCTTTCCACCAAAAAAATGCCCATTTGGGAGAACAGGTCTACTTAATAACCGTGTGGTTTTTTTAACAACCACAGTGACTTGCTTTACGACTATTGTAAAAAATGGTCATGAAATCAAATGAAATTAGGTCACATGGTGACATACCTAATGACTGCAACAACTTACAACCAAAACTGCAGGCTCAATTGTGGTCATTAAGTGAGGACTACCTATAGAACATATATGTACTATAAGTCATCTTCCACAAAACCTGCCAGACACTTGCTTGAGGCTTAGTCCTTCTTCTGGACTAGATGGGCACTATTTTGGAACTGTAGAAGCCAGAGTAGAAAGCCACAATAAACCTTGCTTTTAAATTCTGGTTTCCATAACTCCAAATCCCAATTAGGGACTGGAAAGTACATATTATATTTCAGGAAGCCTCCACATGTGGTTAACAAGCCAAGGATGACAAGAAGGAAGTAGATAATAGCATCTATGACTATCAATTCTTTATAATGATTATTTTCGTCCCGTGCCATGACTCTACTGAACATGTAATTCCCACAGCACTGTCTCATTTCTCATCTTTCCTACTATCTTCTCCTATTGGTTTCTTATGGTTTATCAATTGTTTGTAACTTATAATTATTGATTGTAACTATGGTTTATGACCTATTACTTGCTATTTATATGTATACTGAAAACTTATGAACTAGACTAGAGACAAATTCCTTGTATGTCCGATCACACTTGGCTAATAAAGAATTCTATTCTATTCTATTCTGCTCTGCTCTGCTCTGCTATTCTAAATGATAGACAGACAGACAGGCAGATAGATAATCTTTACTATGGCTTATTGTGTCATGTAAATGAAGCCATTGTGTCGTTCATGATAGTGTTGAATTTTTAATGAGGGAGTCCAAAATTAAATTCGTGCTCATCTATTAAGATCAGAGGGCAATTGTGTGCAGCCTAACTTCCCATGAAGATTTTTGAGGCAATAAATGGAAATTTCATCAGAAAACATTACTCTGTGTCTTGTGAAAATGGACAGAAAATGTGTATATGAAAGGATTATATCACATAAAAATTAATATATGGCCTTACAAAATGGCATATTTATTTAATAGCCATATGCAAAATCTATTCTGTGTTTCTACAGAGTATTCTGTATTAGCAATTCTAGATACAATCTGGTGTTTCCTGGAAAAGAAAATGATAGTGGCAATTCCAGTTATTACCAGATCCTAAAACTCGTATAGAAAATACATTGACAAGACAGTATACTTGTCTATTTGGGGACTATACCTTAAGATTAAGTCCAGTTTTTCTATGCATGATGCAAAACAGAACTGCCATTTCAGCCTTGTCTAGCATTTCATTGGCCTTATCTATTTCACTTAATTCAGTATCGTATCCAGCTCCGGAGACAAATGATTTAATAAAATCCATTTCTTCTTTGAATTCTGCAATAAACATAACAAAGAGTATTAGGCAATACATATATAACAGGCGAGGAGAGAATACAGATAGTCCTTGACTTACGATCATTTGGATTGTTCGAAGTTATGTTGGTGCTTAAAAAAGTGACATACGCTCAGTCTTCAGACTTGCAACTCTTGTACAAATCTATTTATTGGATTGCTAAGAGCTGACACTGACTGACTTGATGGCACATAATAAATCATCAGCTCTTGCAAAACATGAGCTTCTGATATTGTTGGTGATGCATTCATGAAGCAACATCATCCTGGATTTGTAAATATTTTCTTGCTCACTGGACAAATTATTTGCCACTCCCTCAAGGTTATGTTTCAATTCTGTCCAGTCTAGTCCAGCCTAACCTTTGAATGGAACTCATGATGACATAGCATTCATGGTAAAGAGAAAGGCTTCATAGGCTTCTATAAGCTGATGGCTTTATAAATATACCCTCCCTTGCAATTCTCCCAGGTAATCATATGCTGTGGCTTCACAAGGCTTGCTAACAGACCACCCTAGAAATGTTTTTAGGCTTTTGCATTTGTAAATGACCTAATTAAGTGACATCAAACTTATTTATTCAGGCATGAAAGGTTTAGCAATATCTATGATAGGGAGTGGACTATGAACTGTATCCCTTGCTTTCTTCAGTAAAACAGTGCAGATAAAAGAGAATGAAATAGGGACTTTATATTACATTTGGAATGGGAGCAGATAGGAGAATGTATGCAGGGCTGTTGAAGGAGGAAGGAGGAAGGAGGAGGAGGAGGAGAAGGAGGAGGAAGAAGAAGAAGAAGAAGAAGAAGAAGAAGAAGAAGAAGAAGAAGAAGAAGAAGAAGAAGAAGAAGAAGAAGAAGAAGAAGAAGAAGAAAAATACAGACACCAGAAATAATCCTATTTATTTCCTCAACAGTGCTACACATACTTCTCTTTTTGGATATCTCATCAGACATTGCTTTATCATACAAAATACTGTATAATGTATGATATGAAAGAAAGAAGGGGTGTAAACCAGTAGTGGGTTTCAATTTCATTCGCTACTGGTTTGCTTGCATGCACGATGCTTCTGTGCAGAGATGTCTGGGCATGTGGGTGGAGCCTCCCACCGCCGCCACTACTGGTTCCCCCAAACTGGGGCCACCACTGGTGTAAACCATTGGGAAACTAAGGGGTCAGCTGTGCACATTGTCATGAATTCAATATATTATTAAATCTAAGAATAAATTTAGCATAATTGGTAAATGTAGCTGTGGGTTTTTTAAATGATGTTTTATGATTCTGCAAGTTGTGAATCTAGGCAATTATGGCTTATTTAATAAACCACGGTTGCAATCAAGTAGTTGCATAATGCAATGTATAAATCAGCCAATGTGCTTATGTTTAGCGCTATGAAAGAGTGGGTTTAAGCATGGATCTACATTTGGCTGAATAGTACACCCTTCCAAGTCACTTCACTACAGGTTATAAAAACAAGTTATACCATCATAGAGCATGCTCTGTTTTCTCATACCCTTTTCCATATCCAGCATGGCCTGTTCCCTATCCAGCATGATCTGTTCCTTCTCTCGCATGATCTGTTCCCTATCCAGCATGATCTGTTCCTCATCTTGCATGATCTGTTCTTCATCCCACATGCTCTTTGGACTTTTTTTGCTCCTTTGACTTTTTTCTGAAAAATATTATCCATCTAACTATGGTTGGTTCATTCATAAAAAAGAGAAATCCTTGCAGCCTTTGAATGTTTTATCTGCCATTCACAGTAAAAACCCAAATAAGTGAGTACAGTATAAGGAATTTAAAAATAGGTTTGCTACGCGAGATACATTCAGGAAATGTATTGCTGTGTGGTATCCTCCTCTGTTTGGAACTGCTTGTGCTTCAAATTATCAAGAAAGAAAGAAATATTTTATATTGGCATCTGAGAGATTACTGTTATGCCTAATTAATGTTTGCTGTAGTCAATTTAAATTTGGTTTATTTATAACTCAGCGGAAGTCATACAACCCAGGAAGGCTGGGATATATTTCATTTAATTAATTCTTGAATGTATCATATTTTTACCTTTTTAGGAAGTAGGACATCCCATGTGTTTTACAAGTGAGATTTACAACAAAATGCTGTGTTTGTGGCTTGTAATAGGAGTGCTTTTCTTTAAGTCCCAACTAGACTAGAGCAAGATCCCATATATACTCAGTTGAGAAAAGAATTTCTCCTAATGTCTTCAGCCCTTCATCCACCTACTTTGCCCTATGACAACTCAGAGTTTACCTAAGAATATTATTAGAATCCCAAATTCGAGTTCTATTCCCTTCCCACTCATAGAAACTCCTTGGTTGACTTTGAGCCAGGGGTGGACTCCTGGGAATTTGGCAGGGTTCGGGTGATCCTCTAGCCAAGGACAGGGTTCAGCGAACCCCCAAATGCCACCCCGGGCTGGCCACGCCCACTCCACCCCTCCCCGGGGTCTCCGTGTGGCCTATTCATCATTCCAGGTAAGTGCAGGGGCCATGTGGAGGGCCCGGGAGGGCAAAAACTGGGCCTAGGTTCAGGAAGTCCGGAAATGGGCCTCTGGACCCCAGGGGAAGCGGTTTTCGCCCTCCCGGAGGCTCGAAGAAAACCTCCAGAGCCTGGGGAGGGCAAAAAAATGCCCCCCCCTGCTGTGATGCAGGCGGCCGACTAGGCTATGCCCACCATGGCCACACCCACCCAGCAACGGGGCAGTACCCATTGCTAAAGGATATGAAGCAATGGTGGGTTTCAAACATTTTTACTACCAGTTCTGTGGGCGTGGCTTGGTGGGTGTGGCATTGCTTGGTGGGTGTGGCAGGGGAAGGATACTATAAAATCTCCATTCCCACCCCACTCCAGGGGAAGGTGACTGCAAAATCCCCATTTCCTCCAGATCAGCTGGGACTTGGGAGACAAAGAATAGATGGGGGCGGGGCCAGTCAGAATTTTTACTACCGGTTTTCCGGACTACTCAAAATTTCCGCTCTCCAGAACTAGTCAGAACCTGCTGAAACCCACCTCTGATCTGAAGCCCACCCCAGTCATTCAACCAATACTATTTCATATGTTTGCTTTTTTGAATAGATAAAATGAAGAGAGACCTCCACTCCTTCCCTTTCTTCTCTAAAACAAACCCAAACATGGGAAATGGAAGGACAATACCTGGACTTTCCAATGTTCCATCAGACTTGCCCAGTTTTAAATATATGGTGGAAACTTTCTCTGGACCTTTCATCTCTTTAGCAATCAGCTGCTTACTGAAGACTTCACAATTATAATGAGAAATGAATGGCTTTTTAGGGACAGATTTCTGGATTACAGAACGGAGAGGAGAGGTTACCATAGTCACACCGCTCACCACAAAATCTGATGGTAAATGAAATGGGTGCAGCGTAGGATGCTGTAACCGCATAGGGGCACGACGGTTTTGCATTGGGAAGCTAGGGGGACCAGTCAAATAGACAGGGATAACGAAATTTCTCTTAAGAGGGCCTGGAAGCTGGGCACCAAAATCGTCATCTGGAAAGCACAAAGAAATTGGTTGGCTCTTTTCAGGCTGGCTGTCAACACCTCCAAGCACTTTTTCGGGTTCTTTCTCTTTTTCACGAACGCCTGTTTTATAGAAACAAAGATGGCAGATGCCAAAAATAAAACAACACAACATCAGAATTAGACAACTGCAAGCTGAATGTATATTTGCTATGTGTCTATAAACTTTAGCACTAAAATAAAAATGTATTAATTTGACATGAATTATGCAGGACAAAATTGCTGGCTCCAGTCATTATATTCACATGTAGGTATTCTCACACCAGCATCCAGCAAAAGATGATAAAGAACAGCCCATTGGCAATTGCTCCTGAAGTAGAAGTAATGGGGAAGTACAGGAAATCCTTTGACTTATAACCATTCGTTTAGTGACTCTTCAAAGATACAACAGCAGTGAAAAAAGTATTTTTCACACTTACGACCATTGCAGCATCCCCATTGTCACATGATCAAAATTCAGATGCTTGGCAACTGGTTCACATTTATGACCGTTGCAGTGTTCTGGGGGTCACGTGATCATTTTTCTGGCCTTCTGACAAGCCAATGGGGAGGCCAGATTCACTTGACAATCACGTTACTAATTTAACAACTGATGTGATTCACTTAACAACTGTTTATAGCAATTTCAAAATTGCATCACACTGCATCCCAAAAATATTTGCTTCTGTGGTCTGATGTGGGTTGAAACCAGTGATGGTATTCAGCCAGTTCTATCCGGTTCGGGAGAACTGGTAGCGGCGGCAGGTGGCTCTGCCCACCCTCCCGGAGATAATCACATCCAATTTATCCACCTTTTTGACTATCTGCGCATGCACGGAAGGCCCTGAGAACCAGTAGCGAAGGTAAGTGAATACCACCCCTGGCTGAAACATTCCTGAAACCTGGATAGTGTTGAATCAGTACACTGTAAATATTTATTTATTTATTTATTTTGTCATAACAATATATGTAGGTATCACACAAAAAGATTATATAATATATAAACACATATATGAGTAAATATAAGGAGGTATAAGCATATATGTATATAGGAAGAAGAAAAGAAAAACAATAGGACAGGAACGGTAGGCACGTTTGTGCGCTTATGCATGCCCCTTATGTTATATTATCATATCATATCATATCATATCATATCATATCATATCATATATATTATTATATAATATAATATTATATTATATTATATTATGTTATATTATATTATGTTATGTTATATCTCCCCACCTTATGCTGGCTTGCATGGTAGATTCTAGATGAGAGGTTTTAGCCTGAAGAGAATAATGTGAAGAGGCTGAGGGTAAAACTGGGCTTTGTTGAACTTCTGGCATGTTAAAAAAACAGTAGTACCAACTTCGCTGTTGTTAGATCGGGAGGCACTGAAGAGGCAGGATGACAGACAGTAACTTCAGTTCTTTATTTAAGTGACTTCTGCAAAGGCTTAGCCGGCAGTGCTCCCTTTTAAAGGGAACTGTCCCACTGATTCAGTCACTGACAATGCCTTACTTTCCCACTGTTTGAATCCACCAATCAGCGGCGGGCCCTGTTTGAATCCACCAATCAGCTGTGGGCATGCAAATTATCCAGCTAAATACGGACCTGAGTGAAGCCTACATCCCTGGCTTCACTCGCTATTTACATATGTAACAGCTGTTAGCAGGAAATGCTCTACCTTTCTAAAAGTGTGATGATCCAAGGACCCCTGGGGTCCCTCAAGAATCTCCCAGAGGTCAAAAAAATCAAAAATATTTGCCAGATATTGAAGACATTTGTAAAAATGTAAGACAGTGTCATTCCTGTCATTATTTTTATCTGTTAAAATAGATTATTTCATGAAAAGTATTTTACATATCTTGATGTAAAATGGATTTAATATTGTTAGTTTTACATAATTCAATAAATAAATATTCTACAAATGTGTCAATTTCATTTTTTAATCTGGTGAATATTGATAAATGTATTTATTTATTAACTATTTGCCACCCATCTCGCCATGGGGCTATTAAAATGATAAAAATACAAAAATGTAAATATTAATAAAACAATGAAACAATAAAAATAACAGTAAAATTACAGCAATATGATTAAAAGATGGGTGGAGATAAATATAACCCATTCAAGCAAAAACTCTTTTTTTTTTTTTTGAATAATTTTTATTTCCATTTTCCAACATCATATTTATGTACAAACTATTATCCATCATTAATCATTAATTTTTATTTATAACTGATTCAGGCCTGCCCGATTGCCACTTCCTTTCTACACAACCTCCTCTCTACCTCTACTACTTCCTCTCTACCTCTACTACTTTCCCATCCTTCATCTCCTTCACTTTACTACTTCCTCTCCTCCTTCTCCACTCCTCCTTCTTCCACCCTTCTTCCACCCTATCTAACCTTCTTATTCCCTCCTCCTTCTCTACTCTTTCCTACCTACTTTCTTCCTCCTTCTACTCCTCTCCTTTTCTTCCTGAAATGGCAGTCGAGCATCCCCAATATCATTTTAAATTTTTTTTTTAATTTCATATCTTCAAAATTTACTGTACATTAATAATCAATCCATGTATCATTTCCCCCTTCCCCCTCCTCCCCTTCCCCCAGACTTCCCAGAGCAAATACCGGGTATTATAACCAACAATCACAGGCTAAAGTATGCAAAATATACATAACCTCCCACCTTTAAAAATTTAAAACTTTAGATCCTCACATTAAGAATAAAAGATAGGAAAGAATAATAAAAAGAAAAGAAAAGAAGCAATACCAACTTCACATATTACTTCTTCTTACAGTCCATTTTAAAATTAATCCATCTTCTCAAATTCAATTTTTTTCCACTTGTATATTCCTTCAAATTTCATAAGTCCATTTCTCAAATTACAGTCCATCTTCTCGAACTCAAATTTTTATCACTTATATATTTCTTCAGTTGCCATAACATTTAATGTCCGTTCTTCTTACAGTCCATTTTAAAATTAGTCCATCTTCTAAAGTTCAATTTTTTTCACCCACTTATATATTCCTTCAAATTTCATAAGTCCATTTCTTAAATTACAATCCAGCTTCTCAAATTCAAATTTTCATCACTTATATATTTCTTCAATTGTCGTAGATTTAATATCCAATCTTCCAATACTACTCCATCAATCAAATATCATTTCAAATAAAATCTCTCAAATATAATATTTCCAGCTTAACTTCATAACTTTTACTATCTATAAACGTATCAATTAAAATAAATAATCATTTAAACTACATCCACAATATAACAGTAAGCAGTTAAAATCATTACATCCACATTATCTAAATTCATAAATTTCACTTTCCATCCTTCACAATTGAATAATATCATCCCATAGATTTATACCATACAAATAACAAATAACAAAAGTCCTATAATTTATATCCTAAACAAATCAATTCCAAAATTAACCATAATCATCATATTCACATCTTAAACATTCCTCCCTCTCCATTCTATTTTGCATCATTTCCAAACCAGTTAACTTAGCATCTAACAACAAAGGATTCCCACTCTTTAAAACATTAATATAAAAATGTCTCGCTTTCATAACTGAATTAAGAAAATACTTTCTACCTCTAAAATTCAGTGACAAACCCATTGGGACTTCCCATCTAAAATATATCTGATATTTCTTAAGCTCATCCACCAAAAAAGCAAATTCTCTTCTGTTTCTTAACATTTTAGGAGGAATTTCCTTCATCATTTTATATCTTGTCCCAATATCTGAAATTTATTTTTATAAAAGGCTTGCAAGATTTCATGCCTAACCTTTTTAGTTGTAAAATAAATAACCACATCCCTAGGTACTCTATTTTGTCTTGCCCACCAAGAATTAACACGATAAATTCTTTCAATATTAATCTCAAAATCTTCTGGCTTCACACCCTTTATCTGTGCAAAGGCTTGCGTAAAAATCTCCTTTAAATTTTCCTTCCTATTTTGTTTCAACCCCCTCACCCTTATAGCATATTCCATTAATCTATATTGTAATATTACTCTTTCTTCATCTGCCCTATCTACCTTTGCCTTTATATCTTCCATCTTATTATCTAAGTTCCAATTGTTTTGATTTTTTTGAATATCTTCTATTTTCCTTTGCAGCTCTAAATTAGTTTTATTAAATTCTGCAAGATCGTCCTGCATCTGAATACAAGAACTTAATATTTGCAATTGCATCCTTTACCATTTTCATTTCCTCTTCTGCTCTTCCACCATTTCCTTAAAATCCAACATCTCTTTCTCTATTTCATCAAATTTTTGATCTATTTCTAAAAAATGACTCTCCAAAAACTCCTGTAAAAAATTTCTTACTTCCTTTTTGATTTCTTCTTTTAATTTTTGAATCTGAGCTGAAGAAATTTCAGCTGAAATTTCAAAGTTTTTAATAACTTTTGGCACTATTTGCTTAAAGGCCATTTTTTTTTAAAAAAAAAGGATAGCTTAATAATAAACCAAAAAAGAGAAAGAAGAAAAAAATTTAAAAGAAAATTTCAAAAAAACCCTATCTTTTAAGTCTATAATCCCAAGGAAGATGAAAAAATATAAATCATAAGATTCTCATTTCTTCCAGTTAGTCAGTATCTTCCTATATATCTTCTTTTTCAACACACTTTTGGCACTATTTGCTTAAAAGCCATTTAAAATATATATAACAAGTCAAGCCCAAAAAGAGAAAAAATATAAATCATAAAATTCTCATATCTTCCGTTTAGTCAGTATGTTTCTATGTATCTTCTTTCTTCTACTTCAACACTAGCTGTTAGTAAGCATTTCTACTTTCGTTTTCAGAGCACACATTCCACAAAACCGCCATTTGCTTTCTTCTCTCCTATCTTCGCAGCCAATAAATCCTCAGGGTTTCACAATCTTCTTACAAGCAGATGTTAGAACTCCAGTTTTTGCTCCGTCCACGTTTAAATCCGTCATTAAATCAATTCTTGTCGTGGCGGTTGGATGCTTCGTTTGTTTGCCATGAAGGCAAATGCCTCTCCTAGCCCGGAGCTTATCAGATTATAGAAGGAGAACTTCCCACCAGATAAGGGCATCTCAACCTCAAATCTAATTGCTCAGCTTTCCTCCTTCGCCCGGAGGAAAGAATACAAGCTGTTGGACTGATTTACGATGTCCTAACAGCTTTTACAGACTAGGGAGTCAGCAGCTAAATCATAGCTGCTTTCTGCACGAAGCAGAGCCAAACCGGAAGTCCTCAAGCAAAAACTCTTTTGAGGGTCCTCCATAATTTTTAAAAGAGGGAAAGCATCATGAGAACATATAAAAATAAAAATAAGAAACACTGCTCTACATTTACTTTACAAGCTTTTTGCAAGCTTTTTCTGTAAAGGGCCTTCTATTTCCACAGGAACAGCTGGCAGATCTGTGTATAAACCAGATGTTTACTCTTTAGCAGATATTTGATGTAGATTAGAAAAAAACGGTTGCAGGTTTATTGATTTAGAGAAAATACCTAATACAATTATTTATGAAACTCCATTTATTCCCCCAGGACTTCGACAACTTCCTGACCTCCGGACTTTTCGCCGCGAGCTGAAGACGTACCTATTCTTCTGAGCAGGACTGGCTTGATAGGGGTTTTTAATTTGTTTTAAAAGGGGTTTATTTTATATTTATATTATGTATTTTATATTTAAATTTAGGCCTTATCGAATAAATTTTTTAAATAGTTTTTATTGTAATATATTGTATTGTTTTTACTTGGCTGTTCACCGCCCTGAGTCCTTCGGGAGAAGGGCGGTATAAAAATTAAAATATGATGATGATGATGATGATGATGATGATGATGATGATGTAATTTATTGGCCACCCATGTCGTATCCAATGATTTTTATTATGACACTCAATAAATCAAGTAAATATGCAATGTTTCATACCACTATGATAAGAGTGATATACTATACCGTTCATGGAAATAAAGCATGCATGAGAATAAATGGAAAGGTTGGTGAAAGAAGTCAACAGAGACAAGGATGAGATGAGTATGTGTGAAGTTCTCTTGTTGTTTAATTTATTCATGAATAAATGTATGATTGTGGTGATGTATAGGTTGGGGATGTGAATATATGTATGTTTTTTGATAATCCTGCCTTATTTACCAAGAACACAAAGATTTGCAGAGAATGTTAGTTAGAAAATACGATGCAAAGAGCAGATGGATTTGAAAATTAAATATGAGAGACAAGGTCATTGGGTTAGGCATGGAAAATGATAACATATAAATGGTGAAAAAGTAGAGAAAGATGATACATTCATATAATTCATAATGTTTACTAAAGAAGAGAGTATAAATGGATATATTTGAAGATCTGGAAATGCTGGTATAAAGGGAGTAGGTAGTATGTGATTAGGGGGTGAAGGTCATTCTCTGAGCTTGTGGGATGGTTGCCAAATCTTTCGTTACCAGAGTTTAGGGGATGTCAGTGTCATTGTTCTTCTATTTATAAGGGCTTCAGCTACTGGTGTGTCAAGTAAGGATCTCGTGGTGGGTCTTGTGATGGGTTAGCTGTGTGTCATCAGGGAGAGTCTTGTGATGGGTCTTGTGATAAGGTGGTTACATCAAGTCAGGGTCATTGGGAGGTGAACTGCTGGTGGGAGGGGGTTGCGTGTGTTGATTGAGGGTCGGTGCTGTCTCTGATTGGTTGTGCAGTTGGCTGAATTCTGAGGGTTTTGTAGGCTGGTTGTAGGTCAATGTGTCTGTTGATGGATCCACACTGACATCCCCTAAACCAGGGGTCCTCAAACTACGGCCCCTGGGCCAGATACGGCCCACTGAAGCAATTTATCCAGCCATGCTCCTTGGCAGATGACTGCTTTGCAGGGAGCCAATCTAGTGCCCAGAACCATCTCTGCCCTAAGGAGGCCAGTGGCATCATTGGGGCTTCTTTGAAGAAGGGCTCAGGCCAAGTCCCCATCAGCTGCTGCTGGCACTGCGTGCCTACCCTGGAGGCCTCTTCATAGGTGGTGGCCTGCAGGTGGGCGTGGCGGTGGCTATCCCTCCCTCCGTGGGCCTGGCCAATGCCCATCCTCCTCCTCTCCCACAGGTATCCCTGGAGCCTGGACGCGCTTTACATCCACCTGCCCAAGTTCATCAAGCAGTTTGCTGAGCACACCCAGCTACCACTGCTGCCACCTGCCACCCTGCCTCAGGTGCGCCCTTCCCGGCCTGCGTGGTGGACTGTAACACTGGGTGAAACACACAGAGAGAAACACACAGAGAGAGGGGTGGATGGGTGACTGGGCATGCAGCTGATACTTGCCAGTTTCTCTATTGCAGCGCAGCACCCAGGATCCACTTTGATAGTGGTGTGTGTGTGTTAATAATTTGCCTGACCAAACTAACCCCGCAGTCTCCCTTACATTGGGCCCAGCTTCGATTGTGCTGCCAACTTAATTTCTCACCCCACTTACTTTTACCCACAGACTGACCAACACCCCCTACACACAGCTCCATGGAGAGGGGGGGAATTCCTCCACTTCCCTCCAATTCTTTAGCTTCCCGCAGGAGCTCTCAGAAGCATCAACTCCTTGTCTCTATGGTAACTTTCCCCTCCTCATTCCTCGGAAACCTTGGCTCTTAAAGGAGCCATGTCCAGAAGGCTGAAACAGCTATGAGACCAATGTGCAGACAAGCACCCTTAGAAACAGCCTTTCAAACTATATTCTGGCCAGGGGTGAAATGCTTCCGGTTCGGACCAGATCGGCCGATCCGGTAGCGATGGCAGTGGGTGGTTTGGTGAACCGGTAGCAAAAATCTCTGGCCCCTCCACCCATGCCCACCCAATGATCATCAGAGCCTTTTTTTACCTTTTAAAAGCATTTTTTTACAACCTGAATAGGTTGTAAAAAAATGCTTTTAAAAATAAAAAAAATGCTTTTAAAATGCTTTTAAAAATAAAAAAATAAAAATAAAAAGATCATGTGCCACAGCTGATCACCCCCCCCCCCGCATGCTATTCTATTTGCCCCATGCCTCCTTTTGGCGTGGTGCGCACTGCAAATGTGCTTGCACAGCATGCATGCACAACTAGCGAACCAGTAGTTAACCGGTTCAGATTTCACCACTGAGTCTGGCCCCCCCAACAGTCTGAGGGACCGTGAATTCACCCCGTTTAAAAAGTTTAAAAAGACCCCTGCTCTAAACTCTGCTGAAGATGTTACCTAGCCTGTTAACAAAACGTTCAGAAACCAACCTACAAGCTCAGAGAACCTTCACCCTCATCCTACACTGAAGCTACAGATATTCGCCACTATTGCAAGTATGTGAATAGTTGCAAAGAAGGAGATTTTGCTGAACAATGTGAAAATGACGATGTATACAAACTTGTTCACATTGTTACACTTTGTTACAGGGACGTTACAGCAGGATATGTCAAGAGAGACATAAAAGTAAGTTGAATACAATGGGAGTGGGGGGCACATAGGAAGTGTCTGTTGGTAAGATACTGGGCAACCAAGAATGAATATGGGATGAGTTGAAAAAAGCAGAGTGACCTGTTTGTGACCTGTTAGAATGAATGGGGATTGAATTCTAAGTCAAATGCAGTATATATCAAAGGGGAAAACAATAAAAAATGGTTGGTGGCTGGGAGGTGTTGATCAAATCTCAAGAAGAAAGTTTACAGAATAGAATTCAGTATATAAAGCAATGTAAGGATCTAGCACAGGGGTCTTCAACCTTAGCAACTTTAAGCCTGGAGGACTTCAACTCCCAGAATTCCCCAGCCAGTTTCGCTGGCAAGGGAATTCTGGGAGTTGAAGTCCTCCAGGCTTCAAGTTGCCAAGGTTGGAGAACCCTGATCTAACAGAAACAAGAATGATTTGTAAGCCTGGAAAGAAATAGAGAGATTCAGAATGGTGTCAGTGAAAACTAAATTAAATTCTGTTTCTGTTTTTCCTAATCTTCCCCCTTTAATTTCGCTGGCATTTGAAGGCCTTTCTGCATGAAGCTGCTTACAGTGAAAGAGAATGGAGTGCCGAGGAAAGGTTCTAACTATGCTCACTACAAACAAATGAGATTTTCTTTTAAGGAAACAATTGAGT
The DNA here is from genome assembly GCF_028640845.1 of Ahaetulla prasina. Lineage (NCBI taxonomy): Eukaryota > Metazoa > Chordata > Lepidosauria > Squamata > Colubridae > Ahaetulla > Ahaetulla prasina. The sequence continues at coordinate 165,047,513 of NC_080539.1, forward strand.
CATAAATCATCAAATATTTATCATTACATAGCACGGGATCAGCCACGGTCAACACTATGCGCCCAGATCTGAGTTATACTTCAGCTTTGCATTACAATAAAGAGTAATGCTATATGTAGGTAAACCTTGAACAAGACTACCTTACCTTTTGTGCATTTCTTCTTTAGAATATATTGTTCAGGTTCCATCTTTGGAGACAAAGGTCTCCGGAGCAACTGAAGCTGAGACATGGTCTTATGTTTGTTAAACCTGTGGTAAGTCAAGAGATAATATAGGGAGAACAAAAATTTAAAGAATAAATCAAAATAATTAACATTCTGAAAGAACATTAAAGGAAGCACTAAGGATATAGAGAATTATATTATAAACAAATAGAACTTCCAATTTTAAAAATAATTTTGTTAAATAAATTGCTTGGAAGAAATTATTTTTCCTTGGTCCTTTATATAAAAAAAAGATCAGACAACAACTATAAAGATTCCATTGCTGGAAATCAAAGTAATTACAATTTCATTTCCTTCCTTCCTTCCTTCCTTCCTTCCTTCCTTCCTTCCTTCCTTCCTTCCTTCCTTCCTTCCTTCCTTGACAGAAATGTTTTTAAATACAGCTCACTCTTTAAAACTGGAATGTCCAAAGACATGCAGCTCCACTTTCCAAGATGCTGGGATTTAAGACTCATCTTCTAGCACGCACATGCAAATACAGGTAGTCCTCGACTTATGACCACAACTGAGCCCAAAATTCAGTTGTTCAGCGAGACATTTGTTAAGTTAATTTTGCCCCATTTTACAACCTTTCTTGCCACAGTTGTTAAGTGAATCATTCCAGTTTTTAAGTTAGTAATATGGTTATTAAGTTAATCTGGCCTCCCCATTGACTTTGCTTGTCATAAGGTTCCAAAAGACGATCACTGCAACCATCATAAATATAAGTCAGTTGTCAAGCATCCAAATTTTGATCACGTGACCATGGGGATGCTGCAACAGTTGTACTTGTGAAAAATGGTCATAAGCAGGGGTGAAACGCTACCGGTTTGGGCCAGTTCACCCGAACCGGTAATAAAAAATGCTACTAGTTCGCCAAACCGGTAGTAAAAAAAAGCAAAATAATAATAATAATAATAATAATAATAATAATAATAATAATAATAATAATAATAATAATTTAATTTAATTTAATTTTTATATCGCCCTTCTCCCGAAGGACTCAGGGCGGTTAACAGCCAGATACAATACAATACAATACAATACAATAAAATCACTATTAAAAAACTTATTCAATATGGCCAATAAAATTAAATTATAAAATACATATAATACATAAAATACATAAATTATAAAATAAAACCCCATTAAAATCCAATTTAAAAACCCCTTTTTATGCCAGTCCTGCTCGGAAGAATAAATACGTCTTCAGCTCGCGGCGAAAGATCCGGAGGTCAGGAAGTTGTCGAAGTCCTGGGGGAAGCTCATTCCAGAGGGTAGGTGCCCCCACAGGGAAGGCCCTTCCCCTGGGGGTCGCCAGCCGACACTGTTTCAATGATCAGCTGATCATTGAAAAAAAGGTTTCAATGATCAGCTGAGCGATGCACGATCGTTGGAACGTGTTTTTTTTACTTTTTAAGCATTTTTTTACTACCAGTTCTTCGCACGGCACAGCTCTGATCGTCGGAACCTTTTTTAAAAAAACTTTTTTAAAGCATTTTTTACTACCTATTCACCCAAACTGGTTTAAAAAAGTTTTTAAAAAGGTTCCCAAGATGGCGCGCCACTGTTCTACTCACCTTCCCAAGCCTCCTTTTGGTGCATATTGTGCATGTGTGTGCAGTGCATTTGGTGCAAACTGTGCATGCGCATACGCAGCATACGCATGGCATGTGGCGCGAATCAGTAGCAAATCAGTTCAGATTTCACCACTGGTCATAAATCACTTTTTTCAGTGCTGTTGTAACTTTGAATGATCACTAAAAAAAACCGTTGTAAGTCAAGGACTACCTGTATACACCCACAAGTAATATATAAGTAAAGGATGTATATGCAGAGTCTTTGAGGGGGCTGTAACCAACATTCTGTCTAAGAATCTGTTGGTGAGAGAAAAGACTCCTTGAGCAAATTGATTGTTCACTCCTAATCCCCATCAATGTCATTCTTCTTTGGAAGATTCTTTGGAAGGAATAGAAATACTCATGGAAAATTAAAGGACCTTGGTACTTTAGCTGGCTTTAAAAATAGTAGTCAAAAGATGAAGATATGAGCAAACAATAAAATTAATTTAAAAATGAAGATACGAATAAAGAATATGAAAAATAGAGCAGATTTAATGTGGAAAATGGTTTCAAAATTGAGAAAAAATGTTTTGTTTCAAACAATATTTTGTTTGTATGTATACACCCCCATCCAATCAGAGCACAAAAAAAACCCCATCCAATCAGAGCACAGCCAAGCTCCCACCCAATCAATTCAAATCCCCACTAGCAGTTAAAAAGGAAGAAACAGCTGCAATCATACATTGCTCCCAGAAGCACGAAGCTGAAGCCTGAAGATGACGAATGAGACTTCGTCGAAACGTCGCCAAGACACTTCCAATTTTACGCGGGAGAAAACCCGAATAACCAAAGACCTACATACATACATACATATATGCATACATACATACATACCAGTGATGGGTTGCCCCCGGTTCGCATCGGTTCCGCCCACTGACCCGAACGTCATTAAAAGCGATCTGCGCTCACAATGGGCACAATGCAAACCGGTAGTAAAGGTAAATAGAATCCACTTCAGATATATACATACATACATACATACATACATACATACATCACACACACACACACAAATCCATATATATATATCCAGTATATATATAATCCTCCAGTATATGTGTGTGTATGTATACACATACATACACACACACACACACACACACACATATATATATATATATAATCCTCCAGTAACTTCATTCCTCTTGTTTTGAACCTCGGTATGTATTTCCCAGTTACAATTGTGCAACCCATTTGATCTACTACTTCTCTAGGCATGCTATAGAAGTTAAGCCAAGATCATGCAGCAGAAACACCACAAACTTCCTAAAATCACCCAAGTATACAAATCATTGAAATGAATAAATGAAGTGACTATTTTAAAAGACATCTCAGAATGTGTTTACTGTATTTTTTGAAGGAGGTCTTGGAACAGTTCAGCTTTTCATTGCATGGATGGGTTCCACTAGGCAGCCCTGGAATACAGTAAATCAATGGGAAGCTGTCAGGTTTTTCAGGAGAAGGGGAGGCACCCTTGTTTCCATTGCTGAATTTCTGTCTTTGGGGAAAGAGAAAGAGACAGATTTTCAAGTTTGGTTTGCCTGATCTGGACTACCCTTCCCAACCATTGCTTACATAGGTTCTGCTCGGCATTCACTCAGGACATTTGAATCCATTCTTTCTCCACATCTGAGCTCTGACAAACCTAGACAAAAAGTAACTCTTGGTTTTCTCTACTTAAAAGCATGGAGCTCAGTGGTGGGTTTCAATTTTTTTTACTACCGTTTCTGTGAGTGTGGCTTGGTGGGTGTGGCATGACTTGGTGGGCATGGCAGAGGAAGGATACTGTAAAATCTCCATTCCCACCCCACTCCTGGGCGAAGGTTACTGCAAAATCCCCATTTCCTCTCGATCAGCTGGGACTTGGGAGGCAGAGAATAGATGGGGGCGGGGCCAGTCAAAGGTGGTATTTACCGGTTCTCCAAACTACTCAAAATTTCTGCTACCGGTTCTCCAGAACTGGTCAGAATCTGCTAAAACCCACCTCTGATGGAGCCTAGACACACTTTTTTGTGCTTGCAAATCAGTTTTTAATTCTTGGCAACTGCCTGGATGAGTCTTGCAATTTTCTTGGCAAGGCTTTTCAGAAGCCATTGCCATTACTTTCTTCCTAGGGCTAAGAGAGAATAACTGGGTTTGTGCCTCTGGCAGAGGTACAACTCATGACCTTTGCAGTCCTTATTTATTTGATACCGGTAGTTATCCTGCTACAAACAGGATAATTGTCGATGCCTTACAAATATTATAGAAACTTCATATTCATTTTTCTTACTTTTTCCTTTGACACTAATATTTATAGCATCCATTTCAATTCCAATCCTTGAAATATCACTATACACATTTCTAAAACATTTATTTTAACGTTTCCTCACTTTCCTTTCCTTTCCTTTCCAATATTTAGATTACTTTTACTTTTGTTCCAAGAGCTCGTGGTTTAACTCTTTTACTACTTTGAAATGTATAACTCCTAGAGCTAGTATGTTCTACAGAAAAAAAGCACCGGCAAGACTCATTCTAGATTACCTACATTATATGTAATTTGGTCCAAGTTCTAATTGTCAGGGATCTGCAACTATTGCTACAGTTGTCTGCATTAACTGAAGGCCACTAGATTTTATAAAGGTCTAAGTCAGTGATGGTGAACCTATGATATACGTGTCAAAGGTGACATGCCACAACATTTTGGGTGACACAATAGTGTTTACTAACACTGAACAACAATTCTTGACCATGCCCTATATTCTCATACAATTTTTGGATGCTGCAAAGACTGCACTTGAATACGGTGTGCTCTTGCATGGCCTCTGGGCTTCACACGAGAACGGGGCATGCTATTACATCGTTTTCAGAGGCTGTGGCAGAGCATTCTCCAAAACTGTTTAAGAACAAAGGCCTTGAGTAGGCTACAGGGGACTTTCAAGAAAGAAAACACTGTCTGAAAATAAGTGACCCATGGCAGATCCTGGGAAGCATTGGACTTCGGAGGGCAATTGTGCCATTCCTCAAGGCTTGCACACTTTGGGAGAAATGGCCTGACAAGCAGCCTTTTTGAGTGGCAGTGGCGACACATTAGGGCCGAAGCTGAAGCTGGCCCAGGTTTCTACTTCAGGCCCAGCCTCGGCATTGCCACTGAGTGTTACTGTTTAGGGTAGACTACATAGGGGAAGAGAAAAAATTGGTCCCATTTGGTATTTCATTCAAGGGTGTGGAAATTACACATCAGCAGAGTCAAATTAGGCAATTTCCAAATTTTTGACATGCTGAGGCCAAAAGCTTTGCCATCACTGGCTTAAGTGCAAGAAAGTGACCAGAAAGGCAGAATAGGAATTTAAGCCTCTGAATGAGCAGGAAATCTCCAAGTGCCAAAGGGCAGGCTGGTGGTTTAACCCCATTTTCAAAGTAATATAAATTACTTTCAGAAAAGAGCAGGGAGAAGTTTTACCTAAAATTATGTGGCCCTTAGCAACAGTATCTACACGCAAATAGGCACATGCATCAGTAAGTTTCATATAGACCCTGAAAGTTGATTTAGCTCTATGTCATGTTTTATATTAGTACTCCACTCAGCCTTGAAATTTCCTGATTTCTGATCTGATTAAACCAAGCTTCCTGAAGATGATTTTGTCCCATTTCTAAAGAAGAAGCACTAAGATTTAGCTCTCAAACTGTGTATATAACTTCCTCTTGTCATCTCCCAGCTGTCTATTCAGAATGCCTATATAGATCAGAAGCACCTGTTAAGAAGGATTAAAATATTTATTTCAGTGGTATTCGGATTGCATCTAAACAGTTTTCTTTGGTCAGGTGGTAGATCATATAAACACAAAAGCCTTTTGCAATGCTGATTTCCAAATTAGTTGTGGGGGAAAAAAGTGCTTTTCAGTCCCGTCGGGGAGGGTATGTCCAGTCCTAGCGCGCGCTCACGACATTATTTTAGCTGGTCCGAAGACAGGAGGGGAGGGGTTTGAACAGAGCAGAGAATATCATTCCATCTGTACGGTAAGTGGGAGGGGCAGATATGGCGGAGGCAGGGGGCCGTATCATTCTTTGGGAGCACGTGGTCGATGTTTAAAGGCGATCACGTGCTCCGGCCCCCTAGTCCCTACTCGTTCCCCGGATGGTCAAGATCCTCAGAGCTCGGGCCTACGGCTGATGCTCTGCAATGCCCGGTCCGTGGTTAATAAGGCTCCCCTGATTTGCGATCTGATTCAGGGGGAGTCCGCGGACCTTATGGGCATTACAGAGACCTGGTTGGGCACAGAAGGGGGTGTACCCCTGGTAGAACTGTGCCCGCCGGGTTTCTGTGCATTCCATCAGCCGAGGGCCCAGGGTAGGGGTGGCGGGGTGGCGGTTGTGATTAGAGAGAGTCTGGAGCCAAGGGAGTCCACTGTTCCTCAGATAGCTGGCTGTGAATCCCTCCTTGTGAAGTGGGGCCATCGTAATCAGATGGGGTTGTTGATCACGTACCTGGCTCCTTGCTGCGTGACTACAGCCCTACCTGAGCTACTGGAGGTGCTTGCTGGCGTGGCGGTTGAGATCCCCAGACTTTTGGTCTTGGGAGATTTCAACTTGCCATCGGCCGGCTTGTCATCAACAGTGGTTCAGGAGTTCCAGGCCTCCATGACGGCCTTGGACCTGATTCAAGTAACTGATGGCCCTACACACATCGGGGGAGGCACGCTAGACTTGATTTTTATCTCTGGTCAGTGGGTTAATGATCTGGAATTAGGAGATATAGTGAAAGAACCATTGTCATGGTCGGATCATTTCTCCTTCGCCTAGACTTTCGAACCGCTGCTCACCACTGCAGGGAGGCGGAGCCGATCGTTGGTTCCGTCCCAGGCGCCTGATGGACCCGGAGAGGTTTCTGACGGAGCTTGGGCCGTTTCCTGAGGATCTTACCCACGGCACGACTGAAGAACTAGTTGCGGCTTGGGATCGGGCCGCGGCTGGGGCTTTGGACCGTGTCGTGCCTTTGCGGCCTCTGACCCGGCGCAGATCTCAATTGGCTCCCTGGTTCTCTGGGGAGCTGAGAGAGATGAAACGCCGGAGAAGACGCCTAGAGAGTGTTTGGAGGTCCAGCAGGTCCGAGGCTGATCGGACACTAGTGAGGTCCTTTACCAGGACTTACCTAGTGGCAATGAGGGAGGCGAAACGCTCCTACGTTTCCACCCTCATTGCGTCGGCAAATAACCGCCCGGCCGCCCTGTTTCGGGTGACCCGTTCCCTCCTTCAACAAGAGGGGCGGGATGACCCCTTGCAGGGTCGAGCCGAGGAGTTTAACGGTTATCTATACGATAAAATCGTTCAGCTTCGTGATGGTTTGGATCATGATTGCGATGATTCAGCTGAGGTGACAGAGACTCGTCTTGTTGAGGTTATTTGGGATGAGTTTGATTCTGTGGCTCCCGAGGACGTGGACAGGTTGCTGGGGAGGTTGCATGCGACCACATGTTTACTGGACCCGTGTCCTTCCTGGTTAGTACTGGCTGCTCAGGAAGTGACACGAGGCTGGTTCCAGGGGATTATAAATGCTTCTTTAGCTGAAGGGGTTTTCCCCGCCACCTTGAAGGAGGCGGTGGTGAGACCTCTCCTGAAGAAGCCTTCCCTGGACCCAGCTATTTTGGGAAATTATCGTCCAGTCTCCAACCTTCGCTTTTTAGCGAAGGGTGGAGAGGGGGTGGGTGCATGGCAGCTTCCCCGGCACCTGGAGGAAGCTGTCTATCTAGACCCGTTCCAGTCCGGCTTCCGGCCCGGTTATAGCACGGAGACGGCTTTGGTCGCGTTGGTGGATGACCTCTGGAGGGCCAGGGACAGGGGCTGTTCCTCTGCCTTGGTCCTATTAGATCTTTCAGCGGCTTTTGATACCATCGACCATGGTATCCTGCTGCGCCGGTTGGAGGGATTGGGAGTGGGAGGCACCGTTTATCGGTGGTTCTCCTCCTATCTCTCTGACCGGTCGCAGTCGGTGTTGACAGGGGGGCAGAGGTCGCCCTCGAGGGGCCTCACTTGTGGGGTACCCCAGGGGTCGATTCTCTCGCCTACCCTGTTCAACATCTACATGAAGCCGCTGGGCGAGGTCATCAGTGGGTTCGGGGTGAGTTATCATCTGTACGCTGATGATACTCAGCTGTACTTTTCCACCCCGGACCACCCCAACGAAGCGGTCGAAGTGCTGTCCCGGTGCCTGGAAGCCGTACGGGTCTGGATGGGGAGAAACAGACTCAAGCTCAATCCCTCCAAGACGGAGTGGCTGTGGGTTCCGGCACCCCGGTACAGTCAGCTGCATCCGCAGCTGACTGTTGGGGGCGAGTTAGTGGCCCCAAAGAAGGTGGTTCGCAACTTGGGCGTCCTCCTGGATGGCCGGCTGTCCTTTGAGGAACATCTGGCAGCCGTCACCAGGAGGGCTTTTTACCAAGTTCGCTTGGTTCGCCAGTTGCGTCCCCTCCTTGACCGGGATGCCTTATGCACGGTCACTCACGCTCTGGTTACGTCTCGGCTGGATTATTGCAATGCTCTCTACATGGGGCTGCCCTTGAGGTGCACCCGGAGGCTGCAGTTAGTCCAGAATGCAGCTGCGCGAGTGGTAATGGGAGCCGCTCGAGGCTCCCACATAACACCTCTGCTCCGTAGTTTGCACTGGCTTCCTGTGGTCTTTCGGGTGCGCTTCAAGATCCTGGTTACCACCTTTAAAGCGCTCCATGGCTTAGGACCCGGGTACTTACGAGACCGCCTGCTGTTACCGTATGCCTCCCATCGACCAGACGCTCTCACAGAGAGGCCTTCTCAGGTGCCGTCCGCCAAACAATGTCGGCTGGCGGCTCCCAGGGGTAGGGCCTTCTCTGTGGGAGCACCGACGCTCTGGAACGAACTCCCCCCTGGCTTACGTCAAGTTCCTGATCTTCGGACCTTCCGTCGTGAGCTAAAAACATACTTATTTATTCAAGCAGGACTGGCATAAATAGTGATTTTAAATTGGGGTTTTAGAGATTTTAAACATTTGTAAACTTTTTAAATTTTTAAATTATTGGCCATTTATTAATAGTTTCTTTTAATTTCTTTTAATTGTTTATACTCTGTATTTTACTTCGGCTGTACACCGCCCTGAGTCCTTCGGGAGAAGGGCGGTATAAAAATCTAATAAAACTAAACTAAACTAAACTAAAACTAAACCATGTGATCTAACCTTTTTAGCTCTTCTCAGAAAATGGAGAAACTAGTGAATTCTTACCTTCCTATTGTAAGGTGGAGCCATGCTCTGCTGGACTGGCAAGGTGTACCTAACATTCTGGGAGACAAAGGAACAATATGTCACTAAGGGAATAAATGGCCATTCCATTCTAGAAAGAATCAGAAGGGAAGAATCCATATAATCAGTAAGGGAACTGATTCATACTGTAGATCACTGTAGACTTAAGAGAAGATGTCTGTGGAGATTTTCAGTTATATAGGTTGTGGCTGTCCTAGACATGGTTTTTCAAAAGGCAACTGAACTTTCTTTGTTTTTTCTTTGAAAACATTTCACTTCTCATCCAAGAAACTTCATCAGTTCTGACTGAATGGTGGGAAGTCTTACTGAATTCCCCACCATTCAGTCAAAACTGAAGAAGCTTCTGGGATGAGAAACAAAAGATCTTCAAAGAAAAAAACAAAGAAAATCCAGTTGACTTTGGAAAAAGCACCTTTGGGTTAAGTGGAGGTGTAAAAACTGTTGTATGAATAGAAAAATGGAATAAATGTGGGATTCCAGCTGCTCTTCAAAGCAGGGGTGAAATCCAGCAGATTCTGACAGAACTGGTAGCAGAAATTTTGAGTAGTTTGGAGAATTGGCAAATACCAACGTTGGCTGGCCCCAGAGTGAGTGGGAATGGAGATTTTTCAATATCCTTCCCCCAGGAGTGAGGGAGGAATAGAGATTTTGCAGTATCCTTCCCCTGGAGTGGGTTGGGAATGGAGATTTTGCAGTATCCTTCCCTTGCCACACCCAATAAGCCACACCCACCAAACTGCACCATGCCCACCAAGCCACGCCCACAGAACCGGTAGTAAAAAAATTTGAATTCCACCACTGCTTCAAAGCTATTCAGTGGTTAATCTAGGACAGGGGTCTGCAAACATGGCTCTTTTAAGACTTGTGGACTTCAACTCACAGAATTGAACTGTGGGAGTTGAAGTCCACAAAAGAGCCAAGTATGCAGACCCCTGATCTAAGGCATGTAGCAGGTGAGATTATAAATGTGGAACATCACTACAACCATAGGGTTGTCTCCAAATCTGCTCCATTTGTGAGAATTATATGGATTCAAGAACTGTAGTTTATAAACTGTTGTTTATGGCTCTGCATGTTAGGATAAACTTAGCTAAATGGGTTTTTTTTTACCTCACAAATTTTGGTTCAAGAAATCATGACGTATGATTTGTGAATCCAATTTATAAGTGGGGCTCTTCCACATAATCTGCTAGCTAGCAATGTTTTAACAATTTAATTGAAGTGCCTTCAATGGACAGTGTCACCCTCAGCTTATCCTTTTGTGGTGTAGGGGCAGCTACAATCATGCTTTCCTGCTCTGCTTCAAAACTGGTGTGTTACAACTTGTACCAGATTGAAACCAGCCTTGTGGGTTCCACAGTTTAATTTTATCTAAGCCACATTTGCATTCCTCTTGGCTGCTGTATGGAGCCGCTGGCATGCCCTCTAGTCACTGGTTGCTGCCACCTATTTTGGAGGTGTTACGTCTCTAAGAAAAAAAACAGAGACATGTAAATTTTGCACTCCACCATCCTCTGATGTAGGTCTAAGTAAAATATAATATGGATTATTTATATATTTCCAATAAATTTGGTCAGTTTACTAGTTCCTATCCATTTGTACAACTAGCGTGTCAATAAATAGTGAAAAACTTTTCTTCTTTTCCATTAGTGGACTGGTGAAACTTTTTAAAAAAGCAGGTTCACTGGTGGACCAGTGAATAATAGATGTTCTCCTCCTTTTTCCCATTCTTCTTTTGTAACTGGCTCTGTCACGTTTTACTTTTAGCCCAAATAACTGGAAAAAAAGTAAAAT